>NC_056002.1:67393444-67706726 GCF_018446385.1 Zingiber officinale | reverse complement strand
AATGTGTGCACATTCTCCTAAGTCCTTCATATCAAATTGTTTGGACAACCATACCCTTACGTCCGATAATACCTTGACATTGTTGCCAATTAACAAAATATCATCTACGTATAGTACAAGCACGTTTCCGTTACACTTCTTATATACACAAGACTCATCCGGACTTTGAATAAATCCATATGGATTACTTCATTAAACCGGATGTTCCAAGACTGAAGCTTGCTTCATCCATAAATGGACCGATTGAGCTTTCACACTAGATGCTCTTTTTTCAATGAACTACCGGTTGCTTCATATGGATGTTCTCTCAAGACTTCCATTAAGGAAGTCTTGACATCCATTTGCCAAATCTCATAATCCATATGAAAGCGATGGATAAGAGTATCCTGATAGACTTAACCATAGCTACCGGTGAAAAGGTCTCCTCATAATCGATTCCCTCTTTTGAGTGTACCCTTTTGCAACAAGCCTAGCTTTGAAGGTTTCTACATTCTCGTCATCCCTCTTTTCCTTTTGTAGATCCACTTGCATCCAACGGCTTTTACACCATCGGTGGTTCTACAAGCTCTTATTAGAGTACATGGACTCTATTTGAAATTCATTGCCTTTTGCAAAGATCTTGCATCTATATCTTGGAGTGCTCATCATATGTTCGGGGATCAGGTTCATCCGGGATCAAGTCCAAGACTCTCCCAAAACATGAATCTTCAATGCCTCACAACCTCCCACTACGACGAGGCACTGTCTTGTATCATGTGTGACACGTGTTGCAGTCTCTTGTGGTACTTCATCTTGTCTTGTTGGTACTGAAGTAGACATGTCCTCTCTAAGTTCTTCTAAAACAACTTTACTACTGGCTTGTGATCCATTATATAGTCTTCTTCTAAAATCGGGCATTGGTACAATGACCTTCCGGTCTTAGGACTATAAAATAAACCACCTTTCGTTCCTTTGGGATATCTACAAACACGCGAACTTACGAGATTCTAACTTATCGAGTCTACGGTTTGACACATGTCGTTACTAAATCCGAATATGTCTTAGACGGGTTTTCACCCATTCCACAATTCTATGGGAGTAGAAGTCGATTTAGAAGGTACTAAGTTGAGAACGATACTACTGTTTCCAGCATATCCCCAAAGCAATTTGGTAATGAATAACTCATCATCGATCTAACCATTTCAAGAGTCTTATTCCTTCGCTCCGCTACACCATTCATTTGGGGTGTTCCAGGTGCATAATTGGGATTGAATCCTAGCCTCGATAAGTAATTCTAAACTCTCCTAAGAGGTATTCGCTCACCGCAGTGTCTTGATACTTTTACCTAATCGTTTCTCCACATCGGCCTTGTATTCTTTGAACTTGTCAAAGCACTTTGACTTGCGGCGCATTAGGTAAATGTATCCATATCTTGAATAATCGTCTATGAAAGAGACAAAATATTCAAAACCTCCTCTTACCTGGACAGACATAGGACCACACAAATCGAGTGAACCAACTCTAACACTTCTTTGGCTCTATACCCTTGGCCTGGCCTCTTGGTTATTTTACCTTAAGCAAGATTCACAAGTTGGAAAATTTTCCAACTCTAATGAACTCAAAAGTCCATCGGCTATAAGCCTCGAATCCTACTTAAATTAATATGACCAAGTCTTAGATGCCAAAGATATGCTTGGTTCATTTCGAAGGTTCTTTTCTCTTAGAATTAGAAGATGAGTTATAAATTTCCATGTTTTGCTTTGTGGAAGAAATTGATTTCAAGTATACAATTGCCAACTAATGCACCGTAACGGATAATCACTTTATTTCTTTTAATAACTACATTACTAAAGGAAACTGAATATCCATCTAAAAGCAGTTTAGAAACTGAAATTAAATTCTTTCTAAACTGGGTACATAAAGACAATTTCTTAAACCAAATTCTATTTCTACTAAAAGATAAGTAGGCGTCTCCCACTGCAGCTGCCACCTTAGTAGCATTGCCCATGTGAGCTGTAATTTCTCCTTCGATAGTCGTGGTTTCTGGAACCCACGCAAGGAATGCAGACATGATGCATGGCTCCGTATCTACACACGGTCTTTGTAGATAACACCAAACATGTTTCAACAACTAGGTATGAGATATACCTTTGTTTTGGTTCCTACGAGGGCAGTCCGCCTTCATCACCTTCTTCTGAGATGAAGCACTTGCCCTTGACTTCTTCATTCGACTTTAAATCCGTACTAGATTTATTCACTTTCTTTCTGAACCACTTGTTTTTCTTCTTCTTTCCTTCGGTTTAGAAGTAGAACCATTTTCGACATAATTTGAGCATTGTGTGAAATAATCCTTCTGCTTGAAGTTACATCGATGGTTCGCTAATGAATAAACCCTCTTATTCATATTATAGTTCGAGCGCTCAAAACTTCTGAGTAGCGTTTGGAGGATCATATCGATCTGGGTTTCTCCATCATTTCTCCTCCAAGGATCCGTATCTCGTTCGGATAAGCCATCATCTTTAGGATATGATCCCTACGGAGTACCCTCTTGCATGGTGGTCATCATTATCTTTCTCATGGCTTCTTGCTAGAAGCCCTATCACGATGACCAAGAGTTCCTTGAGATTGTTCATATATAAGCCATGGTAAATCTTGATCTTGATGTTGCAATACATTTGACATTGAAGCCAAAATGTAACACCGCGCCATCTCATCCGCTTTACCCATTTCCTGATATTCAATCTCCTCTTGGGTAGATTCACGATAGGTGCATCGAGCCTTCTCGATCGATCATATTTATAGCTTTTAGCGGTAAGAACAATGTCGAGGTTTCTTTTCCAATCTATGTAGTTTGGTCCAGTAAGTCTATTCTGTTGAAGTATGATGGACATTGGGTTTGAAAGACATCCTAAGAATCACAAATAACTTTTGGTCGAACTCTAAATTTAGAATAATATTGATTCCTCAAATAATACTATTTTAAATTAACCAACACCTCATAACACCGTGAATTTTGTATGCCACGTTAGTGTGGGCGTATACAAATTCAACATTTGTAAAAGGAGGGTTTAACCCATTAATTTTATTATCTTGTCAACCTAACTTTTGACAAATAAAAATAATAGTTGGTATCATTTGGTCACACAAATAATAGCAGTGACTCCGTTGGGAGGATACTATTAGATGTGTCTAAGTGTATACCATTACTTGACACTAAGTCCATTAATAAGATTATGCCCCTTCCGTTGGGGAAGATCACACGCTCTTAATTAACTTCCTATAGTCATCCAAAATAGAAGTCTATTCTAGTGATCCGCAAACAAGCTCATCCGTTATGGAGGAAGGCACTCGAGCCAACGCGAAGCTTGTTTGCATCACTTACAAACCAATAATGGACCATGGGTTTATTTAAAAATCCCTCTCCCATAGTTATTTATAAATGAGGAATTTTAACTATGCTAGCCTACTTAAACTTGTAAACTAACATGCACACACAACACATATAAAAGCAATAAATAGAAAATTTAATTTTCAACTATTATGGCTTTTATCTCTAATTGTCCTCCGTGTGTTGTCATCCCAAGCTGCTGCCATATTTGGCCACCAGGTCTAGCTGTCATCCATCTTGCTCCTAGTTCACTGCGCCTCTGGTCCTTAGAAGGTTCCACGCTTTGCAAGATTCGATCCATGACATAAATAGAATTTTACATTTTGATCCTATATTCCATAAAAGGAATGTACATGTATCTAGATCAAAAATAAAATCTAATAAAACTAAATACAGCTCTGCTGTATTTTAATACAATCATGCACACACATTAAATGCCCTTGACATGTCCAAGGGTCCAATCACACATAATAACTAAAAGCCATAATAGTTGGATCCCGCATCCACAAAGTTAGCACATCCTACTATTATCCGCCTAAATTATGTATGACATGTGCATAATTAAACTAAATACCAAATACAGAGGCAAACCCTAGCTCCGATACCAATTGTTGGTTGCTACTCGGAAAACCTATCGGTTCCTGTGCAAAAATTTTGTACAAAGGTCGAACCTTTTCCTAGCTACCATGTGTTCTTTTAAATTAAATTTTGGATCGCCTGCGGAACTTAACACGTTTGATCCAAAACTTAATCTATTTGTTCTTTTAGGTTTTGACTTGGATCTCCTGCGGAACTTAACACGTTCGACCCAAGTCTCCTTAAGTTATTAATTTCATTAAATATTAATTTCCATAATTGGTTCCCAGTACTGACGTGGCGAGGCACATGGCCTTCTTGGATATGGGAGCAACCACCACCGACTAGACAAAACCTTTAATAGAAAGCTAATATTTAATTTCCTAAAATAACTTTAGGTTAACCAAAGAGAACAATCAAATCACAAGGAAAAGAAAAACAAAAGAACACAACTTCGAAAAAACATATTCGAAATTCTAGAACGTAAGCCTCTTGTATTTGGTATTATTTCCATAAATAACTAGCATGATGCGGAAATAAAAATTACTAGTTATACCTTGTAGAAAAACCTCTTGATCTTCTACCGTATTCCTCTTCTAACCTCGGACGTTGTGTGGGCAACGATCTACCGAGATGAGAAACCACCAACCACCTTCTTCTCCTCCAAGCAAGGTTCGGCCACAAAGGAAGAACTTCACCAAAGAAGAAAATCAAAATACTAACCAAGCTCCAAGAGATGCTAGCTTTCTCTCCTTCTTCTTCTTCTTCTCCAAGTAGTATCCGGCCACCACAAGAACTCCAAGAGGGAGTGATTCGGCCACCACAAGAGGAAGAGAGGGAGGGTAATGGCCGGCCACAACACGGAAAAAGAGGGAGAGAAAACAATAGAGGTTGTGTCTCATGAAGGCACCCCTACCCCTTCTTTTATATTCCTTGGCCTAGGCAAATTAGGAAATTTAATTACAATAAAATTTTCTTAATTTTTCTTGACATGAATTAATTGAGAAAAATAAAACAAAATTTCCCAATTAACTTGAGATGGCCGGCCACATCATTGGAAACAAAAGAGGACAAGTTTTAATCAACAATTAAAACTTCCTAATTTGTTTCCGGAAATTTTAAAAAATAAAATTTCTCTTTAAAATCTCTTCATGGTTGATAAAAGGAAATTTCTATAATTTTAATTTTATCAACATGTGAATAATTTTTAAAGAAAAAATAAAATATCTCTCCAATCTACAAATAAGGAAAGAGATCTAATATCTTTCTTTAATCTTTTGTAGATCTTTTACAAGAGAGATATTTTAATTTTAATTCTCTTTAAAATATATCTTCCACATAAGAAAAATTTAAAATTAAATTTTTTTTCTAATTTAATAGGGCCGGCCACCTAAGCTTGGGTTCAAGCTAGGTCGGCCGACCCCTGCAACAAGGCTTGGCCGGCGCGAGCTTGGGTGTCTAGCTAGCTTGGACGACGCCTACAACATGGGGACGGAGGTGGGTATAGGTGGGTATAGAACTCTATAAATAAGAGGCTACGATAGGGACCGAGAGGAGGAATTGGTTTTGGTCTCCCGATAAAATTAAGCATCCCGTGTTCGCCCCGAACACACAACTTAATTTTATCAATAATAATTCATTCCACTAGAGAACTATTATTGAACTACCGCACCAATCCCAAATTACATTTTTGGGCTCCTTCTTATTATGAGTGTGTTAGTCTCCCTGTGTTTAAGATATCGAATGTCCACTAATTAAGTGAGTTACTGACAACTCATTTAATTAATATCTAAGTCCAAGAGTAGTATCACTCAACCTTATTGTCATGTCGGACTAAGTCCACCTGCAGGGTTTAACATGACAATCTTTATGAGCTCCTCTTGAGGACATTATCAACCTAGTATCTCTAGGACACAGTTTCCTTCTATAATCAACAACACACACTATAAGTAATACCATTTCCCAACTTATCGGGTTTATTGATTCAATGAACTAAATCTCACCCATTGATAAATTAAAGAAATAAATATTAAATATATATGCTTGTTATTATATTAGGATTAAGAGCACACACTTCCATAATAACTGAGGTCTTTGTTCCTTTATAAAGTCAGTATAAAAGAAACGACCTCAAATGGTCCTACTCAATACACTCTGAGTGTACTAGTGTAATTATATAGTCAAGATAAACTAATATCTAATTACACTATGACCTTCTAATGGTTTGTTCCTTTTCCATTTTGGTCGTGAGCTACTGTTTATAATTTATAAGGTACTGATAACATCATCTTCTATATGTGACACCACATACTATGTTATCTACAATATAAATTAAATGAACAACTACAACCAAATGTTGACAATTAGACCAAATGTGATTCTTTATTCATAATAAATGTTTACAAAGCTTAGGCTTTCAGTATACATTCCAACAATCTCCCACTTATACTAATGACTAAGCTGTCATATCTTCTACCATACATCTGATTCCCATTCCCTCCACATGCCGATCGAAAGCTTTCGCCGGAAGGGCCTTAGTGAAAGGATCTGCCAGGTTATCCACTGATGCAATCTTGGCGATGACAACTTCTCCTCGCTTCACAATATCTCGTATCAGGTGGTACTTGCGCTCTATATGTTTACTTGCCTTATGAGCTCGTGGTTCCTTCGAGTTTGCATCTGCACCACTATTATCACAATAAATTGTGATGATTTTGGGCAAACCAGGAATCACATCTAAGTCCATTAGAAAGCTCCTGAGCCATACTGCTTCTCAGAGGCTGCTACATATTCAACTTCCATGGTTGAGTCCAAAACGCATTGCTTAACACTCCTCCATGAAATGGCTCCACCTCCTAAAGTAAACACATAGCCCGATGTAGACTTACTGTTATCCCTATCTGATTGGAAATCAAAACCCATGGAGCAGATCGTCCGCTTGGTAAACTAGCATATAATCTCTAGTCCTTCTCGTGTACTTCAATATATGCTTTACCGTCAATGTCCTTGTCAGGTTACTCGATATCTCGACCATGCCCACGCAAAAGCGGATATCGGTCTCGTACATAGCATTGCATACATTAGGCTTCCTACAACATAAGGAACTGCTTTCATGTCCTCTATCTCTTTTGATGTCTTTGGAGACATCTCTTTAGATAGAGCTACTCCATGTCTAAAGGTAAGAAACCTTTCTTGGAATCCTGCATGCTAAAGCGAGCAAGGATTGTATCTATATATGAAGCTTGGGATAGACACAACATTCTTTTCTTCGATCCCTTATAACTTTGATCCCAAGAATGTGTGCACATTCTCCTAAGTCCTTCATATCAAATTGTTTGGACAACCATACCCTTACGTCTGATAATACCTTGACATTGTTGCCAATTAACAAAATATCATCTACGTATAGTACAAGAAATACCACCACGTTTCCGTTACACTTCTTATATACACAAGACTCATCCGGACTTTGAATAAATCCATATGACTGGATTACTTCATTAAACCGGATGTTCCAAGACCTTGAAGCTTGCTTCAGTCCATAAATGGACCGATTGAGCTTGCACACTAGATGCTCTTTGCCTTTTTCAATGAACCCTTCTGGTTGCTTCATATGGATGTTCTCTTCAAGACTTCCATTAAGGAAAGCTGTCTTGACATCCATTTGCCAAATCTCATAATCCATATGAGCGGCAATGGATAAGAGTATCCGGATAGACTTAAGCATGGCTACCGGTGAAAAGGTCTCCTCATAATCGATTCCCTCTTTTTGAGTGTACCCTTTTGCAACAAGCCTAGCTTTGAAGGTTTCTACCTTCCCATCTGTCCCTCTTTTCCTTTTGTAGATCCACTTGCATCCAACGGCTTTTACACCATCAGGTGGTTCTACAAGCTCCCAAACCTTATTAGAGTACATGGACTCTATTTCAGAATTCATTGCCTTTTGCCAAGATGCTGCATCTATATCTTGGAGTGCTTCGTCATATGACCGGGGATCAGGTTCATGTTTACCCGGGATCAAGTCCGAAGACTCTCCCAAAAACATGAATCTTTCAGGCTGCCTTACAACCCTCCCACTACGACGAGGCACTGTCTGTGGTTGTGTATCATGTGTGACACGTGTTGCAGTCTCTTGTGGTACTTCATCTTGTACTGTTGGTACTGAAGTAGACATGTCCTCTCTAAGTTCTTCTAAAACAACTTTACTACTGGGCTTGTGATCCATTATATAGTCTTCTTCTAAAAACTGGGCATTGGTGCTAACAATGACCTTCTGGTCTTTAGGACTATAAAATAAACCACCTTTCGTTCCTTTGGGATATCCTACAAACACGCGAACTTCTGTACGAGATTCTAACTTATCAGTATCTGGTTTCAGCACATGTGCTGGACTACCCCAAATCCGAATATGTCTTAGACTGGGTTTTCACCCATTCCACAATTCTATGGGAGTAGAAGAAACTGATTTAGAAGGTACTAAGTTCAGAACGTATACTACTGTTTCCAGAGCATATCCCCAAAACGAATTTGGTAATTCTGAATAACTCATCATCGATCTAACCATTTCCATAAGAGTCTTATTCCTTCGTTCTGCTACACCATTCTGTTGGGGTGTTCCAGGTGCAGACAATTGGGATTGAATCCTAGCCTCTGATAAGTAATTCCTAAACTCTCCTAAGAGGTATTCGCCACCACGATCAGATCGTAGTGTCTTGATACTTTTACCTAATCGTTTCTCCACATCAGCCTTGTATTCTTTGAACTTGTCAAAGCACTCGGACTTGCGGCGCATTAGGTAAATGTATCCATATCTTGAATAATCGTCTATGAAAGAGACAAAATATTCAAAACCTCCTCTTACCTGGACAGACATAGGACCACACAAATCAGAGTGAACCAACTCTAACACTTCTTTGGCTCTATACCCCTTGGCCTTGAACGACCTCTTGGTTATTTTACCTTCTAAGCAAGATTCACAAGTTGGAAAATTTTCCAACTCTAATGAACTCAAAAGTCCATCGGCTATAAGCCTCTGAATCCTACTTAAATTAATATGACCAAGTCTTAGATGCCAAAGATATGCTTGGTTCATTTCTGAAGGTTCTTTTCTCTTATTAGAATTAGAAGATGAGTTATAAATTTCCATGTTTTGCTTTGTGGAAGAAATTGGATTTCAAGTATACAAATTGCCAACTAATGCACCAGAACAGATAATCACTTTATTTCTTTTAATAACTACATCGTTACTAAAGGAAACTGAATATCCATCTAAAAACAGTTTAGAAACTGAAATTAAATTCTTTCTAAAACTGGGTACATAAAGACAATTTCTTAAAACCAAATTCCTATTTCTACTAAAAGATAAGTAGACGTCTCCCACTGCAACAGCTGCCACCTTAGTAGCATTGCCCATGTAGACGGTAATTTCTCCTTCAGATAGTCGTCGGGTTTCCTGGAACCCCTGCAAGGAATTGCAGACATGATCAGTGGCTCCCGTATCTACACACCAGGTGCTGGTAGATAACACCGCTAAACATGTTTCAACAACTAGAGTATGAGATATACCTTTGTTTTGGTTCCTACGAGGACAGTCCGCCTTCCAATGTCCTGCCTGCTTACAGATGAAGCACTTGCCCTTCGGCTTCTTCATTCCAGCTTTAAATCCCGTACTCTGAGATTTATTCACTTTCTTTGCTGAACCAGCTTGTTTCTTCTTCTTCTTTCCTTTCGGTTTAGAAGTAGAACCATTTTCAGCATAGTGAATTTGAGCATTGTGATGAAATAATCCTTCTGCTGCTTGAAGTTCTGTCAGTAGTTCCGCTAATGAATAAACCCTCTTATTCATATTATAGTTCAGGCGAAACTGCTCAAAACTTCTAGGTAGCGTTTGGAGGATCATATCGATCTGGGTTTCCCCATCAATTTCTCCTCCAAGGATCTGTATCTCGTTCAGATAAGCCATCATCTTTAGGATATGATCCCTTACAGGAGTACCCTCTTGCATGGTGGCTGTCATTATCTTTCTCATGGCTTCTTGCCTAGAAGCCCTATCCTGATGACCAAAGAGTTCCTTGAGATTGTTCATAATATCATAGGTTGTTGGTAAATCTTGATGCTGATGTTGCAATACATTTGACATTGAAGCCAAAATGTAACACCGCGCCATCTCATCTGCTTTTACCCATTTCCTATGATATTCAATCTCCTCTTGGGTAGATTCACCAGTAGGTGCATCAGGGCACTGCTCAGTCAGTACATATTTATAGCTTTCAGCAGTAAGAACAATGTCCAGGTTTCTTTTCCAATCTATGTAGTTTGGTCCAGTAAGTCTATTCTGTTGAAGTATGATGGACAGTGGGTTGAAAGACATCCTAAGAATCACAAATAACTTTTGGTCAGAACTCTAAATTTAGAATAATATTGATTCCTCAAATAATACTATTTTAAATTAACCAACACCTCATAACACCGTGAATTTTGTATGCCACGTTAGTGTGGACGTATACAAATTCAACATTTGTAAAAGGAGGGTTTTAACCCATTAATTTTATTATCTTGTCAACCTAACTTTTTGACAAATAAAATTAATAGTTGGTATCATTTGGTCACACAAATAATAACAGTGACTCCGTTGGGGAGGATACTATTAGATGTGTCTAAGTGTATACCATTACTTGACACTAAGTCCATTAATAAGATTATGCCCCTTCCGTTGGGGAAGATCACACGCTCTTAATTAACTTCCTATAGTCATCCAAAAATGGAAGTCTGTTCTAGTGATCCGCAAACAAGCTCATCCGTTATGGAGGAAGGCACTCAGAGCCAACACGCAAGCTTGTTTGCATCACTTACAAACCAGTAATGGAGACCATGGGATTTATTTAAAAATCCCTCTCCCACTTAGTTATTTATAAATGAGGAATTTTAACTATGCTAGCCTACTTAAACTTGTAAACTAACATGCACACACAACATTAAAGCAATAAATAGAAAATTTAATTTTCAACTATTATGGCTTTTATCTCTAATTGTCCTCCGTGTGTTGTCATCCCAAGTTGTTGCCATATTTGGCCACCGCCACCGGGTCTAGCTGTCGCATTCATCTTGCTCCTAGTTCCGCTGCGCCTCTGGTCCTTAGAAGGTTCCACGCTTTGCAAGATTCGATCCGCGACATAAATAGAATTTTACATTTTTGATCCTATATTCCATAAAAGGAATGTACATGTATCTAGATCAAAAATAAAATCCTAATAAAACTAAATACAGCTCCTGCTGTATTTTAATACAATCATGCACACACATTAAATGCCCTTGACATGTCCAAGGGTCCAATCACACACATAATAACTAAAAGCCATAATAGTTGGATCCTGCATCCACAAAGTTAGCACATCCTACTATTATCCTGCCTAAATTATGTATGACATGTGCATAATTAAACTAAATACCAAATACACAGAGGCAAAACCCTAGCTCTGATACCAATTGTTGGTTGCTACTCGGAAAACCTATAGGTTCCACTGTACAAAAATTTTGTACAAAGGTCTGAACCTTTTCCTAGCTACCATGTGTTCTTTTAAATTAAATTTTGGATCGCCTGCGGAACTTAACACGTTTGATCCAAAACTTAATCTATTTGTTCTTTTAGGTTTTGACTTGGATCTCCTGCGGAACTTAACACGTTCGACCCAAGTCTCCTTAAGTTATTAATTTCATTAAATATTAATTTCCATAAAAGGTTCCCAGTACTGACGTGGCGAGGCACATGGCCTTCTTGGATATGGGAGCAACCACCACCGACTAGACAAAACCTTTAATAGAAAGCTAATATTTAATTTCCTAAAATAACTTTAGGTTAACCAAAGAGAACAATCAAATCACAAGGAAAAGAAAAAACAAAAGAACACAACTTCGAAAAAAACATATTCGAAATTCTAGAACGTAAGCCTCTTGTATTTGGTATTATTTCCATAAATAACTAGCATGATGCGGAAATAGAAATTACTAGTTATACCTTGTAGAAAAACCTCTTGATCTTCTACCGTATTCCTCTTCTAACCTCGGATGTTGTGTGGGCAATGATCTACCGAGATGAGAAACCACCAACCACCTTCTTCTCCTCCAAGCAAGGTTCGGCCACAAAGGAAGAACTTCACCAAAGAAGAAAATCAAAATACTAACCAAGCTCCAAGAGATGCTAGCTTTCTCTCCTTCTTCTTCTTCTTCTCCAAGTAGTATCCGGCCACCACAAGAACTCCAAGAGAGATGGAGTATTCGGCCACCACAAGAGGAAGAGAGGGAGAGGGTAATGGCCGGCCACAACACCAAGGAAAAAGGGAGAGAAAACAATAGAGGTTGTGTCTCATGAAGGCACCCCTACCCCTTCTTTTATATTCCTTGGCCTAGGCAAATTAGGAAATTTAATTACAATAAAATTTTCTTAATTTTTCTTGACATGAATTAATTGAGAAAAATAAAACAAAATTTCCCAATTAACTTGAGATGGCCGGCCACATCATTGGAAACAAAAGAGGACAAGTTTTAATCAACAATTAAAACTTCCTAATTTGTTTCCGGAAATTTTTAAAAAATAAAATTTCTCTTTAAAATCTCTTCATGGTTGGTAAAAGGAAATTTCTATAATTTTAATTTTATCAACATGTGAATAATTTTTAAAGAAAAAATAAAACATCTCTCCAATCTACAAATAAGGAAAGAGATCTAATCTCTTTCTTTAATCTTTTGTAGATCTTTTACAAGAGGGATATTTTAATTTTAATTCTATTTAAAATATATCTTCCACATAATAATAAAAATTAAAATTAAATTTCTTTTTAATTTTATTTGGCCGGCCCTACTAGCTTGGGTTCAAGCTAGGGTCGGCCACCCAATTTAGGCCGGCCCTAGCTTGTTCCCAAGCTAGCTTGGCGGCCCCTATTAGGTAGGTATAGAAGGTGGGTATAGGTGGGTATAGAACTCTATAAATAAGAGGCTACGATAGGGACCGAGAGGAGGAATTGGTTTTGGTCTCCGATAAAATTAAGCATCCCGTGCCAGAACACACAACTTAATTTTATCAATGATAATTCATTCCACTAGAGAACTATCATTGAACTACGCACCAATCCCAAATTACATTTTTGGGCTCCTTCTTATTATGAGTGTGTTAGTCTCCCTGTGTTTAAGATATCGAATGTCCACTAATTAAGTGAGTTACTGACAACTCATTTAATTAATATCTAAGTCCAAGAGTAGTACCACTCAACCTTATTGTCATGTCGGACTAAGTCCACCTGCAGGGTTTAACATGACAATCTTTATGAGCTCCTCTTGAGGACATTACAACCTAGTATCTCTAGGACACAGTTTCCTTCTATAATCAACAACACACACTATAAGTAATACCATTTCTCAACTTATCGGGTTTATTGATTCAACGAACTAAATCTCACCCATTGATAAATTAAAGAAATAAATATTAAATATATGTGCTTGTTATTATATTAGGATCAAGAGCACACACTTCCATAATAACTGAGGTCTTTGTTCCTTTATAAAGTCAGTATAAAAGAAATGACCTCAAATGGTCCTACTCAATACACTCTGAGTGTACTAGTGTAATTATATAGTCAAGATAAACTAATATCTAATTACACTATGACCTTCTAATGGTTTGTTCCTTTTCCATTTTGGTTGTGAGCTACTGTTTATAATTTATAAGGTACTGATAACATCATCTTCTGCATGTGACACCACATACTATGTTATCTACAATATAAATTAAATGAACAACTACAAACAAATGTAGACAATTAGACCAAATGTGATTCTTTATTCATAATAAATGTTTACAAAGCTTAGGCTTTCAGTATACATTCCAACAACAAGGTGATGTTGGATCTCAACATTCTTGTAACTTGGGTAGTAATAATGTGTTGCTAGATACCGCTCATTACTTATGCTACTAAATGGGTTTAGGGGCATTGCCAATGTTACAAGAACCTATAGGGTCACTCACTAAGGACAATTAGATGGAGATTAGGTTCATATGATGAACCAAGAGGATTAGATTCATTTGATGAATCAAATTGGATTAAGAGTAATCATAATTGGGCTAATTGAGTTGGACTCAAGTTGATTCATGTGTTCAATGAGTCTAATTTAGATTATGACTCATTGAATCAATTTAATTAAATGAATTAGATTCATTATATTAAGTTGACTTGAATTAAATGGTTGGATTAGATCAACCATGAGAGAGATTAAGTCAAGTTTGACTTGACTTGAGAGGAAGAGGAAGAGTCAAGTTTGACTTGACTTTATGCCACATCATTAGTGAGTTGGCAAGATGTGGACCAATGATGATGCTCCACATCATCATGGTTACTTAATTGAGATGCCACCTCATGGAGGTTACAATTCTTCACTTTAATGGCCTCCACATTAATTGTGATTAATGTGAAGGGGGTTACACCTCCTAATGTGGCTGGCCACATCAAGGCAATAGAGGAGGAGTTTTCATTTGTGTGTGTATCTCTCTTTTCTTCTTCCTCCTCAAACTCTTCCTTCTCTCCCTCTCCTCCTATCTTGTCCGAACCATCCAAAGGTGCTAGCACACCTTTTGTGTGGTTTTTCTCCACCTACTTGTTCGTGTGAATACTTCTAGAGGAGTGTCTACTTTGATACTCTCGAGATCCGACACCTTGGACGAGTGGGATTCGCGAAGGGCGCACATCAAGGGTAAATCTCTTTAACATATAGTTCTAGTGTAGATCTATAGGTTAATAAACTTGTACTCATATTTTTCGAAAGTTTTATTCTTCACATGGATCTGTGGCTTGGGGTTTCGGGGTTTCCACGACGCGAAAAAGCGGTTTTCGCGGGCCGAAAAACCCAACAGTGGTATCAGAGCCACGTGCGAAGACTTGTACGAGTTTAATTTGATTTTTTTATGAAAAATATAGGTTCTGTGATATTCTGTAATTTTATGATTTTTAGAGTTTTATGGGTATTTTTCTCATAGAAGCGAAGCACAAGTGTTTCGACACTTGTAGGCTTCAACTACCGAGAAGTATTTCCCGAAACGGCAAGGTTTCACCCCAAAACTTTTTGGGACAGTGGGCTAAGGCGGTGTTGGATCGCTTAGGGATACTCGCGATGGTTAGATCGCGGGTAGGGGCGCTGCCCCTGGCCCCGCAAGGGGATTCATTCCGCGATTGGGCCCGAAACCGCTAAACGGGATCGCCGGGAAATTTTACTCATAAAAATTAGTATTAAAATTGTAGAAAATTATAGAAAATATATAATTTAGAATTATGTATAATTTGTGATAATCATGATCCAAAAAAGACCCAATTGGATTGGTATATTTTGTGTTGTAATTCATAATACGGCCTGCGTGCCGTCATGTGATTGTGTGTGCTGTATTTTTGATACGCGACCTGCGCGTCGTGCCTTTCTCTATTTATTCTTGTTGTAAATTAGTTTAGACTCGAATGTAACTCAAGTTTCAAAATTGTAATGTATAAAATTAGAGCCGTGGAAGGTCCACTCGAGACGGAGTTACGAGAAGAGCGCGAGCAACACAAGGTGGTCAAAGGGAGGAGCTTAAGAAGCTGTTGACCCTAGGTTGACCATCTGATCTTCTTATTGGCTTGAGAAGATCGTAGTAGGGCCATGACTAATCACAAATTAATTTAATTAATTTCTTGTGTATATGTGATGCATGATTAAGTAATTAATTAGTGCCTAATGATTATATTAGATCTAAGTCGTGCACATGATGCACCCTTTCGATTAGATTAGATCTATCGAGTATATGATACGCATCATCATTTAGATTAGATCTAAATCACGTCAACTCTAATGCCTACCATACCGTGATACCTATCACTACCTCGATCACATGTGTTGTTGAATCTGCCAAAGAAGAGCAACACATATTATCTTGGTAGGGTACGGAGGGACAATCTTGGTCCTGCTTATCAATGCATGGGCGAGTACAAACTCAATTAGATTGAGTATTCCTAGTTTGCTCGGTTGGATCGAGTACAACTATAGGCATTCTTCCAATTGTTGGAAAGATAGGACATAAATCACATTTATATTAATTCTTGGGTGTATTAGCCAAAGCTAACTCAAGTTTTAATATAACTGCGGATAATGATCCTATAAACAAGAGTTGTATAGAGATGTAATTGGTAATTCGTTACCTACCGATCATACTAAATCTTGGGCGTATTAGCCAAAGCTAACTCAAGGGTTAGTATGATGTGGATCTTGTCCCACATGAATTATAGAATTTAGTGGGAGCATCATTTAGTTAAAGGCTTAATTAAATGATTTAAAAGAATATGATATTTATTTTCTGTATTTTTTTCTATTGTAGATAACCATGACGTCGAATACGAACACCTTCTCTCTGCGTTCTGTCCTTGAGAAGGACAAGCTTAACGGAGCAAATTTCCTGGACTGGTATAGGAACTTGAGAATACTTCTCACCCAGGAACGTAAGCTGTATGTTCTGGAGCAGCTCATTCCGGAGGCTCCTCCTGCCAATGCCACGCGAGCTGACAAAGATGCTTATAAGAAGCATCAAGATGACGCATTAGATGTGTCTTGTCTAATTCTCGCGACCATGAACTCTGAGCTTCAGAAGCAACACGAGTTGATGGGTGCTTACGATATGGTTGAACATCTTCATCAACTATATCAAGGACAAGCGAGGCATGAGAGATTTGAGATCTCAAGGGCACTATTTCAGTGCAAGATGTCAGATGGGGCTCCCGTAGGCCCATATGTACTCAAAATGATTGGGTACATAGAAAACCTACAGAGGTTGAGATTCTCGCTTGGCCAAGAGCTGGCCACTGACCTGATCTTGCAATCCTTGCCAGATAGCTATAGTCAGTTTGTTCTAAACTACAATATGAACGACATTGACAATCCACTGCCCGTGCTGGTTAGCAAGTTAAGAACTGCTGAGCTGAACCTTAAGAAGTCTAAGCCCCAATCTGTTCTGATGGTTCAGAAACACAAGGGCAAGGCCAAGCCCAATGGCAAAGGAAAGTCCCAAGCCAATGCCAAAGGCAAGGCACTAAAGCCTAAAGGAGGGGTCGCCATGGAGGCTACCTGCTTCCACTGCGGTCAGACCGGTCACTGGAAGAGGAACTGCAAGGTGTACCTGGAAGATCTTAAGAAGAAGCGAAGTGAGACTTCCACTTCAGGTATATATGTTATAGAAGTCAATCTATCTATTTATTCATCATGGATATTAGATACCGGATGTGCATCTCACATTTGTACTAATGTGCAGGCGCTGAGAAAGAGCAGGGCATTAGCGAAGGGCGAGGTGGACCTATGCGTAGGCAATGGAGCACGGGTTGCTGCTGTTGCTGTAGGGACTTATTTTCTATCTCTACCCTCTGGGCTTGTATTAGAGTTGGATGATTGTTGTTATGTGCCTACATTAACTAAGAACATAATTTCAGTTTCTTGTTTGGACAAGAAAGGTTTCTCTTTTATTATAAAGGACAAATGTTGTTCTATTTATTTAAAAGATATGTTCTATTGTAGTGCACCTCCGATGAATGAACTCTACATTCTAGATCTTGAATGACCTATCTATAACATAAATACCAAGAGGTTCAAGTCAAATGACCTGAATCAAACCTATCTCTGACACTGTCGCTTAGGTCATATAAATGATAAGCGCTTATCCCAGCTCCATAAGGATGGTTTGCTGGACTAATTTGATTTTGAATCTTATGAGATGTGAGAGTCATGCCTACTAGGCAAGATGACCAAGACTCCCTTTAGTGGGCACAGCGAAAGAGCGACTGATATTTAGGACTCATACATAGTGATGTATGTGGCTCTTTCAATGTCATTGCTAGAGGCGGTTATAGGTACTTCATCACATTTACTGATGACTTTAGTAGATATGGTTATGTGTACTTGATGACACATAAGTCAGAATCCTTTGAAAAGTTCAAAGAATTCAAGAATGAAGTACAGAACCAGCTTGGCAAGAGTATTAAGATACTTCGATCAGATCGAGGTGGAGAATACCTTAGCCATGAGTTTCGTGACGACCTAGCTGAGTGTGGGATTCTATCCCAACTCACTCCTCCTGGAATAGCATAGTGGAATGGTGTATCCGAAAGAAGGAATCGTACCCTATTAGATATGGTACGATCTATGATGAGTCACACAGATCTTCCGACATTCCTTTGGGGCTATGCTCTAGACACGGCAGCTTTTATACTCAACCGAGTTCCATCCAAGGCCGTGATAAAGACACTATATAGGATATGGACTGGGAGAGATGCCCAGGTGTCTTTTATGAGGATTTGGGGTTGTGAGACTTACGTTCGACGTCAAGTCTCAGACAAATTAGGACCCAAATCTGACAAGTGCTACTTTATTGGATATCCCAAGGAAACTAAGGGATATTACTTCTATATTCCCAGTAAGCACAAGGTAGTTGTGGCAAAGATTGGGGCCTTTCTAGAAAGGGACTTTGTTTCTAGAAAGACTAGTGGGAGCACGTTCGATCTTGAAGAAGTTCAAGATGCAAACAATAGCATTGAAGCCTTGATGGAAGTTGAATTGGAACCACAAAGTGTTGTGGATGATGTTGTTCCACAAGGAGTTGAGGAACAACAACCAGTTCAAGTAGACATACCTCTTCGCAGGTCTGATAGGGTACGTCGTCAGCCTGAGAGATACTCGTTTCTCTTGTCTGACCATGATGACATTGTGTTCATAGAGGATGAGCCTACCACCTATCAGGAAGCTGTGATGAGACCAGATTTTGAGAAATGACTAGAGGCCATGAGATCCGAAATGGAATCCATGTACACCAACCAAGTATGGACTTTGGTTGATCCACCTGAAGGGGTAAAATCCATTGGGTGTAAGTGGGTCTTTAAGAGAAAGACTTACATGGATGGACTTATCTATAAGGGTCACTTGGTAGCTAAAGGTTTCAAGCAAATTCATGGTATTGACTATGATGAAACTTTTTCTCCAGTAGCGATGTTTAAGTCCATTCGGATCATGCTTGCTATTGCAGCATACCATGACTATGAGATATGACAGATGGATGTCAAAACCGCATTTCTGAATGGAAACCTTCTCAAGGATGTGTACATGACACAACCTGAGGGTTTTGTAGATCCACAGCATACTAGCAAAGTATGCAAGTTGCATAGGTCCATTTATGGACTAAAGCAAGCTTCTCGGAGCTGGAATATTCGATTCAATGATGCAATCAAACAGTTTGGTTTCATCAAGAACGAAGATGAACCTTGTGTCTACAAGAAGGTTGTAGGGGATATAGTTGTCTTCCTCATATTGTATGTGGATGACATACTACTCATTGGGAAGGACATCCTTTTGCTTCAGTCTGTCAAGACCTGGTTAGGGAGTTGCTTCTCAATGAAGAACTTAGGTGAGGCATCCCACATTATAGGGATACAGATCTATAGAAATAGATCTAAGAGATTTCTTGGCCTAAGTCAAGTACATATATTGACAAGGTACTCTTTCGGTTTGCCATGCAGAACTCCAAGAAGGGATTTCTGCCGATGTCACATGTCATGAGTCTTTCGAAGACTCAAGGTCCCTCTTATAGAGAGGAGAGAGGCCGCATGGATCAGATTCCTTATGCCTCAGCCATAGGATCTATCATGTACGTCATGCTATGTACTCGACCTGATGTCTCGTATGCTTTGAGCATGACGAGCAGATACCAGTCAGATCTAGGTGAAAGTCACTGGATAGCGGTCAAGAATATTCTTAAGTACTTAAGAAGGACTAAAGAATATTTCTTGATATATGGAGGCAATGACGAGCTAGCTATAAAGGGCTACAGTGATGCTAGCTTCCTGACCGACCAGGATGATTATTGATCACAGTCAGGGTTCATATTTTGCATAAATGGTGGTGTTGTGAGCTGGAAGAGTTCGAAGCAGGACACAGTAGCTGATTCTACGACAGAGGCCGAGTACATTGCTGCATCAGAGGCAGCAAAGGAGGCAGTTTGGATCCGCAAGTTCATCATTGAACTTGGGGTGGTTCCCAGTATCGCTGACCCTATCAAGCTCTATTGTGACAACAATGGAGCTATATCACAGGCGAAGGAACCTCGCGCACACCAGCGGACCAAACACATAATACGGCGCTTCCATCTCATTCAAGAGATTATCGAGAGAGGAGATGTGAAGATATGCAGAGTACCTATAGAGGCTAACATCGCAGATCCCTTGACCAAGGCTTTGGCACAGAGGAAGCATGATGGTCACACTAGGTCATTGGGGCTTAGAGCCTACACTGATTAGCACTAGTGCAAGTGGGAGATTGCTAGTTAGAGCCCAAGAGCCAATCATTTGATGATTGAATTATGGACTTATTGTATCATATTCTTATATATAAATAAAGCCATTTGTTTTGGTTATTATACTTACTTGTATTGGTGCCAAATAAACTAAGTATAATAGCGTCCTTGAGTAGAAGGTTCTCACCTATATCAATCGATTAGTTGAACCGAGAGTGAGATGATATAGGGAACACTACTCTTAATCATTCTTAGTCGAGTATTAACATTCAGGGACAATGTTAATGCAATAAGACTAGCATGTAGGTCAACTCGATGACTTGATCTCACAAGTCATGGATATAGAGATATCAAGTTGACACATGGGTATGCATTGGAGAATGTATACTGAATGACCCACCATGAGAAAGTATCATGGATCGTTATATGAGTGTCATATACTTTCTCATGTGGCTATTAGTATGACTACTAGTCCTTGGACCTGAAGTCACCATGGATCCCTACATAAGGAGTTATGTACTTTGTTTCGTCAAACGTCACCCGTAACTGGGTGGACTATAAAGGCGATTACTGGGTATGTAACAAATTATGCAGAGGGATGTGAGTGATGTAGATGTGATCTATCCCTCCTATATGACGGGAGTGACATCGATATTCTTGATAGAGTGAGACCACGAAGTGCATGGCCATGCCCAAATGAGTCAATATGACATATTGAGCTCATTTGATTTAGTGAGTCTATTTGGAGTTCAAGATTTAGATTGATCAGAGGATGACACGGTCTATGCCTCACATTGATCAATCTAGATGTCTTGGATAGAAGGACACTTGTCATATATTGTCAGAAGTCACAATTAGTAGTCACAAGGTGATGTTGGATCTCAACATTCTTGTAACTTGGGTAGTATTGATGTGTTGCTAGATACCGCTCATTACTTATGCTACTAAATGGGTTTACGGGCATTGCCAACGTTACAAGAACCTATAGGGTCACACACTAAGGACAATTAGATGGAGATTAGGTTCATATGATGAACCAAGATGATTAGATTCATTTGATGAATCAAATTGGATTAATAGTAATCCTAATTGGGCTAACTTGAGTTGGACTCAAGTTGATTCATGTGTTCAATGAGTTTAATTTAGATTATGACTCATTGAATCAATTTAATTAAATGAATTAGATTCATTATATTAAGTTGACTTGAATTAAATGGTTGGATTAGATCAACCAGGAGAGAGATTAAGTCAAGTTTGACTTGACTTGAGAGGAAGAGGAAGAGTCAAGTTTGACTTGACTTTATGCCACATCATTAGTGAGTTGGCAAGATGTGGACCAATGATGATGCTCCACTTCATCATTGTTGACGAGTGGCTCATATTTGGATGAAGGGATATCATGGAAGAAAAATCTGTTAAGATTTTTCGTAATAAAATTCTGTTAAGATTTTATATAACAGAATTTTGTTATGTTTTTCATAACAAATTCTGTTACGATTTTACCGGGTCTGGGGGTTTAGCAGTATTTATAGGGATCATTGTAAACCCATTGTAGATCAGACAACACAAGAATCATTAGATGTGATTCTCTTGTGTAGAAGAGAATTCTAATAAAGCTTCGGCCGTTTTGTGGAGTAGGCAAGTCGCCGAACCACGGTAACTCTTTTTCTTTCTCTTCTTCTTCTCCTTCCTGGTGTTTGCTCTCTTTTGTGCATCTTTGTCTTGTTGTTCCGCGCGATCTCTTTTCTCTCTTCCTCTTCTTCCGCGGGTCAGAAAGGTTGAGAGGTATTGCCCTCTCTTTGCACAACAATTGGTATCAGAGCTCCAGGTTTTTGGAAGATTTCTTCAACATGTCGGGGACGACTTCTGCGAAGTTTGATATGGTGAAGTTTGACGGAACCGGAAACTTTGGATTATGGCAGAGAAGGGTCAAGGACTTGTTGGTGCAACAAGGCATGGTGAAGGCGCTAGGAGAAAGAAAACCGAAAAGCATGGAGAGATCAGATTGGGAAGAACTTCAGGCGAAGGCAATAGCAATAATCAGACTTTGTCTTACGGATGACGTGATGTATCATGTCATGGACGAAGAGTCATCGGTGACAGTTTGGCAAAAGCTGGAAAACTAGTACATGTCAAAGTTATTAACAAACAAGCTGTATCTTAAGTATAAATTATTCGGGCTGAAGATGACAGAAGGAACCGATCTGAGCCAGCACATCAACGTATTCAATCAGATTGTAAGTGATCTGAAGCGGGTTGATGTGAAGATCGAAGACGAAGACAAGGCGCTGATGTTGTTGAATTCTCTATCTTCTTCTCCTACGTACAAGAATTTGGTTATTACTTTGATGTGGGATAAGAAAACTCTCAAATTGGAGGAGATCACAAGTGCGTTGCTAGGTTTTCACCAAAGGAAGAAAACAAGCGATGAAATTTCTCAAGGAGAAGGACTTGTGGTAAATAGCAACCAAGAGCGTGGTAGGAGCAAATCTCGACATGGATATGACAACAACAACAAGACTCGTTCTAAGTCGAGAAGGAAGAAGGTGATCACGTGCTACAAATGTGGAGGTAAAGGTCATATCAAGAGAAATTGTCCAGAGATAAAGAAATATGTTGCAGAGAACAAAAGTAGTTCGGCAAAGTCTGCAAACATAGTTGAAGAAGAAAATTCAGAAAGCGGTGATGGAGATATGCTATCAGTTATGTCAAGTTCGGAGCAGCTGACGGATGCATGAATTTTAGACTCTGCATGTTCATATCACATGACTCCAAACAAGGATTGGTTTGACACCTATAGGGCAGTGGATTCTGGTTCAGTGTTGATGGGAAACGATGCATCATGCAAGGTTATCGGCATAGGAAATGTCAGAATCAAGATGTTTGATGGTGTGATCAGAACTTTATGTGATGTCAGATATATACCAGAGCTAAGGAAGAACTTGATCTCACTAGGCACACTGGATGGTATTGGTTGTAATTACAAATCAGTGAGCGGGGTGATGAAAGTCAGCAAGGGAGCTCTGACGGTAATGAAAGGACAAAAGGTAGCAGGAAACATCTACAAGTTGATAGGGACTACAATTGTAGGTGGAGTCGCCTCGGTGGAGTCTGAATCAGATAGTACTGTCTTGTGGCATATGCGGCTAGGGCATATGGGTGAACGTGGGATGCTAGAACTTCACAAGAGAGATTTGTTGAAGGGTGTCAAAACGTGCAAGCTTGAATTCTGCAAATTCTGTGTTCTTGGGAAACAGAGCAAAGTGCAATTTAAGACGGCAACAAACAAGACGGAGGGGATTCTGGACTACGTACATACGGATCTCTGGGGACCGGCCAGTGTAGGATCACGTGGAGGGCACTTGTATTTTGTGAGTTTTACTGATGATTTCTCACGAAAGGTATGGGTATACTTTATGCGTCACAAGTCAAAAACTTTTGCAAAGTTTAAATTGTGGAAAACTGAAGTAGAGAACCAGACCGGAAGGAAGATCAAATGCCTTAGGTCAGATAATGGGACTGAGTACACAGATTCAAAGTTTCAGGAATTCTATGAGCAGCATGGGATAATGAGGCACTTCTCGGTTCGCAGGACACCTCAGCAGAATGGGGTAGCGGAAAGGTTGAACAGGACAATCATTGAGAAGGCAAGATGTCTCAGGCTGAATGCAGGGCTTGCAAAGAATTTCTGGGCGGAAGCAGTTAACATGGCATGTTATCTCATTAATAGATTACCAAGGGCAGCACTAGAAGGCAAAGTATCAGAGGAAGTATGGATAGGGAATCAAGTAGAATACTCTCATCTTCGAGTTTTTGGATGTCTAGCCTATATGCACATATCTAGTGAGGAAAGATCAAAGCTGGATGCAAAGTCAAAGCAATGCATTTTTCTGGGCTATCAGAAAGGAGTTAAAGGCTTCAAGCTTTGGGATCCTAAGGCAAACAAGGTGGTGATCAGCAGAGATGTGGTGTTTGACGAGAAAGCTATGTTACAACGTACTCAAGAAGAAGGAAAGGAAACACCACAAAGCAACAAAGAGAAAGATATTGTGCAGGTGGAGCTAGAGACTCATGACTTCGATGATTCTAGCTCAGAGCACATGGAGCATCGCACTATAGCTAGTGGTAGAATGAGACGAGTCGTAAAACCACCCACTAGATACGGATTCGAAGACTTGGTATCTTATGCACTTACCACTAGTAGCGGAGACCCTACATCTTTTCAGGAGGTAATACATAGCTCTGAGAAGGACAGGTGGACGGGTGCTATGGCAGAGGAGATGGAGTCGTTGCATAAGAACCAAATGTGGGATCTAGTGGAACTTCCTGAAGGAGAGAAAGCTATAGGGTGCAAGTGGATATTCAAGAAGAAAGAAGCAATGTCAGAGGGAGAAGAAGTGAAGTTTAAGGCTCGGTTGGTAGCAAAGGGGTATTCACAAAGAAAGGGGATTGACTATGAAGAAATTTTCTCTCCAGTGGTAAGACATACGTCAATTAGAGCGGTATTGGCTTTGGTGGCACATCACGATTTATATTTGGAGCAAATGGATGTGAAGACGGCATTTCTTCATGGAAATTTGGAGGAGCAGATTTTTATGTCACAACCTGAGGGATTTAGTCAGTCCGGACAAGAGCAGTTGGTTTGTAAGTTGAAGAAATCGCTCTATGGATTGAAACAATCTCCTAGGCAATGGTACAAACGTTTTGATTCATACATGATTCAAAACGGATATAGGAGATGCGAGTATGACTGCTGCATATATGTGAAGGGCCTTGAAGATGAATCACTGATTTTCTTACTACTATACGTAGATGACATGCTCATTGTTGCGAAGAAGATAAGAGAGGTTGACAAATTGAAGAGGCTACTGAGCAAGGAATTTGACATGAAAGATTTGGGAGAGGCCAAGAAGATTCTTGGGATGGAGATTCACAGGAATAGAGTTGCAGGGAGATTATGGTTGTCTCAACGTAGCTATGTGGAGAAGGTGTTGGATAGGTTCAACATGAAGAATGCAAAGTCGGTGAGCACACCCCTGGCGCATCACTTCAAGTTATCCAGTACACAGTGTCCAAAGACGGATGACGAGATCCAAGAGATGTCAAAGGTTCCTTATGCCAGTGCAGTTGGTTGTCTGATGTATGCCATGGTTTGCACGAGACCAGATTTGGCGCAAGCAGTTAGTATGGTAAGCAAGTTTCTCTCAAATCCTGGTCGACCACATTGGGAAGCAGTGAAATGGATTTTCAGATACTTGAGAAATACAACTAATTATGGCATCATGTTCAGTAGACAACCGGAAGATCCTTTAGTTGCTGGGTACGTAGATGCAGACTATGCAGGCGATTTAGATAATAGGAGGTCTACTACAGGATACGTATTCACTGTGGCAGGAGGACCTATTTATTGGAAATCTATGATACAATCTATTGTTGCATTGTCTACTACGGAATCCGAGTACATGGCAGCAGCTGAAGCAGCGAAGGAAGCTTTATGGCTTACAGGGATGGTCAGAGAACTGGGTGTTCAGCAAGGTGGAGTCAAGTTATTATGCGATAGTCAGAGTGCTATCTATTTGGAGAAGAATCAGGTGTATCATGCGAGAACCAAACACATTGATGTGAGGTTTCACAAGATCAGAGAGTTGATTGCTTCCGGGGAAATTCAACTTGAGAAGGTTCACACTGCAGACAATGCTGCAGATATGCTGACAAAGCCAGTGACCACAGAGAAGTTTAAGCACTGCTTGAACTTGATCCATATCTCTAGATGCTAGAGGAAGGAAGCCCAGACCCAGAGATCCAGATGGAGTTTTGTCCAGATATTCTTATTCTTCGAAGGGGTGAATATTCGCCAAGGTGGAGATTGTTGACGAGTGGCTCATATTTGGATGAAGGGATATCATGGAAGAAAAATCTGTTAAGATTTTTCGTAATAAAATTCTGTTAAGATTTTATATAACAGAATTTTGTTATGTTTTTCATAACAAATTCTGTTACGATTTTACCGGGTCTGGGGGTTTAGCAGTATTTATAGGGATCATTGTAAACCCATTGTAGATCAGACAACACAAGAATCATTAGATGTGATTCTCTTGTGTAGAAGAGAATTCTAATAAAGTTTCGGCCGTTTTGTGGAGTAGGCAAGTCGCCGAACCACGGTAACTCTTTTTCTTTCTCTTCTTCTTCTCCTTCCTGGTGTTTGCTCTCTTTTGTGCGTCTTTGTCTTGTTGTTCTGCGCGATCTCTTTCTCTCTTCCTCTTCTTCCGCGGTTCAGAAAGGTTGAGAGGTATTGCCCTCTCTTTGCACAACAATCATGGTTACTTAAGTGAGATGCCACCTCATGGAGGTTACAATTCTTCACTTTAATGGCCTCCACATTAATTGTGATTAATGTGAAGGGGGTTACACTTCCTAATGTGGCCGGCCACATCAAGGCAATAGAGGAGGAGTTTTCATTTGTGCGTGTATCTCTCTTTTCTTCTTCCTCCTCAAGTTCTTCCTTCTCTCCCTCTCCTCCTATCTTGGTCGAACCATCCAAAGGTGCTAGCACACCTTTTGTGTGGTTTTTCTCCACCTACTTGTTCGTGTGGATACTTCTAGAGGAGTGTCTATTTTGACACTCTCGAGATCCGGCACTTTGGACGAGCGGGATTCGTAAGGGTGCGCATCAAGGGTAAATCTCTTTAACATATAGTTCTAGTTTAGATCTATAGGTTAGTAAACTTGTACTCGTATTTTTCGAAAGTTTTATTTTTCGCACGGATCCGTGGCTTGGGGTTTCGGGGTTTCCGCAACGTGAAAAAGCGGTTTTCACGGCCCAAAAAACCCAATAATTATGGCTTAATGTGATTGTGTGTGATTGGACCCTTGGACATGTCAAGGGCATTTTATGTGTGTGCATGATTGTATGTATTAAATACAGCAGGAGCTGTATTAGTTTTAGGATTTTACACTTTTGTTTCGATCTAGATTACATGTACATTCTTTTATGGAATATAGGATCGATATATGTAAAATTCTATTTTTGTCGCGGATCATATCCTTGCGAGGCGTGGTACTTTTTGAGGACCAGAGATGCATCGGAAAAGGAAGCAAGATGGATGCGGCGACTGGACCCGATTGCGGTGGCTAAAGATGGAAGTAGCTAGGGTTGGCAGCACACGGAGGGCAGTGATGGAAAAAGCCATAATAGTTGGAAAATTAATTTCCATATTTATTGCTTTTATTACTGTGATGTGTGTGTGCTTGCATAGTTAAAATTCCTCACCTTAAATAATTAAGTGGGAGAGGGATTTTTAAATAAATTTCACTGTCTCCATTACTGGTTTGTAAGTGATGCAACAAACTTACGTGTTGGCTCTGAGTGCCTCCCTCCACAATGGATGAGTTTGTTTGTGAATCACAAGATTAAACTTCCTTTATGGATGGTTATAGGAAATTATTTAAGAGCGTGTGATCTTCTCCAACTGAAGGGGCACAATCTTATTTAATGAACTAAGTATCAAGTAATGGTATACACTTAGACACATTTAACAGTATCCTCCCCAACGGAGTCACTGCTATTATTTGTGTGACCAAAAGGGATACCAACTATTAATTTTATTTGTCATAAAGTTAGGATGACAAGATAATAAAATTAATGGGTAAAACCTCCTCTTATAAATGTTTGATTTTGTATACGTCCACACTAACGTGACATACAAAATTCATGGTGTTTTGAGGTGTTGGTTAATTTAAAATAGTATTGTTTGAGGAATCAATATTATTTTAAATTTAGAGTCTTGACCAAAGTTTATTTTGTGATTCTTAGGATGACTTTCAACCCACTGGTCATTATACTGAAAGAGAACAAACTTACTGGTCCCAATTACATAGATTGGAAAAGAAACCTGGACATTGTCCTAACTACTGAAGGCTATAAGTTTGTACTGTTAGAGGTTTGCCCTAATGTGCCTAATAGTGATTCTAGTGAAGAGGAGATTGAGTCTCATAAGAAATGGATAAAAGCAGATGAGATGGCACGGTGTTACATTTTGGCTTCAATGTCAAATGTGCTGCAACATCAGCATTAGGATTTACCAACTGCTTATGACAAGATGATAATCTCAAGGAACTCTTCGGACACCAGAATTGGGTTGCTAGGCAAGAGGCAACGAGAAAATTAATGACAGCCACCATGTCAGAAGGGACGCCCGTAAGGGATCACATCCTCAAGATGATGGCTTACTTAAATGAAATACAAATCCTTTGAGCTGAAATCGATGGAGAAACCCAGATCGATATTATTCTTCAAACGCTACCTAGAATTTTTGAGCAGTTCCATATAAACTATAACATGAACAAAAGGGCTTATACGTTAGTGGAACTTCTGACAGAACTTTAGGCAGCAGAAGGAATTTTTCATCATAGTTCTCAGATTCATTTTGCTGAAAATCTTTCTACTTCTAAGTCGAAAGGCAAGAAGAAGAAAAAGAAACAAGCTGGCTCAACAAAGAAGATGAATAGATTTCTAGGTACTGGACCAAAAGCTGGAGTGAAGAAGCCGAAAGACAAGTGCTTCATCTGCAAGCAGGCAGGACATTGGAAGGCAAACTGTCCTCGTAGGAGAGAGAACAATAAAGGTATATCTTATTCTCTAGTAGTTGAGACATGTTTAGCGGTATGATCTACCAGCACCTGGTGTGTAGATACAGGAGCCATTGATCATGTCTGCAATACATTACAAGGGTTCCAGGAAATCCGTTGACTATATGAAGGAGAGATAACCGTCTACTTGGGCAATGTACAAAGGTGGCGACTGTTGCAGTGGGAGATGTCTACTTATCATTCGATAGGAATAGAAATTTGATTTTGAGAAATTGTCTTTATGTACCAACTTATAGAAAGAATTTAATTTCAGTTTCTAAATTGTTTGCGGATGGATATTCTGTTTCTTTTGATGACAAAGTAGTTATCAAGAAGAATATGGTTATTATCTGTTCTTGTACATTAGTAGGCAATTTGTATACTCTAAATCCAATTTCTCCCACAAAGCAACAAATGGAAATTAATAACACATCTTCTAATTCTAATAAGAGAAAGGAACCTTCGGAAATGAACCAAACATATCTTTGGCATCTATGGCTTGGTTATATTAACTTGAGTAGGATTCAAAGGCTTATAGCCGATGGACTCTTGGGTTCATTAGTGTTGGAAACTTTCCAACTTGTGAATTGTGCTTGGAAGGTAAAAATGACCAAGAGACCTTTTAAGGCCAAGGGGAATAGAGTCAAAGATGTGTTAGAACTGGTTCATTCTGATTTGTGTGGTCCTATGTCTATCCAGGCAAGAGGTGGTTTCGAATATTTTGTCTCTTTCATAGATGACTATTCGAGATATAGGTACATTTACTTGATGTGTCGTAAGTCTGAATGCTTTGATAAGTTCAAGGAGTATAAAGCTGATGTGGAGAGACATTACGGTCTGATCGTGGTGGCGAATATCTCTTTGGAGAGTTTAGGAATTACTTATCAGAGGTTGAGATTCAATCCCAATTGTCTGCACCTGGTACACGCCAACAAATGGTGTGGCAGAACGAAGGAATAGGACTCTTATGGAAATGGTTAGATCGATGATGAGTTATTCAGAATTACCAAATCATTTTGGGGATATGCCCTGGAAACAGCAGTGTAGATTCTGAATATGGTACCTTCTAAATCAGTACCCTCTACTCCCATGAAATTATAGAATTGGTAGAAACCTAGTCTAAGTCATATTCGGATATGGGGTAGTCCACCACATGTGTTGAAGGGAGATACTGACAAGTTGGAATCACGTACAGAAGTTTGTCTGTTTGTGGGATATCCTAAAGTAATGAAAGGTGGTTTATTTTATAATCCTAAAAATCAGAAGATCATTGTTAGTACTAATGCTCTATATTTAGAAGAAGATTATGTAATGAACCATAAGCCCATGAGTGAAATTATTCTAGAAGAAATTAGAGAGGACACGTGTATTCTAGTACCAACAGTACAAGATGAAATATTACAAGAAACTACAACACGTATCACAAATGATACACAACCACAGAAAATGCCTCATCGTAGTGGGAGGGTTGTGAGGCAACCTAAAAGATTCATGTTTTTGGGAGAGTCTTCCGACTTGATCCCAGGTAAACATGAACCTGATCCCCGTACATATGACGAAGCACTCCAAGATAAAGATGCAGCATCTTGGCAAAAAGCAGTGAATTCAGAAATAGAATCTATATATTCTAACAAAGTCTGGGAGCTAGTAGAACAATCAAATAGTGTAAAAGCTATTGGATGTAAGTGGATCTACAAAAGGAAAAGAGGGACAGATGGGAAGATGGAAACCTTCAAAGAAAGGCTTGTTGCGAAAGAGTGCACTCAGAAAGAGGGAATCGATTATGAGGAAACTTTTCCGTCGGTAGCCATACTTAAGTCTATCCAGATTGTTTTATCTATTGCCACTCATGTGAATTATGAGATTTGACAAATGGATGTCAAGACAGCTTTCCTTAATTGTAGTCTTGAAGAAAACATCTATATGAAGCAACCAGAGGGGTTCATTGAAAAAGGTCTAGCATCTAGTGTGCAAGCTTAATCGGTCTATTTATGGATTGAAGCAAGCTTCAAGGTCTTGGAACATCTGGTTTAATGAAGTAATCCAGTCATATGGATTTATTCAGTGTCCGGATGAGTTTTGTGTATACAAGAAGTGTGATGGAAATGTGGTAGTATTTCTTGTACTATATGTAGATGACATTTTGTTAGTTGGAAACAATATCAAGGTGTTGTCGGAAGTAAGGGTATGGTTGTCCAAGCAATTCGATATGAAGGACTTGGGAGAATGTGCACATATTCTCGGGCCCAAAGTAATAAGAGATCGCAAGAAAAGAATGTTGTGCTTATCCCAAGCTTCATATATCGATACAATCCTAGCTCGTTTTAACATGCAAGACTCCAAGAAAAGCTTTCTACCTTTCAAGCATGGAGTAGCTTTATCTAAAGAGATATCTCCGAAGACATCAAAGAAGATAGAGGACATGAAAGTAGTTCCTTATACTTCGGCTGTCGGAAGCGTAATGTATGCAATGATATGCACGAGACCAGATATCTATTTTGCCCTGGGCATGGTTAGCAGATATCAAAGTAACCCTAGAAAAGGACATTGGATTGCTGTAAAGCATTTATTAAGGTACCTGAGAAGGACTAGAGATTATATGCTGGTTTACTAAGCCGATGATTTGCTCCCTGTGGGTTACATGGATTCTGACTTCTAATCAGATAGGGGCAATAGTAAGTCTACATTAGGCTATGTGCTTACTTTAGGAGGTGGAGTCATTGCATGGAGGAGTGTTAAGCAGAAATATGTTTCGGACTCAACCATGGAAGCGGAGTATGTGGCAGCCTCTGAGGCAACCAAAGAAGTTGTATGGCTTAGTAACTTCCTAATGGATTTAGATGTGATTCCTTGTTTGCCCAAAATCATCACAATTTATTGTGATAATAGTGGAGCAGTAGGAAACTCGAAGGAACCACTAGCCCATAAGGCGAGTAAACATATAGAGTGCAAGTACCACTTGATACGAGACATCGTAAAGCGAGGAGAAGTTGTTGACGCCAAGATTGCATCAGCAGATAACCTGACAGATCCTTTCACTAAGGCCCTTCCAGCGAAAGCTTTCGATAGGCATGTTGAAGGAATGAGAATCAGATGTATGACAACATTGATGATAACATAGTCTTTTAGTATAAGTGGGAGATTGTTAGGGTGTATACTAAAAGCCTAGCTTTTTGTAAACATTTATTTTTAAATAAAGAATTACATTGATCAAATGTCTACATTTATATGCTATGTGTAGTTGTTCAATAATTTATATTGTAGATAACATGGTGTGTGGTATCACACATAGAAGATCGTGATATCAATTCCTTATAAATTATAAACAGTAGCTCACGACTAAGATGGAAAGGAACAAACCATTGGAATAGTCATAATGTAATTTGGAATTAGTTTAAGTTAACTATAAAATTACACTAGTACACTCTGAGTGTATTGAGAAGGACCATTTGAGGTAGTTTCTTTTTATACTGACTGAATAAAAGAGCAAAACCTCTGATATTATGAAAGTGTGTGCTCTTAATCCTAATATAATAACAAACACATATACTTAATATTTATTTCTTTAATTTATCAAAGGGTGCGATTTAGTTCGAAAAATCAATAGGTCCAATAAGTTGGGAAATGATATTATTTATAGTGTGTGTTGTTGATTATAGAAGGAAACTGTGTCCTAGTAATCTAGGTTGATGATGCCCCTAAGAGGAGCTCATAAGGATTGTCATGTAAACCCTGCAGGTGGACATAGTCCAACATGACGATAAGGTTGAGTGATACTACTCTTGGAGCTAGATATTAATTAAGTGAGTTGTCAGTAACTCATTTAATTAGTGGACATTCTATATGTTAAAAACAGGGAGACTAACACACTCATGATAAGAAGGAGCCCATATAGTAATATGGGATTGGTGCGGTAGTTCAATAATAACTCTTTAGTGGTATGAGTTATTATTGATGAACTCGAGTTGGGTGTTCGGGGCGAACACAGGAAGCTCAAGTTCATCGGGAGACCAAAACCAATTCCTCCTCTCGGTCCCTGTCGTAGCCTCTTATTTATAAAGTGTTATACCCACCCATACCCACCTTCTTACCCACCTTAAGGTGGCGACCAAGCCTAGCTTGGAGCACAAGCTCGGGCCGGCCAAACCAAGGTGAGAGGTGGCCGACCCTAGCTTGAACCTAAGCTTTGTGTGGCCGGGCACAATAAATTAAAAGGATTTTTTTTAAAAAAAAATCTTTCTTATGTGGAAGCCATGGTTTTAAAAGAGAGTTTAAAATTTAAATATTTCCTTTTATAGCTTTTTACAAAAGATTTACAGAAAGGTTTGATATCTTTCCTTCTTTGTAGTTAAAAGAAAGATTTTAATTTTTGATAAAACTCTCCTTTTTTATAACCATCGTCATGATTTTAAAAGAGAGTTTTAAAATTTAAGTCATTCCTTTTATAGCTTTTTACAAAAGATTAAGAGAAAGATTTGATATCTTTCCTTATTTGTAGTTAAAAGGAAGATTTTAATTTTTGAGAAAACTTTCCTTTTTATAAATCATCCACATGTTTTAATAGAGAGATTTTAATTTATAATAGTTTCCTTTTATAACCAACCATTAAGGAAATTTTTAAAAGAGAAAGTTTTATTTTAAAAATTTCCGGAAACAAATTAGGAAGTTTTAATTTTGTGTTTAAATCTTTCCTTGTTTAGAGGATTTAAGGTGGCCGACCAATAGAAATAAGAAAAGGAAATTTTAATTAAATTTTCCTTTCATTGGCAAGGAGAAAAAGGAAGTTATATTAAAATTTTCCTTATTTACCAAGACCAAGGAATATAAAAGAGAGGGTAGAGGTGCCTCACCTCACAATATATCTTCTATTATTCCTCTCTCTTTTCTTCCTTGGTGTGGCCGACCCTAATCCTCTTCCCCTCTCTTCTTCTCGTGGTCGAACCTCATCTTATTTTGGAGTTCTTGTGGTGGCTTGATTTTTCTTGGAGAAGGAGAGATAGGAGGCTTTGTTTCTAGCATACCTTGGAGCTTGGTGGTGGTGGCCGAACCTCATCCTCTCTTGGAGTTCTTGTGATGGCCGAAACTTGCTTGGAGAAGAAGGTAGCTTGGGTGGATTCTCGTCTCGGTAGATTATTGCCCACATGACGTCTGAGATAAGAAGAGGAATACGACAGAACATCGTGAGGTCTATAAGTTATAAAAGGTATAACTAGTTAATAGTTTTTGTATCATAACTAGTTCATCTTTTTATTAAGATCTTGAAATACCAAATATAAGAGGCTAATGAATCTAGGTAATCGAATTTATGTTTTCAATTTTGTGTTTCTTTTGTTTTTCAAACTTGTGATTCGATTGTTCTTTTTGGTTAAACCTAGGGTTACTATAAGGAAATTAAATATTAAATTTTGTTGAAAGGCTTTGTCTAGGAAGTGGTGAATGCTCCCATACCCAAGAAGGCCTAGTGCCTCGCCATGTTTATCCTAGAAGCCGATCTTTGGAATTAATATTTAATTGAATTTGTAATATGGGTGGATTTAGATCAATAATGTTAAGCATCGTTTGCGATCCAAGTCTAAACCTCTAAGAACAGATAAGTTAAATTTGGAATCAATAATATTAAGTTCCGTTTGCGATTCCAAGTTTAATTTCTAAAGAACACAATAGGTTGTTAAGGAAAGGTTCAGGACTTGTACAAAATTTTTGTACAGGGGAACCAGTACGATATTCCGAGTAGCATCCAACAGTTGAAGGGTTGAATTATTTTAGGCTTAGCATTTATTTAAGTTTCATCATTTGCTCTAATTTGTTTTGTTGCCTTTAGGGTTATTACATATTAATTTTCCTTATAAGAAAATTATTCTTCTTTGATAATAATTTTTGTCCAACTTCTTCCAATCGGGCAAGCTCACTTCTATGTTTAATTTTTCCTGCACTTAACATTCGACCAAACTTAATATTCGGCTGGTCTTTGGTGACCGGTCAAGTTTACTTCTGTGTTTAAATTCAAAATTAATGGGTCAACTATTGCACAGCATCTAATCTTTCTACTTGTTTCATGACACTAACAGACAATAACGAGCCTATATATATATATATATATATATATATATATATATATATATATATATATATATATATATATATATATATATATATAACTAGTCCTGAAATTCGATCGGTTAGTACCGACCGACCGAATTCATAATACAAGAAGTGTATAATATTTAATCTCTTCTGGGATCTTGGGATTTTTTTTTTTTAAGTTCAACCTTGGTAATGATTCTAATATTTTGGGAAGATAACCTTTTGTATTGGCAACCAATACTATTTCCTTATTAGTGACACGCGTGCATATGACGTCTGGTATGTACCTATTTTATTATGTCCTCCGCCTTATCAATCCATCCAATGGCTCCTCTTTGGTCTCACTTTTCTTATTACCTTAATCTAACATTTCTACTTGAAACACCATTTTCGATACTCTACCAAGGCTTCTAAAGAGAAAAGAGAGGAAAATCCCTAACACTTCGTCTTCTTCCTCTAGTTTACATATCTTTTGTTCTTCACTTTCTACTAACTATTCTTGTTTTTCCTACTTCATCTTGTTAACAATGTCGACCTCCGATGAGTGATACACTCAATGCACTTTCGAGTCTTCTACATCGGAAGCCAGTGAGCTTCAATGGAATTATAACTTCTCTACATACCTGGCCATTCCTACCTCGAGGGATCATCCTCATCTTCCTCCTTCAGAGAATGTGGCAAATTTCTCGGAACATATTTTATGTGGTTTTAGATTTCTCATTCATCCCTTCTTTGTTGATGTTAGTAGATATTTTGACCTCCCCCTGAATTAACTTATCCCCCAATCATTCTCTATTATGGTTGGTTTTATTTTCGTTCCCATTTACATGACTTTCCATTATCTCCTCGACTTTTCCATCACTTTTTCGTTCCTTGTCAAGTGGAAGATAGTGTTTTTAAGTTTCAATCACGTCCTAAAACCACTCTGTTCCATAGAATCCCCCCTCAAGGAGAATGGCAGGGCAAGTTTTTCTTTATGCATCTTCCTTCTCCACCACCATACCCAATAATTTGGCATCGGAATCTTTCTCCTATTCCTCAATTAGGCAATATCTGTGAAGATCCCATTATTCGTTCTTCTATGGGGAAATTAAAGGAAGCAATGTTTAACTTGGTTGCCCTAATCCCCGAAGGCTTATTATTTGCTTTTGGTTTTAACACAGCCGACACAACATTGGATGTGTCCTTTGGTAAGATCATTCTCCTTATGTATGTTTTTTTGGCTATTTTCATATTATTTTTAACATGAGTTTCTCTCTTTTTCTATCTGATACAGTTCTGCCTACTTTTATGTACAAAAATACTCGCTTGACAAGGGCAGTTTTAACTAGAATGGGTGAAGAATTGTTGAGGGATCACCGTCTTAATCACCCCTCTTCTTCCCTTGGTTTATTACCTTCATCTGAGAGACCTCAGGAATCATCCAGCTCATCAGATCAGGAGGGTCCCTTCATTGTGAAGCATAATAAACCTCGTATCTTATCCCCTTGTCCACTTTCATCTACCATAGTTACTTTTGAACAAGTCCCTATTAATCCTTCTGAAATCTCCCACTCTAGAGGAAAAGAACTTGCTCCTCCTACACATGTTCATTCCAATTTTGCATTAACAATGATGAGACCAAGACTTCTCATTCCTATGTCTCTTGTTATTCCTCTAGCTGTTTCTTTACTAGAGGAGGTACCAACTATTCTTGTGGATCCATTTCCCTTTCTTCCATCTTTACCTTCTTCTTCCACCAGGCCCCGTGCCAAAAGAACTCCTTGTAGGAGATCAATTACCTTCAGGCCTATTGAAATAGCTATTGAACAAGATCCTTAATTAGCCAGCCTTTTATCTCCTAATTCATCTTCACTGGCTTTTGAACTTCCTCCTTCTTCTTCTTCACCATTTACAGCTTCCACCAGCTCCTCTATCTTCTTCAAACAATCCCATGGACTACCTTCCCATCTTGGTCAAACTTCTACCCCTACCTCATATGGACTACTTCAGCTAAAGGGGTCACTAGGTGAGTCCTGGTTGCAATCTCAGGCACATATAAAAAGAAGCACCCTATCCAAACATGCTGACGATCACAGTCGCCAAGCTACTGCAATAAGTTTTTAATCTTAACTTCCTTATTTTGTAACTACAGAATGTAACCATGCTATTGTTCTATCCAGTTCTATGCTTCGAGCCTGCATTTGGGTAAGCTAGTTGTACATTTAGAGAGAACTAATCAGACTTTAAAAGACAAAGTGGAGGAATTACAAGTTACCTCCAACCTCCCTAACAATGAACTTATTCAGTTATGGGGCAAGGTAAAGTTACAGACTAAGTTTAATGCCAGCCTAGAAAAAGCCTACAAAACTGCCGCCAATTGCTACCATCCCAAGAGGAAGAAAAGAAAAACTTAGAACTACAATGACAAGGGCTTAATTCTAAGCTAGATGTTGAAACGAGCTTAAAAGACAAAACTCTCTCGGATGTTGCTCACAAAACCATTCTTCTAGATTAATTATAGCTATCCTATAGCTCGAAGTCCCCTGAATTAGCACCAGAGTTAGCTTCTAAAGATTTTACCTTATTTCAACAATAGGAAGAATTACGAGCCCAGAAATTACAGATAAGCTCACTTTTGAAAGAACTAGAGGAGGCTAAGGTAGAGAAAACTACTTTACAGGGGGAAAACGATAACCTACAATCTGAGCTTCAAGCATATAAGGCAGGTGAGGAAGAGCACTGACAAAGCAAGTGCAGATCGTATTTAAATTCTTTCGAGTTTGGTAAGAAGTATGCTAGGCACATTGTACGAACTCTCACCCACTCTGTTAAAGGAGTAATCCAACAACTAAAAGGGGGAGGGCTACCTAACTGAAGAACCTCCTCCCCTATCTATAGATCACTGACGACTTAATCAGGAACTTCCAAAAGACCTGCTAAGAAAATTTGAGTAAACTTGGGATCTTGTATCTATACTTTCTCATAATTTCATAACTATTGTATACTATTTGTTGTTTATCAAATGCTAATAAAAATTCACAATTACCTATGTTTTCTTTTGTAATTTTCATGTCTTCAGAACCACCTAAGTGTTTATATAAACAAACTTTTTCAATATACTCGCCATATGTAAAGAAATCCCGTAGAGAAATTATAATCAAAGGAAGTATACCTTATAATTATCCTTTAAGTGATAGGTAATGTTGAATGAACCTTTTCTGATGATCTCCGGATGAAATAATCATATAATATAAATGCTCCTTTGGACTTTCCCCAACTGTATGATGAATCAGTCAGATTTGTATGTCCGGGTGAGATTAAACATCTGCAATATAAATACTCCTTTGGGCCTTCCCCGACTATCTAATGGACCTGTCGGATTTATATGCCTGAGTGAAATTAAACATCTGCAATATAAATGTTCCTTTGGGCTTTTCCCGACTGTCCGATGGATCAGTCGGATTTGTATGACCGAGAGAGATTAAACATCTGCAATATAAATGCTCCTTTGGGCTTTCCTCGACTGTAAGATAGACCGGTCGGATTTGTATACCCGAGTGAAATTAATTTTCTGCACAATAAGTAATGTTGATGCTAAAACTCATGGTTGATTTTAGAGAGGGTTTAAAGTCTCCGGCTCCCCTTAAGGTCCCCAATCGATTGTTATGGTTTAAAGTCTTCGGTTCCCCTTAAGGAAGCCAGTCTGGTCACTCCTTAAGGTCCCTGATCGATTGTTATGGTTTAAAGTCTCTGGTTCCCCTTAAGGAAGCCTGTCTGGTCACTCCTTAATGTCTTTGATCGACTGTTAGATGATTTAAAGTCTCCGGTTCCCCTTAAGGAAGCTAGTTCGGTAACACCTTAAGGTCTCTGATCGACTGTTATGGTTTAAAGTTTCTAGTTCCCCTTAAAAAAGCCTATCTGGTCACTCCTTAAGGTCCCCAATCGACTATTATGGTTAAAAGTCTCTGGTTTCCCTTAAGGAAGCCAGTCTGGTCACTCCTTAAGGTCCTTGATCATCTTTTATGGTTTAAAGTCTCTAGTTCCCCTTAAGGAAGCCTATCTGGTCACTCCTTAAGGTCCCCGATCGACTGTTATAGTTTAAACTCTCTGGTTCCCCTTAAGGAAGCCAGTCCAATCACTCCTTAAGGTCCCTAATCGATTTTTATGATTTAAAGTCTCCGATTTCCCTTAATGAAGTCTGTCCGATCATTTCTTAAGGTCCCCGATCGACTATTATGATTTAAAGTCTCTAATTCCCCTTAAGGAAGTCTGTTCGGTCACTCCTTATGATCCTTGATCAACTGTTATGGTTTAAGTCTTCGGTTCCCCTTAAGGAAGCTTGCCCGATCACTCCTTAAGGTCCCTGATCGACTGTTATAGTTTAAAGTGTCCGGTTCCCCTTAAGGAAGCATGGCTGGTCACTCCTTAAGGTCTCCGATCGATTGTTATGGTTTAAAGTCTCCGGTTCCCTTAAGGAAGCTTGTCCAATCATTCCTTAAGTTCCCCGATCGACTGTTATGGTTTAAAGTCTCTAGTTCCCCTTAAGGAAGTCTATCCGGTCACTCCTTAAGGTCCCCGATCGACTGTATGAAGGTTTAAAGAGAAGTATATGACCCCTTTCCATAATATTGCCTGCACCTTTTCTGTTACACATATCAATAATGTTTGTACAAAGTATATGAATAACTTATAGGTATGTTTGCTAAGTTCTATATGGTTGCAAATGATTAGTACTCCAAGGTTGTTCAAGTTTTCTCCCTTCTGCATCTTGGAGGTAATAGGAGCCCGATACAAGTTTCTATATGATTTTATAAGGTCCTCTCCATTGGGGTTCCAGCTTGTTAACATCTCCAATAGGCTTGATGCACTTCCATACAAGATTACCTACCTGAAAGAACCTTGGAATAACTCTTTTGTTATAATTTTTTCTCATTCTTTGACGATAGGAAATAAGCCGGGTTGCCACTTTTCCCGTGCTTCTTCTATTAAGTCAAGTTCCATAACACGTTGACCCACATTATTGTCATCATAAAGCCTTTTTTGATCAGTTTCCACTCCAACTTCAATCAGAATTACTACTTCACCCCCATAAACCAGGTGAAAAGGAGTAATTCCTATGGCTTCTCGAGGAGTGGTACGATATGCCTATAGTACACTAGGTAATTCGTCTACCCAGCTACCACCAACATAATCTAATTTAGTTTTGAGTCCTCTAATGAATTCCCTATTGGTCACTTTGACTTGTCCATTACTCTGTGGATACGCCACAGAGGTAAAAGCTTATATGATGCCATAATCAAAATACCATTTTTTAATTTTCCTAACCTGAAATTGCCTTCTATTATCATAAACTATTTTGTGTGGAATACCAAATCTGCAAACAATATGCTGGCATAGAAATTTAATAACTTTATGTTCAGTAATTCTGGCCAACGGTTCTGCTTTTACCCATTTAGAAAAATAATTAACAGCTACTAATAAGAATCTCCTATGAGCCTGTGCAAGAGGAAAAAGCCCAACTATATCATGCCCCATTGATCAAATAGACAAGATACTATGGAAGTCTTCAATAATTTAGTAGGATGATGAGGAATGTTTTGATGTTTCTGACAAGATAAACAGGTTCTCACCAGTTGAGCAGCATCTGCTTGTAAAGTAGGTCAAAAATATCCACCTAATAATATCTTTCTAGCAAGAGATCGACCTCCCATATGGCTGCCACAAGAACCTTGATGCACTTCTTGTAGGATATATTGTATGTCATCTGATCCAACACATTTGAGTAGAGGACTAGTGAAGGCCCTTTTATATAGATGATCTCCAATCATAGTATACTGGCTTGCCCTTTTTTGAATACCTTAGCTTGTTCCGCATCAGTGGGTAGAATTCCTTGCTGTAAAAATAGAATGATAGGTGTTTTCTAATCACCCTGGATTTCTAGATTATCCTATTGTTCAACACAAGATACTAATAATATTTGCTCCACTGGTCTATCCAAATTCCAAGCTATGATGGCAGAAGCTAATTTAGCTAACTCATCTACTGCTTGATTGTCTGTTCAGGGGATTTTCTTTACACTTCATGAAATTCAACTTTCAATTTGTCAAATGCCTCTACATATAGCGTGACTTTCATTGCTAATTCCAAAGTTACCTGTTAATTACTGTGCTGCCAATTGAGAATCAAAATGAATTACCACACGAGCAGCTCCCATATGCTTGGCCTGCTATTAATGTTTCATATTCGACCTCATTGTTGGTGGCTCTATAATTCAATCTAACAGATAGTTGTATTCGATCTTCTCTAGGAGATATAAGAAGAATCCCCATTCCACTATCTTGTTGAGTAGAAGACCCATCCACATAGATGATCCAGGTTTCCTCTATTTCTGGAATTGGTATTTCTATTATGAAATCCGCCAAAGCATGAGCTTTGATAGTCATCTGAGGCTGATACTGTATATCATATTCACTGAGCTTGGTCATCCACTTAATCAACCTTCCGAATGCTTCTGGGTTAATGAGTACCCGACCAAGAGTGTTGTTAGTCAATAATATAATTGGGTGTGACAGAAAATAAGGACGTAAGATTCTAGTTGCTAAAACTAATCCATAAGCTAACTTTTCGAGTGTCGTATATCGACACTCTGCTCCTTTTAATAAATGACTCAAAAAATATACTTACCTATTTTTTTCTTCCTGCCTTACTAATACAGAACCAACAGTATGATTGTTGGATGATAAGTACAACAACAAAGTCTCTCCTACTATCTACTAGTTTTGCTAATATAGGGAGAGTAGACAAATATTCTTTCAACTCCTCAAACGCCTTGTTGCAATCCTCATCCCATTGAAATTTAGTTGCTCTTCGAAGTACTTTGAAGAAGGGGAGACTCTGATTGGCCGATTGAGAGATGAAGCGAGATAGGGTGGTAATCCTCCCTGTCAATCTTTAGCCTCCTTTAGGTTCTTTGGGGGAGCCATGTCTTGTAATGCTTTCACCTTGCTGGGATTGACTTCTACTCCTTGCTCAGTCACCATGTACCTCAGGAACTTCACACTCTTGGCCCCAAATAAACATTTGTTGGGATTGAGCCTGAGTCCATACCTTCTCAGGGTCGTACAAGTTTCTGCGATATCAGCACATAAACTAGAAACCCACATAGATTTAATAAGAATATCATCCACATAAACTTCCATATTTCTTCCAATCTGCTTCTTTTCCTGATCTTCCTTAGGGAGTGGAATTTGGTGATACCCTTGATAGGCGTCTAGCATACTAATAAATTCGCATCCGACTGTAGAATCCACTACTTGATCTATGCGAGACAAAGGATAATAATCCTTTGGACAAGCCTTGTTGAGATCCTTGAAATCAATACATACTCGCCACTTATTACCAGGCTTAGAAACCAAGACTATGTTAGCCAGCCAGCTCAGAAATTGTACTTCCCAAATATATCTAGCCTCCAGTAGTTTATCCACCTCTTCCTTGATAATTTTGTTCTGATTGGCTCCGAAGTCCATTTTCTTTTGTTTGCCGGCCGAGCATATGGATATACATAAAGAGCGTGCTTCATAACTATTGGTGCAACACCTTTCACCTCCCTAGGTGTCAAGGAGAACATGTCACTGTTTCTCCTCAAATATTTGTTAGAATGTATACTAAAAGCCTAGTTTTGGTATAAAACATTTATCTAGAAATAAGAATCACATTGGTCAAATGTCTACATTTGTGATAAATGTAGTTGTTCAATTAATTTATACTGTAAATAACATAGTATGTGGTGCCACATGCAGAAGATGATGTTATCAATACCTTATAAATTATAAACAGTAGCTCACGACCAAAATGGAAAGGAACAAACCATTAGAAGGTTGTAGTGTAATTAGGTATCAGTTTATCTTGACTGTATAATTACACTAGTACACTTAGAGTGTATTGAGTAGGACTATTTGAGGTCGTTTCTGTTATACTGACTTTATAAAGAAACAAAGACCTCGGTTATTATGGAAGTGTGTGCTCTTAATCCTAATATAATAACAAACACATATATTTGATATTTATTTCTTTAATTTATCAATGGGTGAGATTTAGTTCGATGAATCAATAAGCCCGATAAGTTGGGAAATGACATCACTTATAGTGTGTGTTGTTGATTATAGAAGGAAACTGTGTCCTAGAGATACTAGGTTGATAATGTCCTCAAGAGGAGCTCATAAGGATTGTCATGTTAAACCCTGCAGGTGGACCTAGTCCGACATGATGATAAGGTTGAGTGGTACTACTCTTGGACTGAGATATTAATTAAATGAGTTGTCAGTAACTCACTTAATTAGTGGACATTCGATATCTTAAACACAGGGAGACTAACACACTCATAAATAAGAAGGAGCTCAAAAATGTAATTTGGGATTGGTGCGGTAGTTCAATAATAGTTCTCTAGTGGAATGAATTATTATTGATAAAATTAAGTTGTGTGTTCGGGGCGAACACGGGATGCTTAATTTTATCGGGAGACCAAAACCAATTCCTCCTCTCGGTCCCTATCATAGCCTCTTATTTATAGAGTACTACACTCACCTATACCCACCTTCTATACCCACCTAAAGGGCGCCGGCCAAGCTAGCTTGGGAACCAAGCTAGGGCCGGCCAAGATATAAATTGGGGTGGCCGACCCTAGCTTGAACCCAAGCTAGAGGGGCCGACCAAATTAAATTAAAAAAGAATTTTAATTTTAATTTTTATTATGTGGAAGATATAATTTATTAAAGAGAATTAAAATTAAATTATCTCTCTTGTAAAAGATCTACAAAAGATTAAAGAAAGAGATTAGATCTCTTTCCTTATTTGTAGATTGGTGAGATATTTTATTTTCTCTTTAAAAATTATTCACATGTTGTAAAATTAAAATTATGGAATTTTTTTTTATCAACCATGAAGAGATTTTGAAGAGAAATTTTAATTTTAAAAATTTCCGGAAACAAATTAGGAAGTTTTAATTGTTGATTGAAACTTGTCTAATTTGATTTCATGACGTGGTCGGCCATTAGAATTTAATTGGGGAAATTTTATTTTATTTTTCTCAATTAAATCATGTCATGGAAATTAAGAAAATTTTATTATAATTAAATTTCCTAATTTGCTTAGGCCAAGGAATATAAAAGAAGGGGTGAGGGTGCCTTCATGAGACACAACCTCTATTATTTCTCTCCCTCTTTTGTTCCTTGGTGTGGCCGGCCATCATCCTCTCCCTCTCTTCCTCTTGTGGTGGCCGAACCTCTCTCTCCCCTTCGAGCTCTTGTGGTGGCCAGATACTACTTGGAGAAGAAGAAGAAGAAGGAGAGAAAGCTAGCATCTCTTGGAGCTTGGTTGGTGTTTTGATCTTCTTCCTTTGGTGAAGCTTCCTTATTGTTGGTCGAACCTAGCTAGGAGGAGAAGAAGGTGGTTGGTGGTTTCTCATCTCAGAAGATCGTTGCCCACACAACGTCCGAGGTTAGAAGAGGAATACGGTAGAAGATCAAGCGGTCTTTCTAGAAGGTATAACTAGTAATTTTTCTTTTCCGCATCATGCTAGTTATTTATGGAAATAATACCAAATACAAGAGGCTTACGTTCTAGTATTGCGAATATGTTTTTCAAAGTTGTGTTCTTTTGTTTTTTTTTCCCCCAGTGATTTGATTGTTCTTTTTGGTTAACTTAAAGTTATTTTAGGAAATTAAATATTAGATTTCTATAAAAGGTTTTGTCTAGTCGGTGGTGGTTGCTCCCATATCCAAGAAGGCCATGTGCCTCGCTACGTCAGTACTGGGAACCAATTATGGAAATTAATATTTAATGGAATTAATAACTTAAGGTGACTTGGGTCGAACGTGTTAAGTTCCGCAGGAGATCCAAGTCAAAACCTAAAAGAACAAATAGATTAAGTTTTGGATCAAACTTGTTAAGTTCCGCAGGCGATCCAAAATTTAATTTAAAAGAACATATGGTAGCTAGGAAAAGGTTCAGACCTTTGTACAAAATTTTTGTACAATGGAACCTCTAGGTTTTCCGAGTAGCAACCAACAATTGGTATCAGAGCTAGGGTTTTGCCTCTGTATATTTGGTATTAGTTTAATTATGCACATGTCATACATAATTTATGCAGGTTAATAGTGTTAGGATCTTAGATGGCTAGAGGGAGGGTGAATAGCCTCTTAAAAACTTAAACACAAATTTCTACAAAGAAACTTGTTAGCACAGCGGAATTAGGAAACCAAAACAAGGAGGAAACAAGCACACTAACACAAGGATTTACGAGGTTCGGGGATAACTTGCCCCTACTCCTCGGCGTGTCCGTAAGGTGGACGACCCCTCGATCTTCGGTAGATCGCACCCCAGAAAAATTCCGGCTAAAGATCCTCCTTCTCGGTGGAGTAACCTCTCCACAAAGTCTCAAGAAATATATATGTTAAAGCACAAGACTTACAGAGCTCGGTGGCAAAGAAGAATGAACTATCGCTTACAACCACGCGAGGATCAGTGAAAATAGAGAACTCACAGACTGTAGTTTCTCACCCGAGAGCTCAAGAACTTAGCACACCTCAATGATCAACAGAACTTTCTTGCTTTCTTTCTTGTTGTTCTTGTGTTTTCCTCTCGCTTTTTACTGCTTCTTAAGCCCTGTCCTCTGCTGTCACCGATCGTGGTCAATCTGCACAGAATCATCGCTGCAGCCAATCCCTCTTCCTCTGTTCTCTGAACTCACACCAATGAAATCACAGTCTTCACTGGTGTCTTCTGAGCTTGAACCAATCACCAGGAGTCAAGCGGATCGCAGCCAGATCACACCAGTAGCCGTTGATGCCTAAAATGCACCATGCGCCGTGAATCACAGCAGAAAGGCCATTTGTCGTATTCCTCTTATGGACTTAATTTGAAATTAGGCTTGGAATGATACCTGTGATCCTGCAAACTCAAAAGCTAACAGCACATAGGGTTATATGAATCAGGCAGATCAAATGCAGTGGAGGAATCGCAGAAACAAATCTGATTGTGTGTGTGGATAAGTCACCAGACCGATCCATGGACCGATCAGGACATATCCTGATCGGTCGTGGAGACCGATCAGGCTGCAGGTGGATCGGTCTCCACGACCGATCCCTGCCTTCTTCTCTTCGCAATACCATCTCCTAATCGGTCTGAAGACCGATCAGATTGCACTCAGTGTGCTACTGAGTGTTTCTTGATCGGTCTACAGACCGATCAGATTGCACTCAGTGTGCTACTGAGTGATCCATGGAAACTTAGTTTCACTGGATCGGTCTGCCGACCGATCCACTGTCTTATGTGTCACTGGATCGGTCTGCCGACCGATCCAATGTACCATGGAATCATTCTGACATAATCCGGATAACAAACTACCGAGCCCTCTCCGACTTCGTCCGATCCAGAGAACGAGCTACCGAGCCCTCTCTGACCTAGTCCGGAGAATGAGCTACCGAGCCCTCTCTGACCTAGTCCGGAGAACGAGCTACGGAGCCCTCTCCGACTTCGTCTGGTCCAGAGAACGAGCTACCGAGCCCTCTCTGACCTAGTTTGGAAAACGAGCTACTGAGCCCTCTCCGACTTCGTCAGGTCCAAAGAACGAGCTACCGAGCCCTCTCTGACCTAGTCCGGAGAACGAGCTACCGAGCCCTCTCCAACTTCGCGTGCCAAGTTTCCAACTTGGACTTTTCCCTTCCACTTGATCAACCTTGATCATTAATCAAACCGAGTTTAATTAACATCTGATACAAACTTAAATCCGTGTCAACATTAAAACAACAGCCAGGTCAGACTGTATCAACAATCTCCCCCTTTTTGTTGTTTGACAACACGATTTAAGTTTAGATCAGAAATGTTCTTATTTTCATAATTTTAGGGGAATCAAGATCCTCCCCCTAAGATGGATACACCACTAAGTCAATAACGGGAATCAAGATCCTTCCCGTTATCTTCTCCCTAAAATCAAGCCTTCATACATCTCTAAACTTAGGTGTCCTCTCCCCCTTTGTCAAACACCGAAAAGGTGCAAATGAGGTGACAAAACTCAAAAAGCTCCCCCTTAACCCATACTGTCTTTTTCTTAATGCACCTAGAGTTCCCTCTAAGTGTATTATTGATAGTAAGAAAGAGATAAGATACAATCAAATCATGGCATAGGAACAACATATTAATAAGAACTGAAGCATAAGGAAAAGCAATAAATAGACAAATGAATAGCAAAAACATATGAGTAGCATAAGTATCCAGGTCAGACAAAGATATCCAACAAATAGTATCCAACACAGACAGGCAAAGTGACACACAGAATGTATCAATCAATATCCTCAACAGGAGGAACCTCATCATCATCTGCAGGAGGCACGTAACCCTGAGGCGGCATGCTGGAGCTCGAAGGTGGATGACCCGAGAAATGCTGCGGAGGTGGGTAGTTGGCCATCCAGCCCAGAAGTAGCTGCTGACTGCGTAGATCATCATAGCGCTGGTCGATCCGAACGCGCAGTCCATGGAGCTCAGCAGCCAGTAGCTCATCGTGTTGATCGAAGCGGCTCTCCAGCTCCGCGATCTCCCATCGCAGGTCAGGGTCGGCCTCATCAGCAACAGGAGGAGGAGCAGCAACCTGTCGAGGAAGTGCCCGTGGTAACTCTCCCAGACCTCTCCCATCCTTCCACCGAACAGCCCCATTCTGTCCCAAGATACCGGACTTGGAAAATGCCCGTTTCCCAAGTCGGTAGTCCTGTCTGACCATCTTTACTATCCTACCCTTAGACACATCTATCTGAAGGGTCTCAAGCCAATCTGTAATTATATGCCCATAAGGCATATAAATGGTGGAGCTTCTAGGCTGAGAATAAGAGATGATCGAAGAATAGATGCTGGACATAAAGTCAAAGTCGAGACGCCGACGCAAACCATAAAGCATCAAACAATGATAGGATCGGATCTCTGCTAGAGGTTTGGATGTGATTGGAAGAAGACAGTTTGTGACTATCTTAAAAAGAATATAGTCAGGTGGAGATAGTCTCAGAGCCGCAAAAGTAGGAAACTCGACATCCAACTCATCTAGTCCATCTGGTCTAGGATGACCGAAGAAGTACTCATAGATGGAATCAGGTGAGACATCAAATGGAGGAGGTAAAGGATGGGGTAAATCAGGATAAATGGAAAAAAGATCTCCTGAACACATTCGGCAGCCTAGATACCCAAAGAATTCTACGATGGAGAAATCGATAGTTCTTTTAGCAACTCTGGTTCTATAAGCACCATCATTACCCTGATGAAGATTGTTGTAGAATTCAGATACTAGGTCATAGTTGATGTCCCTTTCTAGGTAGACTAACGAGTCAAGTTTGTAATATGCCAGGGTTTCGGATACAGAGGGACAAAACTCATCCATGTATTTTCGATCCACAGATCGACATGGGAGCAGCTTGAATGTCCTATGTTGAAATGCTTGTTCAAACTGTCGGTTCGGGAATCTTGAAGAAGAAGAAGGTTGAGGCCGGGAGGGTGCCTAGGACTTGGATTTCTCAGTAGATGACTTAGACGTACCCTCACCGGCTGATTTTTTCCTAAATAGGTCAAAAATGGGACATGGTCGGGGCAAATGGGAGTCCACGGGAGCCACAGAGTCAAGAACCGAGACAACACACAGAGATACACTGTGAAAAGAAGCTAAAATGCCAAAAATGAACAAATTTCAGGGAGAAAGGAAGTTACCTAGGCGCCATTTGAAGCTTTCGGAGAAGATGCAGAGAAGAGTCGGGACTGAGGAGTGGTTCGGCTAGGGTTTTCGACGTGAAATGAGAGGAGGAAGGATTGGGGGAAGTTAAAGGGGTGATCAGATCATAAGATCGGACGGCTGTCCGATCAAGAGAAATCTTGATCGATCAGGGAACGTCCTGATCGGTCAGGGAGGGTCCTGATCGGTCGTGGAGACCGATCAGGGAACCTCCTGATCGGTCCCCGGACCGATCAGAGGTGGATCAAAGGTATGAGCCTCCTGATCGATCGTGGAGACCTATCAGGGAACCTCCTGATCGATCCCCGGACCGATCAGAGGTCGATCAGTGATACGTGCCTGAACAGAGAGGTGTAACTCTCCTGATCGGTCGTAGAGACCGATCAGATATCATCCTGATCGGTCCCTGGACCGATCATTGTCTGATAGTCAGTGATTTCAGTCTCTGAAATTCGTATCGAAAGCTCTGTAACTTGGTTCAACAACTTCCAAGTTCAGAACCTAGGATCTGAAGAGCCCACAGATTATATTCAGTGATACTAATGAATATTTCCTAATGATGAGCTCTAATGATTTGGAATTATTTAGGGCTCGAAAGTTTCAGACACTTCATAACAAATGTGTTGAATCTCAAGGTTTCAAAACCAGAGAAGTTTATTTTGTTTGTTTGCTGAAACTATGATCTATAGTGAACCAAGGTAATAAATCTGACTCAGGCTATCGGTTCAAAATATATCCTTGCTATGAGTAGTTACAAGTTTGTCAAAATATGTCAAGGTTTCTTCACCAACTTGTCCTATTTTCAATCAAAATCAGGAAGATATCAATCAAGGGTATCAATCAACATATCAACAAGGTTAGATGATTTCTAGACAAAGGTCCAACCAAGATTCCTTGGTTGGAATATATGAGTAAGATCTAGGAGCCAAATACACATGAATTATGTAATGGCCTTCCCCATACTCAATTTATGTCTCTTCAACCTAATTATTCAAGGGATGCATGATACATTTTGAATAATTTGGTTGATCCTAGCATCTCACCCCATTTCTAGCAAACAAAAATATTTTGTTAAACCTTATAGTTTGTATGAGATGTTCCCAAGTTGCCCAAATTAATTTCCCAATTTCTCTTGTCATTTTAATGGTCCTTATTGATCATGATGTGGTCAAAATGACTTATTGAGCCAAACACATTCCCAATTCCCTCCTTAAATGACTAAATTCATTTTCTGGAAGGGGTTTGGTGAAAATATCGGCTAGATTTGACTTTGACTCAACATATGTGAGTGCAATGTCTCCCCTAGCTACGTGATCTCTAATGAAGTGATGACGCACTTCAATGTGTTTGGTCTTTGAATGATGGACTGGATTTTTCGTTAGGTTTATTGTGCTAATGTTGTCACACAACACTTGCACTCCTTTATATGAAAGTCCATAATCTTCTAGAGTGTGAATCATCCACAACAATTGTGATACACTCTCTCCCATGGCAATGTATTCAGCCTCGGTCGTGGAGAGAGCAACACAATGTTGCTTCCGACTTGACCAACTAATCAACGTTGAACCTAAAAATTGACTACCCCCACTAGTGCTTTTCCCATCCAATTTGCATCCAGCATAATCGGAATCGGTATAGCCTATCAAATCAAAAGACTCCGTACGAGGGTACCACAGTCCTACTCTAATTGAGCCCTTGAGATATCTTAGAATTCTCTTAACTACAGTTAAATGAGATTCCTTGGCACAAACTTGATATCTAGCGCACATGCCCACAGCAAAAAGTATGTCCGGTCGACTAGCTATGAGATATAGAAGACTACCGATCATGCTCCTATATTGCGTTAGATCAACTGGTTTCCCACTCTCATCATTGTCAAGACGAGTGTTTGTCGCCATTGGAGTGGATACTTCCTTAGAGTCACTCATTTTGAATTTTTTGAGCATCTCTTGAGTGTATTTCGTCTGATGGACATAAATTCCATCTCGAGTTTGTTTGATTTCAAGTCCAAGGAAGAATGTCAATTCTCCTACTAGACTCATCTCAAACTCACTTTCCATGTGAGAAATAAATTTATTCAAATAGCCCTTGTTATTTGAGCCACAAATTATGTCATCGACATACACTTGGGCTACAAAAATGTTTTCACTATCTCTACGTAGAAATAGTGTTGGGTCTATTTGGCCTCTTACAAAACCCTTTTCTAGTAAATATGTTGACAACCTTTCGTACCAAGCTCGTGGTGCTTGTTTAAGCCCATAAAGTGCTTTCTTGAGCTTGTACACGTGGTTTGGAGCTTCGGTATTCACAAACCCCGGTGGTTGTTCAACATAGACTTCTTCTTTAATAAAGCCATTTAAGAAGGCAGATTTAACATCCATTTGATAGAGCTTGAAATCTCTATGTGCAGCAAAAGCTAGCATCAAACGAATGGACTCTAATCGAGCCACGGGAGCATAAGTCTCATAATAATCGAGACCTTCGACTTGACTATAGCCCTTGGCTACAAGTCTTGCCTTCTTTCTTACAACTTCTCCCTTTTAATTTAACTTATTTTTGAAGACCCATTTAGTTCCAATAATGGTGGTCTTCTTAGGTCTAGGAACTAAGTCCCACACTTGGCTCCTTTCAAATTGACCTAACTCATCTTGCATAGCTATGATCCAATCAGGATCGCGCAATGCCTCATCAACTAATTTTGGTTCAATCCCTGAAATCAATGCGACTTCATTAGACTCATTTCTAAAGAATGACCTAGTCCTAACCCCTTGTTGGATGTCTCCCACAATTTGGTCTTGGGGATGACTAGTGGCTATCCTAGATTGTCTTGGTGTTGGTGGTGCCTCAAGAATGGTCTCACTAGGCACAGGCAAGGACTCAATATCAGGCAAAGGATCAGATTGAGTTCTTGGTTGCCTTTGTTCATCATCATCAGAGTCAACTTCGACTCTTTCTATGTTTCGATCATTCAAACTTAGCCTTCTAAGTTCAAATTGAATTTCTCCTACATCCCTTGATTGATCATTTAAGTTAGGGATTTCTTCAAAAGCTACATCAGAGGACTCTTCAATCAATTTAGTCCTATTGTTGTAGACTCGATAGGCTTTGCTGGTGAGCGAGTACCCGACCAGTATCCCTTCATCAACCTTGGCCGAAAATTTTCCAAGATGGTCCTTGGTGTTCAAAATAAACACCTTACAACCAAACACCCTAAGATGTTTAATTGTAGGGGGTTTTCCAAACCAAAGTTCATGGGGAGTCTTTCCTAAAAACCTATGTATCAGGATTCGGTTTTGCACATAGCAAGCTGTATTTACAGCTTCAGCCCATAAGTAACTCGGTAGTGAGTACTCATTGAGCATACTTCGTGCAGCCTCTTGTAAGACTCGGTTCTTTCTCTCCACAACCCCATTTTGCTGTGGGGTCCTTGGAGTAGAGAACTCATGCCTATATCCCTTTTCTTGACATAATTCTAAAAACCTATGATTTTGAAATTCCCCACCATGATCACTTCTAATGGTTTTAATTGTTGTTGATTTTTCATTTTCAGTTCTTCTACAAAAGGAAATAAAAATATCTATGGTTTGATCCTTAGTTTTCAAAAAGACAGTTCATGTATACCTAGTAAAGTCATCAATAATCACAAAACAGTATCTACTTCCATTTAATGAAATAACACTACTGCAATCAAAGAAATCCATATGTAATAAGTCTAAGGCAGTGGTTGTACTTACAGCGCTTTTACCTTTATGAGGCGCTTTAGTTTGCTTACCCTTCTGACATGCATCACACAATTTGGTCTTTTGGTACTTGATGCTTGGTAAGCCTCGCACTAACCCTTTGTTGACCAGCTTCCGGATATTCTTCATGTTCACATGAGCCAACCTCCTATGCCAAAGCCACGATTTTTCTTCTTTTGACATGAAACACTTATCAAGAGCATTAGTAGCACTTTTAAAAGAAACTTGATAAATGTTATCTACCCTTGTGCCTACTAGTACCGTGTCAAATGTGTCAATATTTTTGACTAGACATTGACTCGAATGAAACTCAATTGTGTAACCCGTATCACACAATTGACTGACACTTAGGAGATTAAAAGTCATCCCCTTGACTAGAAGGACATTCTTGATTTGGAGTTATTCGGATATATGAATGTCTCCAACCCCTATAACCTTAAGGCTACCATTATTACCAAAGGACACATTACCTCTATTTTTGTTTTGAATGGTAGAAAATAGTGACTTGTCCCCGGTCATGTGCTTGGAGCATCCACTATCAACAAACCAAGTTGATAGACGCTCCCCCTTTACCAGTGCCTACAAGACACGAAAGATAGATGTTTTAGGTACCCAAATCTTGGGACCTAATGCATCTACAATGAAAGACTTAGGCACCCATGCCTTTGTTACCTTCTTCCTAGTCTCATGAACCCTAGAAACATGCGATCTATGAAATTGGGTTCTTGACACTAAAGAAATAAAGCTAGACTCCTTAGGTTGGTATCCTAATCCAGTCTTGTTGTGGACCGCCCTTTGGGCGTTTAGAATCATGTCTAGCGTCTTAGAGCTAGTTGAGAATTTTTCAAGCATTTTCTTGAGTTTCTCAACCTCACCCTTCAAGGCCTTGTTCTCATCCTCAAGGACCTCTAGATGTAGGTCATCAACCTCATCTTCCCTAAGGGCCCTCAAGTTTTCTACTTCTTCTTTTAATGATTTATTTTCTGTTTTTGATTTTTTAAGCAAGGTAGACAAATGTGTAATACTCTTATAACATTTTTCTAAGTGAGAAGAGGTTACCTCTTCATCATCCGAAGATGATGAAGCCGCGGCTGAAGTGCTTGAGTCATCACTCTCGGACTCGGACTCCTCCCTTGCCATGAGTGCCAATTACCGAGTACTCTTCTCCTTCATCTCTTCCTCCTCCGAAGAACTTGAGGAAGATTCATCCCAAGTGGCCTTGAGAGCTTTATTCTTCTTGGCTCTTTCCTCCTTCTTTTTGGCCCGTTCCTCCTTCTTGAGTTTTGGACACTCACTCCGGTAGTGGCCTTTCTTGCTACACTCATAACATGTAACATTAGTCTTATCGATATTTTGATCATTAGGTTTACCTTTTCCTTTGTATCTTCGGCTTCTTCTCATAATTCTCCTCACGAAGTTGGCCATCTCGCTTGATGATGATCCACCTTCATCATCAGACTCGGAGGAGGATGTAGATGAAGAAATCTCTTTCTCCTTCTTCTTTTCCCTCTTTCTTCTTCCATCCTTGTTCTTTGGTCCTGCAACTAAGGCAATACCTTTCTCTCTTTGACCTTTGTTAGCGAGTTCATGAAGTTCCATTTCACAAAAGAATTCGTCTAATTTAACAATGGAAAGATCCTTGGAAACCTTGAAGGCATCTACCATAGATGACCACAAGGCATTCCTTGGAAAGGATTTAAGAGCGTACCTTACTAGATCGCGATTCTCCACACGTTCATCCACGGAATGTAGACCATTGATGATTTCCTTGAACCTCCCATGTAGTTCACTCACCGTTTCGTTTTCCTTCATGGTGAGATTTTGTAGTTGATTCAAGAATAGGTCCCTCTTGGCTATCCGAGAATCTCGAGTTCCTTCTTGGAGCTCGATAAGCTTGTTCCATAAATCTTTTGCACTCGAGAATGGACCTACCTTGACGAGTTTGTCCTTGGCAATCCCACATTGTAAGGTGACTACCGCCTTGGCATCGGCTTGCCCTTTACGAGTTTGTTCGGTAGACCACCTTGATGAATCGAGTTCCTTACCTTCTTCGTCCTTCGGTGGTGTGAATCCTTCCTTGACCGAGAACCACATGGAGATATCAGTCTTGAGGTAATACTCCATGCGGCTCTTCCAGTATTGGAAATCTGCTCCATCGAAGAAGGGTAGTCTGTTGGTGCTGAATCCTTCCTTCATGGCCATCTTCTTGCTCCTTTGGATGTTAGTCCAGATGAAGAGCACCAGGCTCTGATACCACTTGTTAGGATCTTAGATGGCTAGAGGGGGGGGGGGTGAATAGCCTCTTAAAAACTTAAACACAAATTTCTACAAAGAAACTTGTTAGCACAGCGGAATTAGGAAACTAAAACAAGGAGGAAACAAGCACACTAACACAAGGATTTACGAGGTTCGGGGATAACTTGCCCCTACTCCTCGGCGTGTCCGTAAGGTGGACGACCCCTCGATCTTCGGTAGATCGCACCCCGAAAAAATTTCAGCTAAAGATCCACCTTCTCGGTGGAGTAACCTCTCCACAAAGTCTCAAGAAATATATATGTTAAAGCACAAGACTTACAGAGCTCGGTGGCAAAGAAGAAAGAACTAACGCTTACAACCACGCGAGGATCAGTGAAAACAGAGAACTCACAGACTGTAGTTTCTCACCCGAGAGCTCAAGAACTTAGCACACCTCAATGATCAACAGAACTTTCTTGCTTTCTTTCTTGTTGTTCTTGTGTTTTCCTCTCGCTTTTTACTGCTTCTTAAGCCCTGTCCTCTGCTGTCACCGATCGTGGTCAATCTGCACAGAATCATCGCTGCAGCCAATCCCTCTTCCTCTGTTCTCTGAACTCACACCAATGAAATCACAGTCTTCACTGGTGTCTTCTGAGCTCGAACCAATCACCAGGAGTCAAGCGGATCGCAGCCAGATCACATCAGTAGCCGTTGATGCCTCAAATGCACCATGCGCCGCGAATCACAGCAGAAAGGCCATTTGTCGTATTCCTCTTATGGACTTAATTTGAAATTAGGCTTGGAATGATAACTGTGATCCTGCAAACTCAAAAGCTAACAGCACAGAGGGTTATATGAATCAGGCAAATCAAATGCAGTGGAGGAATCGCAGAAACAAATCTGATTGTGTGTGTGGATCGGTCACTAGACCGATCCATGAACCGATCAGGACATATCCTGATCGGTCCACAGCTTGTCTGATCGGTCGTGGAGACTAATCAGGCTGCAGGTGGATCGATCTCCACGACCGATCCCTGCCTTCTTCTCTTCGCAATACCATCTCCTAATCGGTCTGAAGACCGATCAGATTGCACTCAGTGTGCTACTGAGTGTTTCCTGATCGGTCTACAGACCGATCAGATTGCACTCAGTGTGCTAGTGAGTGATCCATGGAAACTTAGTTTCACTGGATCGGTCTGCCGACCGATCCACTGTCTTATGTGTCACTGGATCGGTCTGCCGACCGATCCAATGTACCATGGAATCATTCTGACCTAATCCGGAGAACAAACTACCGAGCCCTCTCCGACTTCGTCCGGTCCAGAGAACGAGCTACCGAGCCCTCTCTGACCTAGTCCGGAGAACGAGCTACCGAGCCCTCTCCGACTTCGTCCGGTCCAGAGAACGAGCTACCGAGCCCTCTCTGACCTAGTCCGGAGAACGAGCTACCGAGCCCTCTCCGACTTCGTCCGGTCCAGAGAACGAGCTACCGAGCCCTCTCTGACCTAGTCCGGAGAACGAGCTACCGAGCCCTCTCCGACTTCGTCAGGTCCAGAGAACGAGCTACCGAGCCCTCTCTGACCTAGTCCGGAGAACGAGCTACCGAGCCCTCTCCGACTTCGCGTGCCAAGTTTCCAACTTGGACTTTTCCCTTCCACTTGATCAACCTTGATCATTAATCAAACCGAGTTTAATTAACATTTGATACAAACTTAAATCCGTGTCAACATCAAAATAATAGCCAGGTCAGACTGTATCAACAAATAGTAGGATGTGCTAACTTTGTGGATACAGGATCCAACTATTATGGCTTATAGTTATTATGTGTGTGATTGGACCCTTGGACATGTCAAGGGCATTTTATTGTGTGTGCATGATTGTATTATAAAATACAGCAGGAGCTGTATTTAGTTTTATTAGGATTTTATTTTTGATCTAGTTATATGTACATTCCTTTTATGGAATATAGGATCGATGGATGTAAATTTTATTTTATGTTCGATCTAGTTTACATGTACATTCCTTCGAGGAATATAGGATCAAAATGCAAAATTTTATTTATGTCGCGGATCGAATCTTGCAAAGTGTGGAACCTTCTAAGGACCAGAGGCGCAGCGGAACTAGGAGCAAGATGGATGCGACAGCTAGACCCGGTGGCAGTGGCCAAATATGGCAGCAGCTTGGGATGACAACACACGGAGGACAACAAGAGATAAAAGCCATAATAGTTGAAAATTAGATTTTCTATTTATTGCTTTTATATTGTGCTGTGTGTGCATGTTAGTTTACATATTTAGTAGGCTAGCATAGTTAAAATTCCTCATTTATAAATAACTAAGTGGGAGAGGGATTTTTAAGTAAATCCCATGGTCTCCATTACTAGTTTTTAAGTGATGCAAACAAGCTTGCGCGTTGGCTCTGAGTGCCTTCCTCCATAACAGATGAGCTTGTTTGTGAATCACTAGAACAGACTTCCATTTTTGGATGACTATAGGAAGTTAATTAAGAGCGTGTGATCTTCCCCAACGGAAGTGGCATAATCTTATTAATGGACTTAGTGTCAAGTAATGGTATACACTTAGACACATCTAATAGTATCCTCCCCATCAGAGTCACTGGTATTATTTGTGTGACCAAATGATACCAACTATTAATTTTATTTGTCAAAAAGTTAGGTTGACAAGATAATAAAATTAATGGGTTAAAACCCTCCTTTTACAAATGTTGAATTTGTATACGTCCACACTAACGTGGCGTACAAAATTCACGGTGTTTGAGGTGTTGATGAATTTAAATAATATTGTTTGAGGAATCAATATTTTTTAAATTCAAAAGTTTTTGACCAAATATTTGATCAAAGACAGATCAACTATTAATTTTATTCGTCATAAAGTAAAGTTGACGAGATAATAAAATTAATGATAAAATCTTCTCTTCGATTTTGTATACGACCACACTATCCTGGCATACAAAAATCATGAGGATTTTTAAGGAGTTGATCTTGACCAAGTATTTTTGTGATTCTTAGGATTTAAAATGTTTGTCAATCCCCTAGTACTCATACTATAAGAAAGACTAAGTAATCCCAATTGTAATGATTGCAAATAGGACTTGGACATTAAGGTAAACTGTCTTCTTAGAACTAAGAACAATATAGGTGTATTTAATTCATTAGTTGAAACATGTTTAGTGGTGTTATCTACCAGAACCTGGAGTGTAGATACAGATGCCATTAATCATGTCCGCAATTCAATGCAGGGTTCCAGGAAACCCGACAACTAAATGAAAATTAAAACACTGTTTACATGGGCACTACTGTAAAAATGGTAGTTATTGCAGTGGGAGATGTTTATCTTTTGATAAGAATAAAACATGAATTTTTGAGTAATTGTCTTTACGCACCAAGTTTAGAAAGAACTAGTTTTCAGTTTCTAAACTATTCAAAGAACTTGATATTCTGCCTCTTTTAATAACAAAGTTGTTATTAAGAAAAAGAGGGAAGTTATCTGTTCTAGTACGTTGGTTGGCAATTTATAAATCCAATAACTCTCACGATGCAACAAATGGAAATTAGTAACACATCTTCTAACTTTAAGAGAAAGTAACCTTCGAAAATGAACCAATTATATCTTTGGCTTCTAAGGCTAGGTTCTATTAACTTGAGTAGGATTCATTGGTAGCTGATGAACTTTTGGGTTCATTAATAGTGGAAATCTTTCCAACCTACGAGTCTTACTTGGAAGGAAAAATAACCAAGAAGCTTTTAAGTCTAAGGGGTATGGAGTCAAAGATATGTTGAAATTGGTTCATTCTGATTTGTGTGATCCTATGACTATCCAGACAAGAGGTAGTATTGAATATTTCGTCTATTTTATAGACAACTATTCAAGATACAAATAAATTTACTTAATGTACCGCAAGACTAAGTACTTTGATTAGTTCAAAGAGTACAAGGCTGATGCGGAGAAATGTTAAAGTAAAAGTCACTATGGTAAGATCGTAGTGGCAAGTACCTCTTGGGAGAATTTAGGAGTCACTTATCAGAAGTAGGGATTCAATCCCAACTAACTGCACCTAGTATACCCCAACAGAATGGTGTAGAAAAAGGAAGGTATAGGACTCTTATGGAAATAAGTAGATTGATGAGTCATTTAGAATATTACCAAAATCATTTTAAGGATATACTCTGGAAACGGAAATGAATATAGTACCTTCCAAAGATAGAACTCTCTACTCATATAGAATTGCTAAATAAGCGTAAGCTTATTTCGAAGCATATTCGGATTCGGGTTGTCCAGCACATATGCAGAAGAGAGACAATGATAAGTTGGACAGAAATTCACTTGTTTGTGGGTTATCCTAGAGAAATGAAAGTAGGTTTATAGTCTTAAAAATCAGAAGGTCATTGTTAGCATCAATGACCGATTTTTAGAAAAGGACTATGTAATAAACCATGTGCCCAAAAGAAAATTTGTTCTTAAGGAAATAATAAAAGACATGTCTAATCTAGTACCAACTGTACAAGATGAGATACCACAAGAAACTGCAACACATATCACAAATGATACACAATTGCAGAAAGTGCCTTGTCGTAGTGGGAGGGTTGTTAGGCAACCTAAAAAGATTCATGTTTTGGGAGAATTTTTGGACTCGATCCCTGGAGGACATGAACCTGATCTCCGAACATATGACGAAACACTCCAAGATAAAGATGCAACATCTTGGCAAAGAGTAATGAATAACAGAATTAGAATATATGTATTCTAATAAAATCTGGAAGCTTGTAGAACCACCAAATGGTGTAAAAGTCTTTGGGTGTTAAAAGGTCTATAATAGGAAAAGAGGGATAGAAAGGAAGGTAGTAACTTTCAAAGCAAGGCTTGATGAAAAAGGAAACTTTTTCACTGGTAGCCATGCTTTAGTCTATCCGGATTCTTTTATCTATTTGGCAAGTGGATGTCAAGACAGCATTCCTTAATGGAAGTCTTGATGAAAGCATCCATATAAAGCAACCAGAAGGGTTCATTGCAAAGGGCTAAGAGCATCTTGTGTGCAAGCTCAGTCAGTCTATGGACTGAGGCAAAGCTTCAAGGTCTTGGAATATCCAGTTTATCAAAGTAATCCAGACCTATGGATTTATTGAGTAAACGGATAAGTCTTGTGTATACAAAAGGTGTGATGGAAACGTGGTGGTATTTCTTGTACTATACGTAGATAGCATTTTTGGTAGTTGGAAACAATATCAAAATGTTGTCAGAAGTAGGGGTATGATTGTCCAAATAATTCGATATAAAGGACTTGGGAGAATGTATATATTCTTGAGATCAAAGTAATAAGGGATCGCAAGAAAAGAATATTTTACTTATCCCAAGCTTCATACATCGGAAAAATCCTTGCTCATTTTAAGCATGCAAAACTCCAAGAAAGGTTTCTTACCTTTTCAGGATGGAGTAACTTTATCTAAAGATATGTCTCTGTAGACATCAAAGGAGATAAAGGAAATAAAGGCAGTTCTTTATGCTTCGGCTGTCGGAAGCCTAATGTATGCTATGCACGAGATCAGAAATCTGTTTTGCCAAGGGCATAGTTAGCAGATATCAAAGTAACCCTGGACAAGGACAGTGGACTGCAGTAAAGCATATATTGAAGTACCTTAGAGGCACTAGAGATTATATGCTAGCTCACAAGGCAGTTAATTTGGTTCTTGTGGGTTGCATGGATTTTGACTTCCAATCGGATAAGAACAATAATAAGTCAACCTCGGGGTTTTGTATTTACTTTAGGAGGAAAAGTCATAACTATGGAAGAGTGATAAGCATAGGTGTTTTTCTGGACTCCACCATAGAAGCTGAGAATATGGCAAGCCTCTGAGGTAGCCATAAAAGCTGAATGACTTAATAACCTCAAGATAGACTTAGATATGATTTCTAGTTTGTCCAAATATTATTACAATTTATTGTAATAATAATGGTGCAGTAGCAAACTCGAAGAAACCATGAGTCTATAAGGCAAGTAAACACAATAGAGCGCAAGTACTACCCAATACGAGAAATTATATAACGAGGAGAAGTTGTTGCCGCCTAGATTGCATCAGATGATAACCTAAGGTCCTTAAGGCAAGAGCTTTTTGAAAGGCATGGGAATCAGATGTATGACAGCAGAAATGGCAGCTTAGTCTTTTAGTATAAGTGGAAGATTGTTAGAATGTATACTAAAAGCCTAGCTTTTGGTATAAAACATTTATCTAGAAATAAGAATCACATTGGTCAAATGTCTACATTTGTGATAAATGTAGTTGTTCAATTAATTTATACTGTAAATAACATAGTATGTGGTGCCACATGCAGAAGATGATGTTATCAATACCTTATAAATTATAAACAGTAGCTCACGACCAAAATGGAAAGGAACAAACCATTAGAAGGTTGTAGTGTAATTAGGTATCAGTTTATCTTGACTGTATAATTACACTAGTACACTTAGAGTGTATTGAGTAGGACTATTTGAGGTCGTTTCTGTTATACTGACTTTATAAAGAAACAAAGACCTCGGTTATTATGGAAGTGTGTGCTCTTAATCCTAATATAATAACAAACACATATATTTGATATTTATTTCTTTAATTTATCAATGGGTGAGATTTAGTTCGATGAATCAATAAGCCCGATAAGTTGGGAAATGGCATCACTTATAGTGTGTGTTGTTGATTATAGAAAGAAACTGTGTCCTAGAGATACTAGGTTGATAATGTCCTCAAGAGGAGTTCATAAGGATTGTCATGTTAAACCCTGCAGGTGGACCTAGTCCGACATGTTGATAAGGTTGAGTGGTACTACTCTTGGACTGAGATATTAATTGAATGAGTTGTCAGTAACTCACTTAATTAGTGGACATTCGATATCTTAAACACAGGGAGACTAACACACACATAATAAGAAGGAGCCCAAAAATGTAATTTGGGATTGGTGCGGTAGTTCAATAATAGTTCTCTAGTGGAATGAATTATTATTGATAAAATTAAGTTGTGTGTTCGGGGCGAACACGGGATGCTTAATTTTATCGGGAGACCAAAACCAATTCCTCCTCTCGGTCCCTATCGTAGCCTATTATTTATAGAGTACTATACACACCTTCTATACCCACCTAAAGGGGGTCGGCCAAGCTAGCTTGGGAACCAAGCTAGGGCCGGCCTAGGTATAAATTGGGGTGGCCGGCCCTAGCTTGAACCCAAGCTAGAGGGGCCGTCCAAATTAAATTAAAAAAGAATTTTAATTTTAATTTTTATTATGTGGAAGATATAATTTATTAAAGAGAATTAAAATTAAATTATCTCTCTTGTAAAAGATCTACAAAAGATTAAAGAAAGAGATTATATCTCTTTCCTTATTTGTAGATTGGTGAGATATTTTATTTTCTCTTTAAAAATTATTCACATGTTGTAAAATTAAAATTATGGAAATTTCTTTTTATCAACCATGAAGAGATTTTGAAGATAAATTTTAATTTTAAAAATTTCCGGAAACAAATTTGGAAGTTTTAATTGTTGATTGAAACTTGTCTAATTTGATTTCATGATGTGGCCGACCATTAGAATTTAATTGGGGAAATTTTATTTTATTTTTCTCAATTAAATCATGTCAAGGAAATTAAGGAAATTTTATTGTAATTAAATTTCCTAATTTGCTTAGGCCAAGGAATATAAAAGAAGGGGTGAGGGTGCCTTCATGAGACACAACCTCTATTATTTCTCTCTCTCTTTTGTTCCTTGGTGTGGCCGGCCATCATCCTCTCCCTCTCTTCCTCTTGTGGTGGCCGAACCTCTCTCTCCCCTTGGAGCTCTTGTGGTGGCCAGATACTACTTGGAGAAGAAGAAGAAGAAGGAGAGAAAGCTAGCATCTCTTGGAGCTTGGTTGGTGTTTTGATCTTCTTCCTTTGGTGAAGCTTCCTTATTGTTGGCCGAACCTAGCTAGGAGGAGAAGAAGGTGGTTGGTGGTTTCTTATCTCGGAAGATCGTTGCCCACACAACGTCCGAGGTTAGAAGAGGAATACGGTAGAAAATCAAGAGGTCTTTCTAGAAGGTATAACTAGTAATTTTTCTTTTCCGCATCATGTTTGTTATTTATGGAAATAATACCAAATACAAGAGGCTTACGTTCTAGTATTTTGAATATGTTTTTCGAAGTTGTGTTCTTTTGTTTTTTTTCCCCTTGTGATTTGATTGTTCTTTTTGGTTAACGTAAAGTTATTTTAGGAAATTAAATATTAGATTTCTATAAAAGGTTTTGTCTAGTCGGTGGTGGTTGCTCCCATATCCAAGAAGGCCATGTGCCTCGCCACGTCAGTACTGGGAACCAATTATGGAAATTAATATTTAATGGAATTAATAACTTAAGGTGACTCCGGTTGAACGTGTTAAGTTCCGCAGGAGATCCAAGTCAAAACCTAAAAGAACAAATAGATTAAGTTTTGGATCAAACGTGTTAAGTTCCGCAGGCGATCCAAAATTTAATTTAAAAGAACACATGGTAGCTAGGAAAAAGTTCAGACCTTTGTACAAAATTTTTGTACAATGGAACCTCTAGGTTTTCCGAGTAGCAACCAACAATATTTTACCAAGTCTTCCTTGAGATCAGTAGCAAGATCGGCACGATGTAAGTAGTAGCTTCCGGTCGGCCGATCTGTATCTACACTTCCTCTTTTTCATCATATACAAGGGTGGGTGATTTTTCATGGATGACATTGATATCCATCCTTTGAGCTTTTTGAGCGGCATTAGCTTTCACCCTCACGACCTCCACATAGCACTTACGTGCTACTATTTGATCTCCCTTGACTTCCCCACTTGCTCATCCACAGGGAATTTTATCTTCTGACAGAAAGTAGAAACGACTGCCTTGAATTCATTCAAGGCTGGCTGACCTAGGATAACATTATATGCTGATGGGGCATCCACCCCATGAAGACCGATCGGCGTGTCCGCATAAGGGGCTCCTCCCCTAAAGATATGACCCATTTTATTTGACCCAGTGGTTGTACTTCATTGTCTGTGAACCCGTATAATAGAGTAACCATAGGCTGAAGCTCAGTATGGTCGATCTACAGCTGATCAAAAGATTTTTTAAAGATAATATTAACAGAACTACAAGTATTAATAAAATTGCGAGTAATGTTGTAACTGGCTATAACAACCTTAATTATTAGTGCATCATCATGGGGCACTTCTACCCCTATTAGATCTTTGGACCCAAAACTAATTTCTGGCCCTATTGCCTTCTCGGCACTACATCCAACAACATGGATTACCAATCGTCAAGCGTGCGATTTCCACGCCAGATTAAAGTTACCATCAGTGGGTCCTCCAGCTATCATATTTATGTTGCCTCGAGCAGCGTTGTTGCAATTCACTTCTTGCCAGGCTGATGGTTGCTCTAGTTCTACTTGATCTGGTGTTTGTGCTTGTACAGCGGGGGGAGGTAATATTCCCGCTTGTGGTCCGCTCAGTTGATACTAGATCTTAAGTGGGCTATTCTGTTGTGGATATCACCGAAAATTTAGGATTGGAGAACACCGATGATAGTGGGTATTACCCGCTTGTTGATTCTTTAGAGCAAAACAATTTTCTGTGTTATGGGTGCTGGTCAGATGATACGTACACCGCCTTTGAGGGAAGCATTGAGGAGCTTCTACATGTTGTACTGCTTGAGGCCGAGGCTCTAGGTGACAATGATGTAGATCTGCCCGAGGTCCTTTAAGAGGCTGAACAGGTCCCACTGGATGTGCTATAGCAGGAACCAGCATAGAAGCAGTAATATCCTTCCTCTGGGTAGCTTGAGCCTCTTCCACATTGATGAACTCCGAAGCCCGCTCGATTAATATATCAAAATTGGTAGGATGGTTCTTGACCAAATTGTTAAAGAAGTCATTATCATTAAGCCTCTGAGAGAAGGCGCTTACCAAGATCTCCGTGGTGGCTGAAGGGACATCAATAGCCACTTTGTCGAACCTCTTAATATAAGCTCTGATAGATTCTTCAGGGCCTTGCTTGATGGAAAAGAGACTCCACGGAGTTTTAAAGTACCTCCGATTGCTAGAAAAATAATGTAAGAATACCTTTCGGAAATCCTTAAAGTGACGAATAGAATTTTCTGATAGTCACTTAAACCACCTCTGAGCTGCTCCTCTGAATATAGTAAGGAACATCCGACATTTAACTCCATTAGTAATTTGTTGGAGGAGTGCCACATGTTCAAATTTAAGAAGATGAACCTTGGGATCAATTTTCCTCTAGTATTCTCTGACATTTAAATTCTGATTATGTTTCAGCAATGGATCATCTAACACTCGTTGAGAAAATGGAGTAATAATCCTTTCAGGAGAACTATCATTGGCTACAATCTTTCCCTTTCATTTTTCTCTTACAGGGGTTTCTCCAGAAGACTCCTGAAAAACTACTTTTCATCCTCCTTGTTCAAGAGGGGTCCGGAAATATGCTTTTGGATGTCAAGTGGGAGAGAGAGGGGTAGAAAACAAACAAATTAGATCCCCCCCTTCGATCCCTCTTCCTATGATGAGAAGTTACCGACGTCGCCGGATGTGGTGTTATGGGTAGCGTGGCACTAGTATTGACTTATTGTTGTTGCTGTAATATCTTCTTCACCTTGGAGTTGATGTGTAACTCTAGATCATCTTGCGATATAGTAATAGTGTTGGCTTTTCCAGCTTCCTCCATCTTTGTAGCTTTAGATCTAGGTGAATAGTTCCCACAGACAGCGCCAAATTTGATCCTGTCTGAAATCTGCAAAGATGCGCGCTGACTCTGGTGAATGATGCTCCTCTCTGAAGATAACCTCCTAGAGATTCAGAAGAAGTCCTCTGTGATCCTACACACAACGAGACAAACCAACAAAGAATTAGTGACCTACGATTGGGGTGGGGATCCCTGGCTAGGCCCTCTGATGCTCAAGTCAGTTTCCTCTCTCAAAGATGGAAGAAAGAAGAAAGAAGAACAATAACTGAAGTATTTGGAAATAGAATTTAGATGCTAGAACTTGCGTACCTTGCCAACAGAGAGGATCTCCCTTTTTATACTACCTCATGTGACCTCCGTAGTCGTGAAGTAGTCCGCGGTTCATTATGATTTGTTAGGAGATGAAGTTATCTTCTATACTTCATGCAATAATCCTTTAAGGAATTTTTTTTTTACCCCAGATGTACCTCTTTTGTTGTTTGTGACTTATATTTGTGATGGGGACACGTCACTATAACTGAAGAAGCTTCTAGAAGATATTTCCTGCCAAATCTGCTAGGTTGTTATATTTTCAGTCGGCCCTTTAAACGGATCGCATATATAATAAGAATACCATTTGCTACGTGTGTCTCGACCGGTCGTTCAAGCTGGCTGCATATGTTAAGAATATTTCTTATTGGTCATGTCTCGATCGGTCATTAAGGCTGGCCGCATATAATAGCTCATGGGTACCTGCTTGTTAAGAACCATATATAAAACTAAGTCCCCTTATGCTTGAGTGGGCTTTGCCCGGCTGAGCATATATGAGCATGTGGGTGCACGCTCGGTATTCGATCAACCGGTGATATGTTGGAACCATGCATAAGGCTAAGTTCCTTTATTCTCGGGTGGGCTTTGCCTGGCCGAGCGTATATAAGTACATGGGTGCTCGCTCGGCCTTCGGTTAGCCGGGAATATACTGAGAATCATATATAAGGAAAAATACCTTTATGCTCGGGCGGACTTTGCCTAGTTGAGCATATACGAGCACGTGGGTGCTCGCTCGGCCTTCGGTCGGCTGGTAATATGCTGAGAATCATATATAATGCTAAATGCCTTTATGCTCATTCAGGCTTCTCCCGACCAAGCGTAAATGAGCACATGGGTGCTCACTCATCCTTCGGTCGACTGGTAATATGTTGAGAATCGTATACATGGCTAAATGCCTTTATGCTCAAGCGGGCTTTGCCCGGTCGAGTGATGCGTGTAGATTATATATACTTTTATGTATGTTTGGATGCACATCAACTTATATTTTATTTCCATACTCTATATTTATTGCACCCCATTTCTTTATAATGTCATACTTCCATTATATTTTGTTCGGAGATCTGCTCTTTTCTTGTTTTATTAATAGGACGCTATTTGGAGTGAAAATGGAGTGAAAATGCACACGAGAACAACTTTGGAAGAAATCAAGGCACGACCGTGTTAACTTCCCCATGGCAAGCAGCACACGGACATGCCAAATGGCACGGCCGTGTCAATGTTCCAGAGACAAAGAAGACCACGACTCTGTGACCCACACGGCCGTGCCAACTTTCCAAAGGCGAGGAAGGCCACGGGCGTGTGAATCCACACGACCGTACCCATGAGAAAGTTGGGTGAGGCCGTGTGGATACCACACAACCATGTGACGAAGAACATGGAGCCGTGCCACGCCAAAACAGAGCTGTGCTTAATTCTGGGCAGATTGCAGGTTGATCATAAAATGACCATAACTTTACGCTCCGTTGGAATTTTGGGCTATTCTTTATACCGAATTGTAGGTGACTCCATGATCTACACCTTTTCTTCAGATCCAATAGAAAGATAGCACTGTATACTCATGCTAAATGGGGCGGCCATGCTTCCCAACTGCGGCTTCATCTAGACCTCCGCCCAGACTACAGACCAAACTTTAAACCACCATAACTTTTGGATTGGTTTGAGCCAGGGCTCGATCCAAATATCAAATTGAAGATAATTTCAAGAGATACAACTTTGGTTTAGGGTGAACACGAGAAAACCTAGTTTAATGGGTGAAAACCCCGGTTTACCATACCCTTGTAATCCTGATTTTCCTGGGTAGTTTGGAGGAGGTATAAAAGGGTCAAGATCTTCATTCTTTGACTCATCTTGTGTTTGGGACTTCGTCACTCTCAATGGGGAAGGGTTCTCCCCTTAGGGGGAAACCCTAGAGCTTTATTCACCTCAATCCCTTCAACATCCATCCATATCCGGAGCAAGGAGGCATCCCCAAGACATCGGAAGCATCGACAAGCATCTCTTCTTCCCCTTCTTCTCACATCTAGGGTTGTAAGTATGCTTTACTTTATATTTTGGAGCTATTCTTCTTTTTCAATGGAGTATATCTCTAGATCTAGGATGTAGGAAGTATTTGTGATGTGATGGAGATATAAAACTATTTAGATTTACCATGTTTCTATTCAATGACTTGTTAATGTCTTGTTCATGTTTGATGAAGTATGTGTGTGAAGCTTATATATATATCTTTTTCATATTTTATCAAATGGTTGTGTAGAATCTCGTAGGAGAAATACCCTAGATCGTATGACTGAGGGGCATCATAATAGGGCTACCCCGCTAACGGACATTTAGATATCACCTTGAAAGGAGAAGCAAATCTCTATAAGGAAGTAGGGGATCGAGCATAATCACTATTTCTATTTATATGTAATTATGTGTTAGTGTGTTTCTATGTTGTATAACTGAGGGGCATTGTGACAGGGCATCCCCACTAACGGACTTCATAGGAATCACTTCCATTTAGTAGCATAGGACATGGAGTAGGAGATCATACCGGCTTATCCACTGCAGGGGAGAGTCAGTAATTAATCTAACTTCCTACAAGAGCATGAACATAGAGGATAGGAACTAAGCAATCTATGTAACATCACCTAGCATCACAAGGAAACTGAAATCCTAGAATCGCACCTTAAATCATCCTCCATCCTCATAGCTTAATCCCCTCTCAAGTGTTGGGATTTTCGAGCCACAAAAACTGCTTTTGCATTGTGGAAATCCCGAAATCCCATGCCACCAGATCCGTGCGAATATTAAAATTTTACATGTACAAGTTTTCTAATCCTAGATCTACTTTAGATCTACATGTTTAGGAGTTTATACCTTTGATGTGAAGCCATTCGCTTATCCCGCTCGTCCAAGGTTCGCCGGATCTCAAGGGTGTCAAGTGAACACCCCTCTATGTGTTTCCCCACGAACAAAAGGTGGAGAAGAAACCTTAGAGTGTGCTAGCACCCTTAAAGGTTTTGGCCAAGGCAGAGGAGAGGGAGAGAAGAAGAAACAAGGAGGAAGAAGATGAAGCCTTGAATGAGTTTTCACAATTGTAACTCATAGAGTTATGTGACCGACCACTTTAGAAGTTTTTAAACCTCCATGGGATACCAAGAGTCACAACTCTTGACCTCCCTCATGAGGTGGCACACACATAAGCCAATCTTGATGATGTGGAAAATCATCATTGGCCCACCTTATGCCAACTCACAAATGAGGTGGCAAATGGTCAAGTCAAGGTCAAGTCAAACTTGACCTTTCATCTTCCCTCTCAAGTCAAGTCAAACTTGACCACTTCTCTCCCATGGTTGATCAAATCTAACCATTTGATTCGAGTCAATTTTTAATTTAATGAATCTCTATTCATTGAATTAAATTGTCTAATTGAATCCAAGTCCAAATTAGACTCATTGAACACATGAATCAAATTGAGTCCAACTCAATTAGTTTAATTTGGATTACTCTAAATCCAATTTGGTTCATCAAATGAACCTAATCCTCTTGGTTCATCATATGAACCTATTCTCCATCTAATTGCCCTTTGTGTGTGACCCTATAGGTTCTTGTAACGTTGACAATGCTCCTAAACCCATTTAGAAGCATAAGTAATGAGCGGTATCTAGCAACATACCATTACTACCCAAGTTACAAGAATGTTGAGATCCAACATCACCTTATGACTACTAATTATGACTCTTCACAATATATGACAAATGTCCTTCTATCCTTGACATCTAGATTGATCAATTTGAGGTATAGATCGTGTCATCCTCTAATCAATCTAAATCTTGAACTCCAAGTAGACTCACTCTAATCAAATGAGCTCAATATCTCATATTGACTCACTTGGGCATGGCCATGCACTTAGTGGTCTCACTCTATCAAGAATAACAATGTCACTCCCGTTATATAGGAGGGATAGATCCCATCTAGATCACTCACATCCCTCCGCATAAGTTGTTACATACCCAGTAATCACGTTTATAGCCCACCCAGTTATGGGTGACGTTTGACGAAGCCAAAGTATGCAACTTCTTATGTAGGGAACCATGGTAACTTCAGGTCCAAGGACTAATAGTTATACTAATAGCCACATGAGAAAGTATATGACACTCATATAATGATCCATAATACTTTCTCATGGTGGGTCATTCAGTATACATTCTCCAATGCATACCCATGTGTCAACTTGATATCTCTATATACATGATTTGTGAGATCAAGTCATTGAGTTGACCTACATACTAGTCTCGTCGCATTAACATTGCCCCTGAATGTTAATACTTGACTAGGAATAATTAAGTGTTCTCTATATCATCTCACTATCGATTCAACCAATCGATTGATATAGATAAGAACCTTCTACTCAAGGACGTTATTATACTTAGTTATTTGACACCAATACAAGTAAGTATAATAACCAAAACAAATGTCTTTATATACATAGGAATATGATACAATGAGTCCATACAACAATCATCATATGATTGGCTCTAGGGCTCTAACTAACAATCTTCCACTAGCACTAGTGCCAATCAGTGTAGGCACTAAGGCCCAATGACCTAGTGTGACCATCATGCTTTCTCTGTGCCAAAGCCTTGGTCAAGAGATCTACGATGTTAGCCTCTGTGGGTACTATGCAAATCTTCACATCTCCTCTATTGATGATCTCTCGAATGAGATGGAAGCGCCGTAGTTTGTGTTTGGTCCGCTGGTGTGAGCGAGGTTCCTTAGCCTGCGCAATTACTCCATTGTTGTCACAATAGAGCTCTATCGGATCAGCTATGCTAGGAACAACCCCAAGCTCAGTAATGAACTTGCGGATCCAAACTGCCTCCTTTGCTGCCTCTGATGCAGCAATATACTCGACCTCTGTTATAGAATCAACAACTGTGTCCAGCTTCGAACTCTTCCAGCTCACAGCACCACCATTTATGTAAAACACGAACCCAGACTATGATCTATAATTATCCTGGTCAGTTTGAAAGCTAGCATCACTGTAACCCTTTACAGCTAGCTCATCATCGCCTCCATATATCAAGAAATATTCTTTAGTACTTTTAAAGTACTTAAGAATATTCTTGACTGTTATCCAATGACTTTCACCTTGATCTGACTGGTATCTGCTCGTCATGCTCAAAGTATATGAAACATTAGGACGAGTACATAGCATAGCGTACATGATAGATCCTATGGCTGAGGCATAAGGGATCGTATCCATGCGGTCTCTCTCCTCTCTAGAAGAAATCTCTTCTTGGAGTTCTGCATGGCAAACCATAGTAATACCTTGTCAATATATGTACTCTGACTTAGGCCAAGCAATCTCTTAGATCTATCTCTATAGATCTGTATTTCTAGAATACGGGTTGCTTCACCTAAGTCCTTCATTGAGAAACAATTCCTATCCAAGTCTTTAGAGACTGCAGCAAAGGGATGTCGTTCCCAATGAGTAGTATGTCATCCACATACAACACAAGGAAAACAACTGTGTTCCCTACAACCTTCTTGTAGACACAGGGATCATCTTCATTCTTGATGAAACCAAACTATTTGATCGCATCATCGAATCGAAGATTCCAGCTCTGAGAAGCTTGCTTTAGTCGATAAATGGACTTATGCAGCTTGCATACTCTGCCAGTATGCTGTGGATCTACAAAACCCTCAGGTTGTCTCATGTACACATCCTCGAGCAGGTTTCCATTCAGAAATGTGGTTTTGACGTCCATCTGCCATATCTCATAATCGTGGTATGCTGCAATAGCAAGCATGATCCGAATGGACTTAAACATCGCTACTGGAGAAAAGGTTTCATCATAGTCAATACCATGATTTTGTTTGAAACCTTTAGCTACCAGACGACCCTTATATATTAGTTCATCCATGTCAGTCTTTCTCTTAAAGATCCACTTACACCCAATGGGTTTTATCCCTTTAGGTGGATCAACCAAAGTTCATACTTGGTTGGTGTACATGGATTCCATTTTGGATCTCATGGCCTCTAGCCATTTCTCAAAATCTGGTCTCATCACAGCTTCCTGATAAGAGGTAGGCTCATTCTCAATGAGCATAGCGTCATCATGGTCAGATAAGAGAAATGAGTATCTCTCAGGCTGACGACGTACCCTATCAGACCTGCGAAGAGGTATGACTACTTGAACTGGTTGTTGTTCCTCAACTCCTTGTGGAACAATCTCATCATCCACAACACTTTGTGGTTCCAGTTCAACTTCCATCAAGGCTTCAGTGCTATGGTCCATATCTTGAACTTCTTCAAGATTGAACGTACTCCCACTAGTTTTTCTAGAAATAAAGTCTCTTTCTAGAAAAACCCAGTCTTAGCCATAACTACTTTGTGCTGACTGGGAATGTAGAAGTAATATCCCTTCGTTTCCTTGGGATATCCTATAAAATAGCACTTATCAGATTTGGGTCCCAGTTTATCCGAGACTTGACGTCGAACGTAAGCCTCACAACCCCAAATCCTCATAAAAGACACCTGGGTATCTCTCCCAGTCCATATCCTATATGGTTTCTTTATCACATCCTTGGATGGAACACGGTTGAGTATGAAGGCTGCTGTGTCCAGAGCATAGCTCCAAAGAAATATAGGAAGATCTGTGTGACTCATCATAGATCGTACCATATCTAATAGGGTATGATTCCTCCTTTTGGATACACCATTCCACTGTGGTGTTCCAGGAGGAGTGAGTTGGGATAGAATCCCACACTCAGCAAGATAGTCACGAAACTCATGGCTAAGATATTCTCCACCTCGATCTATTCAAAGTGTCTTAATACTTTTGCCAAGCTGGTTTTGTACTTCATTCTTGAATTCTTTGAACTTTTCAAAGGATTCTGACTTATGTGTCATTAAATACACATAACCATATCTACTGAAGTTATCAGTAAATGTAATGAAGTACGTATAACCACCTCTAGCAGCGACATTGAAAGGTCCACATACATCACTATGTATAAGTCCTAACAAGTCAGTCGCTCTCTCGATGTGTCCACTAAAGGGGGTCTTGGTCATCTTGCCCAGTAGGCATGACATACATGTCTCATATGATTCAAAATCAAATGAGTCCAGCAAACAATCTTTATGGAGCTGGGATAAGCGTTTGTCATTTATATGACCTAAGCGATAGTGCTAGAGATAGATTTGGTTCATTTCATTTAATTTGAACCTTTTTGGTATTTATGTTATAGATGGGGTTCTCTAAGTCTAAAATGTAGAGTTCGTTCATCAGAGGTGCACTACAATAGAACATATCATTTAAATAAACTGAACAACATTTGTTCTTTATTATAAATGAAAAACCTTTCTTGTCCAAACAAGAAACTGAAATTATGTTCTTAGTAAGAGCAGGCACATAACAACATTCATCTAGTTCTAGTACAAGCCCAGAGGGCAGAGCTAGATAGTAAGTCCCTATAGCAACAGAAGCAACCCATGCTCGATTGCCTACTCGTAGGTCCACCTCTCCCTTCGTCAATGCCCTGCTATTTCTCAATGCTTGCACATTAGTACAAATGTGAGAAGCACATCCGGTATCTAATATCCATGATGAAGAAATAGAGAGATTAACTTCTATAACATATATACCTGAAGTAGAAGTCTCACTTCACTTCTTCATAAGATCTTCTAGGTAAATTGTACAGTTCCTCTTCTAGTGCCCGGTCTGACCGCAGTGGAAGCAGGTAGCATCCTTGGCAACCCCTCCTTTGGGTTTCAGTGCCTTGCCTTTGCCCTTGGCTTGGGACTTTCCCTTACCTTTAGGCTTGCCCTTGCCTTTACCCTTTTGCACCATCAAAATGGAGTTGGGCTTAACCTTCTTAAGGTTGATCTCAGCAGTTCTCAACATACTCAGAAGCTCAGGCAGTGACTTGTCAATTTCATTCATGTTATAGTTCATGACGAATTTACTATATCTCTCTGGCAAGGATTGCAAGACCAAATCAGTGGCCAGCTCTTGCCCAAGGGGGAATCCCAACCTTTGTAGGTTTTCTATGTACCCAATCATCTTGAGTACATATGGACCTACGGGAGTCCCGTCTTGCATCTTGCACTGAAAAAGTGCCTTAGAGATCTTGAATCTCTCGTGCCTAGCTTGTCCTTGATATAGTTGACGAAGATGTTCAACCATATCATAAGCAACCATATCATAAGAAACCATCAACTCATGTTGCTTCTGAAGCTCAGAGTTCATGGTCTCGAGCATGAGACAGGACACATCTAATGCATCATCTTGATGCTTCTTATAAGCATCACGGTCAGCTCACGTGGCAGTGGCAGGAGGTGCCTTGAGAATGGGCTGCTCCAGGACATACAATTTTCGTTCTTGTGTGAGAACAATTCTCAGGTTCCTATACCAGTCCAGGAAGTTAGCTCCATTGAGCTTGTCCTTATCAAGGACAGAACGCAAGGAGAAGGTGTTCGTGTTTGACGTCATGACAATCTACAACAAAAAATGTAAAAAATAAATATCATATTCCACTAATCATTTAATTAGGCCTTTAACTAAATGATGTACCCACTGAATTATAGAACTTTTGTAGAATCAAGCCATGGATGTGGTCAAACCACACTTACTAGATTCTAACCAACTATCTATAATTCTTGCGGGACAAGATCCACATCATAATACGCCTTGAGTTAGCTTTGGCTAAATCGCCCAAGCCTTAGTATGATCGGTAGGTAACTAATTACCAATTACATCTCTATGCAACTCTTGTTTATAGGATCAAGATCCGCATGTATATTAAAACTTGAGTTAGCTTTGGCTAAATCACCCAAAAGTTAATATAAATGTGATTTTAACCTATCTACCAATCATTGGAAAATGCCTATAGTTAAACCCAATCTAATTGAGTTTAACTAGTTTTACTGAATCTGATTGAGTTTGTACTCACCCAGGCGTTGATAGGTGGGACCAAGATTGTCCCTCCGTACCCTACCAAGATAATATGCGTTGCTCTGCTTTGGCAGATTCAACAACAACATGTGATCGAGGTAGTGATGGGTATCATGGCATGGTAGGCATTTTGAGTTGACGCGATTAAGATCTAATCTAATCATTGACGTATATCATATACACGATTTAGATCTAATCTAATCGTTGTGCATCATATACGCGATTTAGATCTAATCTAATCATTAAAGCACTAATTAATTACTCTACTCTAGCATGCATCACATACACACACACAAGCAATTAATTAAATTGTGATTAGTCATGGCCCTACTACGATCTTCTCAAGCCAATGAGAAGATCGGATGGTCAACCTAGGGTCAACAAGCAAGCAATTAATTAAATTGTGATTAGTCATGGCCCTACTACGATCTTCTCAAGCCAATGAGAAGATCGGATGGTCAACCTAGGGTCAACAACTTCTCCAAGCTCCTTCCTTTGACCGCCATGTGTTGCTCGCACCCTCCTCGTAACTCCTCCTCGAGTGGACCTTCCACCGCTCCAATTTTGTACATTACAAATTTGAAACTTGAGTTACATTCGAGTCCAAACTATTTTACAATAGGAAATAAAATAGAAAGGCACGACGCGCAGGTCGCGTACCACATATACAACACGTACAATCACATAAAATGGCGCGCAAGCCATATTATGAATTACAACACATGTAATCAATCCAATTGGGGGTTTTTGGGCCATGACCATAAAAAATCATACATAATTCTAAATTATGTATTTTATATAAATTTCTGTAATTTTATTATTATTTTTATGATTTTATGAGTCGCAACTTCCTAGCGGTCTCGTTTAGCGATTTTCGGGCGCGATCGCAGGACAATGCCCCTTGCGGGGTTAGGGGCAGCACCCCTTCTCGCGAAATGAGTCACACGAGTGTCCCACGATGATCTTACAACGCCTTTAGCCGCTGTCCCAAAATATTTTGGGCGAGACCCTACCGTTACGGAAGGTGTTTCTCGGTAGTCGAAGCCTACAAGTGTTCAAACACTTGTTGCTTCACTTCTACGAGAAAAATACTCTTAAAAACCATAAAATTAACAAAATCACAGAAACTTACAGAACTATATGTTTTCATAAAAATTAAAATAAAATTAAGTACATGTTCGAATTTGGCTCTAATACTACTGTTGGGATTTTCGAGCCGCAAAAATCACTTTTGCGTTGCGGAAATCCCGAAATCCCATGCCACCGGATCTGTGCAAATATTAAAATTTTACATGTACAAGTTTTCTAATCCTAGATCTACTTTATATCTACATGTTTAGGAGTTTATACCTTTGATGTGAAGCCCTTCGCTTATCCCGCTCATCCAAGGTTCGCCGGATCTCAAGGGTGTCAAGTGAACACCCCTCTATATGTTTCCACACGAACAAAAGGTGGAGAAGAAACCTTAGAGTGTGCTAGTGTAACACCTGTAGGGTCTCTAGAAAATTTTATATATATTTTGTATGATTAGAAGGGGCTTTATGTGGGTTTCTTTTAAAAATGAAAAAAAAAGAAACAGAACCAAAAAGAGGCATGACCAAGGTTTGAACCTTGAACCTCTTAGCAAGTGACAAGTATTATGTGATATGTGATAACCGGTAGCCCCAGCAGGGGAGTGCTGTTAGAAAGAAAGGGAGAATTGTAGTTAAGAGGAAGGGACACCTTTCCCCTCTTTAGAATGAAAAGTTTGGTTTCTCTTCTTTCACTAAGAATAAATGAGAAAGTGATTAAGTGAGGAAACAAGAGGATGGAAAGTTGTTTTCTTCCTCCTCTTTTCATTTAGAATAAGAAGGAATAAGAGGCAAGGGAATGCAAACTTTGCTTTCTCCTCTCTCCTTCTTCCTCCTTCTTCTTCCTCCACCGAACCTAGTTCTTCCCCTTCTTCTTCTTCTTCTTCTTCTTTCTTTCTTCTTTTTCGGAAACAAGCCTAGTGTTCATCCTTAGGAAGACTTCAGAAGGAGGAGTCCTCAAGGCCTAAGTCTTCATACAAACAAAATATACATGGGGGAGTACTAGAAGCGAAGGATCTTCTTTGGTTTCTCTCCACAAGGGTATTCTTTTGTGACAGACCAATTAAGAGGAAGTAAGTATCTCCCTCGCCTGCAGTACAAGTAGCTTTTAAGGTTTTCATGTTTTAAAGTTGCTCAAAACCTAAAACCATGCTCCTAGGGTTTCGGCTAAGAAGGAATAAAATGGACTTGAGAAAGTTTTAAAACCTAAACTATGCTTGCTTATGATTCCTTATGGTATGTGATCCACTATATGATGTTAGTTAAGGTTTTCATGTTTTAAAGTTGCTAAAAACATAGAACCATGCTCTTAAGGTTTCGGCCAACAAGGAATAAAAAGGACTTGAGAAAGGTTTAAAACCTAAACTATGCTTGCTTATGATTCCTTATGGTATGTGATCCACTATATGATGTTAGTTAAGGTTTTCATGTCTTAAAGTTGCTAAAAAACCTAGAACCATGCTCTTAGTATTTCGGCCAATAAGGAATAAAATGGACTTGAGAAAGTTTTAAAACCTAAACTATGCTTGCTTATGATTCCTTATGGTATGTGATCCACTATATGATGTTAGTTAAGGTTTTCATGTTTTGAGGTTGCTAAAAACCTAGAACCATGCTCATAAGGTTTCGGCCAAGAAGGAATAAAAAGGACTTGAGATAACCTAAACTATGCTTGCTTATGATTCCTTATGGTATGTGATCCACTATATGTTGTTAGTTAAGGTTTTCATGTTTTAAAGTTGCTAAAAACCTAGAACCATGCTCTTAAGGTTTCGGCCAAGAAGGAATAAAAAGGACTTGAGAAAGTTTTAAAACCTAAACTATGCTTGCTTATGATTCCTTATGGTATGTGATCCACTATATGATGTTAGTTAAGGTTTTCATGTTTTAAAGTTGCTAAAAACCTAGAACCATGCTCTTAAGGTTTCGGCCATGAAGGAATAAAAAGGGCTTGAGAAATTTTTAAAACCTAAACTATGCTTGCTTATGATTCCTTATGGTATGTGATCCACTATATGATTTTAGTTAAGGTTTTCATGTTTTAAAGTTGCTAAAATCCTTGAACCATACTCTTAAGGTTTCGGCCAAGAAGGAATAAAAAGGACTTGAGAAAGTTTTAAAACCTAAACTATGCTTGCTTATGATTGTTAGTTAAAGCCCTAGAGCCAATCATTTGATGATTGTTGCATGGACTCATTGTATCATATTCTTATATATAAAGGCATTCGGTTTTTTTGTTATTATGCTTACTTGTGTTGGTGCCAAATAAACTAAGTAAAATAGCATCCTTGAGTAGAAGGTTCTTACCTATATCAATCGATTGGTTAAATCGATAGTGAGATAATATAGGGAACACTACTCTTAATCATTCCTAGTCGAGTATTAACATTCAGTGACAATGTTAATGCAATAAGACTAGCATGTAGGTCAACTCGATGACTTGATCTCACAAGTTATGGATATAGAGATATCAAGTTGACACATGGGTATGCATTGGAGAATGTATACTGAATGACCCGCAATGAGAAAGTATCATGGATCGTTATATGAGTGTCATATACTTTCTCATGTGGCTATTAGTATGACTATTAGTCCTTGGACCTGAAATCACCATGGATCTCTACATAAGGAGTTATGTACTTTGGCTTCGTCAAATGTCACCCGTAACTAGGTGGACTATAAAGGCGATTACTGGGTATGTAACAAATTATGCAGAGGGATGTGAGTGATGTAGATGGGATCTATCCCTCCTATATGACGAGGTGACATTGATATTCTTGATAGAGTGAGACCACTAAGTGCATGGTCATGCCCAAATGAGTCAATATGAGATATTGATCTCATTTGATCGAGTGAGTCTACTTGGGATTCAAGATTTAGATTGATTATAGGATGACACGGTCTATGCCTCACATTGATCAATCTAGATGTCTAGGATAGAAGGACAATGTCATATATTGTGAAGAGTCACAATTAGTAGTAACAAGGTGATGTTGGATCTCAACATTCTTGTAACTTGGGTAGTAATGATGTATTGCTATATACCACTCATTACTTATGCTTCTAAATGAGTTTAGGAGCATTGCCAACATTACAAGAACCTATAGGGTCACACACAAAGGACAATTAGATGGAGATTAGGTTCATATGATGAACCAAGAGGATTAGATTCATGTGATGAATCAAATTGGATTAAGAGTAATCCTAATTGAACTAATTGAGTTGGACTCAAGTTGATTCATGTGTTCAATGAGTCTAATTTAGATTATGACTCATTGAATCAATTTAATTAAATGATTTAGATTCATTATATTAAGTTGGTTTGAATCAAATGGTTTTATTAGATCAACCATGAGAGAGATTTGGTCAAGTTTGACTTGACTTGAGAAGGAAGATGAAAGGTCAAGTTTGACTTGACCATTTGCCACCTCATTTGTGAGTTGGCATTAAGTGGCCAATAATGGTGTTACACATCATCATGTTTAGCGCATGTGTGTGCCACCTCATGGAGGTTACAAATCTCCTCTTTAATGGCCACATTAAATGAGAATGGAGGTTACAACTCCAATAGTGGCCGATCACTTAGGGTTGAATGGATGGATTAATTTTCATTCAAGCAAAGTAACTCTCATCTTCTTCCTTGCTCTCATTCTCCTCTCCCTCTCCTCCTCCTTGGCCGAACAACCTAAGGTGCTAGCACACCTTTGTTTGGTCTTCTCCACCTAGTTTGTTCGTGTGGATACGTATAGAGGATCGTACACTTGAGGATCTCGAGATCCGGCGAACCTTTGGACAAGCGGAATTGCGAAGGGCATCGCATCAAGGGTAAATCTCTTAACATGTAAATCTAGTGTAGATCTAGGGGTTAGAAACTCGTACTCGAAATTTTAAGAAATTATTTTACTTCGCACGGATCCGGTGGCATGGGAATCGGGGTTTCCGCAACGCGAAAAAGTGGTTTTTGTTGCCCGAAATTCCCAACAGTGGTATCAGAGCCACGTGCAAAGTCTTGTACGAGTTTAATTTGTATTTTTATGAAAAATATCAGTTCTGTAATATTCTTTGAATTTCCTATTTTTATAGTTTTATGGGTATTTTTCTGGTAGAAGCGAAGCACAAGTGTTTAGACACTTGTAGGCTTCGGCTACTGAGAAGATTTTTCCGAAACAGCAAGGTTTCGCCCCAAATCTTTTTGGGACAGTGGGCTAAGGCACTGTAGGATCGCTAAGGAACACTCACAATGGTTATATCGCGGGTAGGGGCGCTACCCCTGACCCCGCAAGGGGCTTCGTTCCGCGATTGCGCCCGTAAACTCGCTAAACGGAACCGCCGGGAATTTTACTCATAAAAATTATAAAAATTGTAGTAAAAATTACAGAAAATTATAGAAAATACATAATTTAGAATTATGTATTATTTTGTGATAGTCATGGCCCAAAAGACCCAAATTGGATTTAAAAAAATTGTGTTGTAATTCATATTACGGCCTGCGCGCCGTCATTTGTGTTGTGTGTGCTGTATACTTGATACGCGACCTGCGCGTCATGCTTCTCTTTTATTCTTGTTGTAAATTAGTTTAGACTCGAAGTTAACTCGAGTTTCAAAATTGTAATGTACAAAATTGGTGCGGTGGAAGGTCCACTTGAGACGGAGTTACGAGGAGGGCGCGAGCAACACAAGGTGGTCAAAGGGAGGAGCTTTAGAAGCTGTTGACCCTAGGTTGACCATCCGATCTTCTCATTGGCTTGAGAATATCGTAGTAGGGTCATGACTAATTACAAATAATTTAATTAATTTCTTGTGTGTGTATATGTGATGCATGCTAGTATAGTAATTAATTAGCGCCTTAACGATTAGATTATATCTAAATCGTGTACAAGATGCACCCTATCGATTAGATTAGATCTCAATCACGTCAACTTAAATGCCTACCATGCCGTGATACCTATCACTACCTTGATCACATGTGTTGTTGAATCTGCAAAAGTAGAGCAACACATATTATCTTGGTAGGGTATGGAGGGACAATCTTGGTCCCGCCTATCAACGCATGGGTGAGTACAACTCAATTAGATTGAGTAACTAGTTAACTCAATTGGATCGAGTTTAACTATAGGCATTTTCCAATGGTTGGTAGATAGGTCAAAATCACATTTATATTAACTCTTGGGCGTATTAGCCAAAGCTAACTCGAGTTTTAATATAAATGCGGATCTTGATCCTATAAACAAGAGTTGCATAGAGATGTAATTGGTAAATTGTTGCCTACCGATCATACTAAGTCTTGGGTGATTTAGCCAAAGCTAACTCAAGGCGTAGTATGATGTGGATCTTGTCCCACTTAAATTATAGAATTCAGTGGGAGCATCATTCAGTTAATGGCCTAATTAAATGATTAAAAGAATATGATATTTATTTTCTTCATTTTTCTGTTGTAGATTGCCATGTCGGACACGAACACCTTCTCTCTGCGTTCTGCCCTTGATAAGGACAAGCTCAACGGAGCAAATTTCCTAGACTGGTACAGGAATCTGAGAATAGTTCTCACCCAAGAACGTAAACTGTATGTTCTGGAGCAGCCCATTCCGGAGGCTCCTCCTGCCACTTCCACGCGAGCTGACCGAGATGCTTACAAGAAGCATCAACATGACGGTTTAGATGTGTCCTGTCTAATGCTCGCGACCATGAACTCTGAGCTTCAGAAGCAACACGAGTTGATTGGTGCTTACGATATGGTTGAACATCTTTGTCAACTGTATCAAGGACAAGCGAGGCACGAGAGATTCGAAATCTCTAAGGCACTATTTCAGTGCAAGATGTCAGACGGGGCTCCCGTAGGTCCATATGTGCTCAAGATGATTGGGTACATAGAGATCTACAGAGGTTGGGGTTCCCACTTGGCCAAGAGCTGGCCAATGACCTGATCTTGCAGTCCTTGCCAGATAGCTACAGTCAATTCGTCATAAACTACAACATGAATGAAATTGACAAGCCACTGCCCGAGCTACTTAGCATGTTAAGAACTGCTGAGCTCAACCTTAAGAAGGTTAAGCCCAACTCTATTCTGATGGTTCAGAAACATAGGGGCAAGGGCAAGCCTAAAGGCAAGGGAATGTCCCAAGCCAAGGGCAAAGGTAAGGCACTGAAGCCTAAAGGATAAGTTGCCAAGGATGCTACCTGCTTCCACTGCGATCAGACCGGGCACTAGAAGAGGAACTGCAAGGTGTACCTGGAACATCTTAAGAAGAAGAGAAGTGAGACTTCCAGTTCAGGTATATATGTTATAGAAGTCAATCTATCTATTTCTTCATCATGGGTATTAGATACTGGATGTGTTTCTCACATTTGTACTAATGTGCAGGCACTGAGAAATAGCAGGGCATTGACGAAGGGCGAGGTGGACCTACGCGTAGGCAATGGAGTACGGGTTGCTGCTGTTGCTGTAGGGACTTATTTTCTATCTCTGCCCTCTGGGCTTGTACTAGAGTTGGATGATTGTTGTTATGTGCCTTCTTTAACTAAGAACATAATTTCAGTTTATTGTTTGGATAAGAAAGATTTCTCTTTTATAATAAAGGATAAATGTTGTTCAGTTTATTTAAAAGATATGTTCTATTGTAGTGCACCTCTGATGAACGGACTTTATATTCTAGACCTTGAGAGCCCTATCTATAACATAAGTACCAAGAGGTTCAAGTCAAATGACATGAACCAAATCTATCTCTGGCACTGTCGCTTAGTTCATATAAATGACAAACGCTTATCCCAGCTCTATAAAGATGGTTTACTGGACTCATTTGATTTTGAATCATATGAGACGTGCGAGTCATGCCTACTGGGCAAGATGACCAAGACTCCCTTTAGTGGACACAGTGAGAGAGCGACTGATTTGTTAGATCTTATACATAGTGATGTATGTGGCCCTTTCAATGTCGCTGCTAGAGGAGGTTATAGGTACTTCATTACATTTACTGATGACTTCAGTAGATATGGTTATGTGTACTTGATCATACATAAGTCTGAATCCTTTGAAAAGTTCAAAGAATTCAAGAATGAAGTACAAAACTAGCTTGGCAAGAGTATTAAGATACTTCGATCAGATCGAGGTGGGGAATACCTTAGCCATGAGTTTCGTGACTATCTAGCTGAGTGTGGGATTCTATCCCAACTCACTCCTCCTAGAACACCACAGTGGAATGGTGTATATGAAAGGAGGAATCATACCCTATTAGATATGGTAAGATCTATGATGAGTCACACAGATATTCCGACATTCGGGCTATGCTCTAGATACGGTAGCTTTTATTCTTAACCGAGTTATATCTAAGGCTGTAATAAAGACACCATATAGGTTATGGACTGGGAGAGATGCCCAGGTGTCTTTTATGAGGATTTGGGGTTGTGAGACTTACGTTGGACGCCAAGTCTCGGACAAATTAGGACCTAAATCTGATAAGTGCTATTTCATTGGATATCCCAAGGAAACTAAGGGATATTACTTCTACATTCCCAGTCAGCACAAGGTAGTTGTGGCAAAGACTGGGGTATTTCTAGAAAGAGATTTTGTTTCTAGAAAGACTAGTGGGAGTACGTTCGATCTTGAAGAAGTTCAAGATGCGAACAATAGCACTGAAGCCTCGATGGAAGTTGAAATGGAACCACAAAGTGTTGTGGATGATGTTGTTTCACAAGGAGTTGAGGAACAACAACCAATTCAATTAGACATACCTCTTCGCAGGTTTGATAGGGTACATCGTCAGCCTGAGAGATACTCATTTCTCTTGTCTGACCATGATGACGTTGTGCTCATAGAGGATGATCCTACCACCTATCAGGAAGCTGTGATGAGACCAGATTCTGAGAAATGGCTAGAGGCCATGAGATCCGAGATGGAATCCATGTACACCAACCAAGTATGGACTTTGGTTGATCCACCTGAAGGGGTAAAACCCATTGGGTGTAAATGGGTCTTTAAGAGAAAGACTGACATGGATGGACTTATATATATGGGTCGCTTGGTAGCTAAAGGTTTCAAGCAAATTCATGGTATTGACTATGATGAAACTTTTTCTCCAGTAGCGATGTTTAAGTCCATTCGGATCATGCTGGCTATTGTAGCATACCATGACTATGAGATATGACAGATGGATGTCAAAACCGTATTTCTGAATGGAAACCTGCTTGAGGATATGTACATGACACAACCTGAGGGTTTTGTAGATCCACAGCATACTAGCAGAGTATGCAAGCTGCATAGGTCCATTTATGGACTAAAGCAAGCTTCTCGGAGTTGAAATCTTCGATTAGATGATGCGATCAAACAGTTTGATTTCATCAAGAATGAAGATGAGCCTTGTGTCTACAAGAAGGTTGTAGGGAACACAGTTGTCTTCCTTATATTGAATGTGGACGACATACTACTCATTGGGGGTGACATCCCTTTGCTTCAGTCTGTCAAGACCTGGCTAGGGAGTTGTTTCTCAATGAAAGACTTAAGTAAAGCATCTCGCATTCTAGGCATACAGATCTGTAAAGATAGATCTAAGAGATTGCTTGGACTAAGTCAGAGTACATATATTGACAAGGTACTCCTACGGTTTGTCATTCAGAACTCCAAGAAGGGTTTTCTGCCGATGTCACATGGCGTGATTCTTTCGAAGACTCAAGGTCCCTCTTCTAGAGAGGAGAGAGACTGCATGGATCAGATCCCTTATACCTTAGCCATAGGATTTATTTTGTACGTCATGCTATGTACTCGACCTGATGTCTCGTATCTTTGAGCATGACGAGCTGATACCAGTCAGATCTAGGTGAGAGTCACTGGATAACGGTCAAGAATATTCTTAAGTACTTGAGAAGAACTAAAGAATATTTCTTGATACATAGAGGCGATGACGAGCTAGTTGTAAAGGGTTACAGTGATGCTAGCTTCTAGACCGACCAGGATGATTATCGATCGCAATCAGGGTTCGTGTTTTGCATAAATGGTGGTGTTGTGTGCTGGAAGAGTTCGAAGCAAGACACAGTCGCTGATTCTACAATAGAGGCTGAGTACATTGCTACATCAGAGGCAGCAAAGGAGGCAGTTTGGATCCGCAAGTTCATCACTGAACTTGGGGTGGTTCCTAGTATCGCTGACCGAGCTCTATTGTGACAACAAAGGAGCTATAGCATAGGCTAAGGAACCTCGCTCACACCAGCGGACCAAACACATACTACGGTGCTTCCATCTCATTCGAGAGATTATCAATAGAGGAGATGTGAAGATTTGCAGAGTACCTACAAAGGCTAACATCGTAGATCCCTTGACCAAAGCTTTGGCATAGAGAAAGCATGATGGTCACACTAGGTCATTAGGCCTTAGAGCCTACACTGATTGGCACAAGTGCTAGTGGGAGATTGTTAGTTAGAGCCCTAAAGCCAATCATTTGATAATTGTTGTATGGACTCATTGTATCATATTCTTATATATAAAGGCATTTGGTTTTTTGGTTATTATGCTTACTTGTGTTGGTGCCAAATAAACTAAGTTTAATAGCGTCCTTGAGTAGAAGGTTCTTACCTATATCAATCGATTGGTTGAATCTATAGTGAGATGATATAGGGAACACTACACTTAACATTCAGGGACAATGTTAATGCAATAAGACTAGCATGTAGGTCAACTCGATGACTTGATCTCACAAGTCATGGATATAGAGATATCAAGTTGACACATGGGTATGCATTGGAGAATGTATACTGAATAACCCGCCATGAGAAAGTATCATGGATCTTTATATGAGTGTCATATACTTTCTCATGTGGCTATTAGTATGACTATTAGTCCTTGGACCTGAAATCACCATGGATCCCTACATAAGGAGTTATGTACTTTGGCTTCGTCAAACGTCTCCCGTAACTGGGTAGACTATAAAGGCGATTACTGGGTATGTAAGAAATTATGCAGAGGGATGTGAGTGATGTAGATGGGATCTATCCCTCCTATATGACGGGAGTGACATTGATATTCTTGATAGAGTGAGACCAATAAGTGCATGGCCATGCCCAAATGAGTCAATATGAGATATTGAACTCATTTGATCGAGTGAGTCTACTTGGGATTCAAGATTTAGATTGATTAGAGGATGACATGGTCTATGCCTCACATTGATCAATCTAGATGTCTATGATAGAAGGACAATGTCATATATTGTGAAGAGTCACACATAGAAGTCACAAGGTGATGTTGGATCTCAACATTCTTGTAACTTGGGTAGTAATAATGTATTGCTAGATACCGCTCATTACTTATGCTTCTAAATGAGTTTAGGAGCATTGCCAACTTTACAAGAACCTATAGGGTCACACATAAAGGACAATTAGATGGAGATTAGGTTCATATGATGAACCAAGAGGATTAGATTCATGTGATGAATCAAATTAGATTAAGAGTAATCCTAATTGAACGAATTGAGTTGGACTTAGGTTGATTCATGTGTTCATTGAGTCTAATTTATATTATGACTCATTGAATCAATTTAATTAAATGAATTAGATTCATTATATTAAGTTGGTTTGAATCAAATGGTTTGATTAGATCAACCATGAGAGAGATTTGGTCAAGTTTGACTTGACCTGAGAAGGAAGTTGAAAGGTCAAGTTTGACTTGACCATTTACCACCTCATTTGTGAGTTGCCATTATGTGGCCAATAATGGTGTTACACATCATCATGTTTAGCACATGTGTGTGCCACCTCATGGAGGTTACAAATCTCCTCTTTAATGACCACATTAAATGAGAATGGAGGTTACAACTCCAATAGTGGCCGACCACTTATGGTTGAATGGATGGATTAATTTTCATTCAAGCAAAGTAACTCTCATCTTCTTCCTTGCTCTCATTCTCCTCTCCCTCTCCTCCTCCTTGGCCGAACAACCTAAGGTGCTAGCACACCTTTGTTTGGTCTTCTCCACCTAATTTGTTCGTGTGGATACGCATAGAGGATCGTACACTTGACGATCTCGAGATCCGATGAACCTTTGGACGAGCGGGATTGCGAAGGGCATCGCATCAAGGGTAAATCTCTTAACATGTAAATCTAGTGTAGATCTAGGGGTTAGAAACTCGTACTCGAAATTTTACGAAATTATTTTAGTTCACACGGATCCGGTGGCATGGGAATTGGGGTTTCCACAACGCGATTAAGCGGTTTTTGTGGCCCGAAATTCCCAACAATGATTCCTTATGGTATGTGATCCACTATATGATGTTAGTTATGGTTTTCATGTTTTAAAGTGGCTTAAAAATTTAAGATCATGTCCATGCAAGTTTCGGCCAAGATGTGAATTAGGACTTGTGGAAAGTTCAAAACCCTAACTATGCATAATAATGACTCTCTATGTTATGCTATGTGATATGTGAACTTTATGTCACCATGTTATGCTTATGAAAAGATTATGCATGATGAAATGCCTAAGAGATGCTTCCCTTTAAATTGGGACTAAGAGCACTCTTCATGATACAAGAACATGATATGCTTCATTATATGACAAGAACATGATATGCTTCATGATATGACAAGAACATGATATGCTCCATGATATGACAAGAACATGATATGCTTCATGATATAACAAGAACATGATAGGACAAGAACATGCTATGTTTCATGATATGACAAGAACATGATATGCTATTTTACTTTTGTATTGACTTGTACCGAACCTTAAGAATGGTCCATGGGATGGGCTCCTAAGTTGCCCCTAGGTCGATGGTCAAGGAAACGGGCCTAGTTCCTAGTAGGTTCGAGATTAGCTACCTCGGATTTATTTAGGATGCGTGCAATTCATGCATGTGGTACAATGTCGGGCCCTCATGTTGAGATTTATATTTAAGTACCTATATGATATATGTTTTCAAAAGAACATCTTGCATATACTTATTTCATGCTATATGATTTTGAAAATATGTTTTCAAAAGAACATCTTGCATATACTTATTTCATGCTATATGAGTTTTATGATTTCATATGCTATGTTTGATGCTCTCTTGAGATATGTCTATGATACCTAGATGAACATGCTACTACCTTACGCTTATGCTCTCATATGCTATGTTTATGATTTGCCCAAATGAATATGACACTACTTTATGCTAGCATGCAAATGTTAAATCTAGATGTTGGTTAAATGAACATGTCACTACTCCATGCTTAATTCATGATTCATGGCTTTTGAGAGTAGAAAAGGGTCTTACTAAGCCTATGTACTTATAGTTTTAATTTCCTTGTACTGCAGAAAAGGGTAAGGAATGGCTAAACTAAAGGGAGCAGCAGGAAGGGCGAAGGTGTGTGTGGCAGTGGCATGGTGGAAGAAGATCTGTGCTGTGTGTCAAGACTTATATATATGCTTTAAGCTTTTGCATGTGAACTAGTTTCATTTCTTGCTACTTGTTGCTTTGGATAGTTCCTACTTGATATTGACTTGAACTTGTTTGGATGGTTTATACCTTAGGTGAACTTATACCATCTCTTGTTTCCATAGTTATCATGAACTCTAGGGAACAATATATATATATATATATATATATATATGTGTTTAGTTTCCTCTTATTTAGTAAGCTTTATGCTCTAATTAAAAACAAGCATGTACCATGTTTCAAGTAATATATAGTAAAGAAATTTTATCTGCACGAATACTAGTATGCTCATATGTCATGATTGTTTAGATACATATGATAACATTATATATTCTAGTAAATTTTTCTTCCGCTGCCATGATTTCATATGCATGTATGTATGTATGTTCTCGTAGTGCCGCCCTTGCTATCAGTAAGGGAAGGGCGGGTGTTACAGTTTGGTATCAGAGCCAAGCTTGCCTTTCCTATATACACACACATCAAGCCTCCTTCCTGCCGCTCCAAGTAAGAACTTCTATGCCTACTTTATTTCTTTTATGTATGATAAGGAATGCTTTTAGTCTAAGTATGCATGAATGTAAGTAGGAATGATAATAATCTTATGCTAGGCTTGTTAGGAATGATGATAACTTATGCTAGCTTTGTTTTCAAATATGAAGATAAGCATGGTTAGGAGACGCAATAACCGAGTCGATGAGACAGCCCCCACCTGATCTGATGCATGTAGTTACTGAACTTCAGCGTCAGGTTACAGAACAGCAGCAGGTGATTATTACTTTGATGAATCAACAAGGGAACCCTACCACCCCACCAGTGAACCAGATGGCAGTCGTACCTACAGCTGCACCAGTACCACCGATAGGCCCATCCCCAGTAGTTTGACAAGAGGCATACCTAATTCAGTGGTAGAGGTTGAAGCCGGAAAATTTCTCTGGTACTAGTGAAACATGCGACACTCAAGCATGGTTCAATACTGTGGAAAGTATAGTAGAGCTACTGGACTGGCCCGAACACGAAAAGGTCAAGTGTGCATCATTCTGCCTTTCGGGAGATGCCAGAATGTGGTAGGACAGAGTTAAAGCAAAGAGGCAAGTGAACCAGATGAGATGGACGGACTTTGAAGCTGAATTTTTTGAAGAATTCTTCCATATGCGTGTTACGAACAAGCACTACGACGAGTTCACCGAGTTCCGGCAAGGTGACCTATCAGTTAATGAAGCGGTGAAAAGATTTAACCGACTAGCATGCCTATGCCCAGAGTTGGTCAGTACAGAAAGAGAAGGGTCAGACTCATGCTGAAGATGCTCAGACCCGAGATAGCTCTGAATGTGGCCGGTGGGGTTAATAGACTGCAGACCGCAGAAGAGCTGATCAGTAGTGCCCTGATCACGGAACACTACCTGAAGGCGCTGAACGAGGGCAAGAGTCAAGCCCAGTCAGGAGGACGGAAACCTCAAGGTACCAAAACCAGCTGGAAAGGAAACCAAAATGGTAAGAGGAAGCAATGGAATGACTCTAAGGGTGGTCCAACAAACAAACAACCCATGTACCCTCAGTGTACCACATGTGGAAAGAAGCATCCAGGGATATGCCGTAAGGGCACAAATAGGTGTTTCAACTGTGGACTGGAAGGGCATAGAGCCAAAGACTGCCCTACCCAGGTTCAGACACCTCCTCAGTAATATATTCAGAACAGGGGTGCTCCCTCACAGCTACACCAGATGCAAGCTGCGATAGAGGGTACCTAGATAAGCCAAGGGAGATTGGAAGCCCCGCTAGTTACGACGAATTCCAGGATTTTCTCCCTCACCAAGGAAGACGTGGCGAATGCTTCTACGGTTGTCATAGGTCAGATATTTATTTTCAGTCAGCATGCTACTGTATTATTTGATACTGGGGCAACACACTCGTTCGTCTCTACGCCTTTCACAAAGAAGATAGACATGCCACCACAAGTTTTAGATTGCAAGTTCTTAACAACCCTGCCCTCGGGAGAAGTGATGCCCTCTACTCATATGCTGCGAGCCGCACCTATCAGAATCGCAGACAGGGAACTCTATTGTGATCTAATAGTGCTCGACATGCAGGATTATGACCTTATACTGGGCATGGATTTCCTGAGCAAGTACGGTGCTTCAATAGAATGTCGTAAAAGAAAAGTGGTCTTTTGGCCAGAGGCAGAACCGATGTTCGAATTTATTGGAGAGCCAAGGAAAGAAACTAAGAAATTCTTATCAGCATTAAGGGCACAAAAGATGTTGGACAGCGGATGCACTGGAATTCTAGCACATGTGATCGATACAAGTCAAGCAAAGGACCAGAAGTTGGAAGATGTCAGAATTGTATGCAATTACCCAGAGGTATTCCCCGATGAACTACCAAGGTTAGCCCCCGATAGAGAAATTGAATTTGAGATCGAATTGATTCCTGGTACAAAACCGATCTCTAAGGCACCTTACCGTATGGCGCCGACTGAATTAAAGGAACTTCAGGAACAACTACGAGAATTACTCGACAAGGAACTTATTCGCTCTAGTCACTCTCTATGGGGAGCTCTAGTACTGTTTGTGAAGAAGAAAGATGGGTCTATGCGAATGTGCATAGACTATCGAGCGCTAAATAAGGTGACGATCAAGAACAGGTTCCCTCTACCACGGATTGACGACCTGTTCGATCAATTAAAAGGTGCTACCGTCTACTCTAAGATTGATCTGAGGTCCGGCTATCATCAAGTAAAAGTAAAACAAGATGATATACCGAAGATGACTTTCTGAACAAGATACGGACACTACGAGTTCGTAGTTATTCCCTTCGGAGTGACGAATGCTCCTGCTATGTTTATGGACCTGATGAATCGGGTATTCTCAGCATTCCTTGACAAATTTGTGATCGTCTCATTGATGATATCCTCATTTATTCAAGAACCCAAATAGAGCATGTCGAACACCTGAACATTGTATTGCAAACTCTTCAAGAGAAGCAGCTGTATGCGAAATTCTCCAAATGCGAGTTCTGGCTCGGTCAAGTATCATTTTTGGGTCATATTATCTCCAAGGATGGAGTAATGGTAGACCCAATGAAGATTGAAGTTGTGAGTAACTAGAACAAGCCAAGGAATGCTAGTGAGATCAGAAGTTTTCTCGAGCTAGCGGGCTACTACAGGAAGTTTGTGGAGGCTTCTCTAGAATTGCAGCCCCTATGACAACTCTCACCAAGAAAAACAAGAAGTACGAATGGGCGGACGACTGCGAGAAGAGTTTCACATAATTGAAAAGGAGACTTACTAGTGCTCCAATTCACTCTTCCGGAAAGTAACGAAAGATTTGATATGTTCAGTGACGCCTTCATATTAGGACTCGGAGCTATACTCATGCAGAATGGAAAGGTCATTGCCTATGCCTCTAGACAACTCAAGGAACATGAAAGAAATTATCCCACACACGATCTAGAGCTAGCAGCTGTGGTCTTTGCTCTCAAAATATGGAGGCACTATCTATATGGAGCTTAGTGTAAGATTTATACAGATCACCAAAGTCTGAAATACTTCTTCACACAGAAAGACCTGAACATGAGACAACGCAGATGACTCGAGCTGGTCAAGGACTATGACTACGAGATATTCTACCATCCGGGTAAAGCGAACAAAGTAGTCGATGCAATTAGCAGGAAGTCGTGTGCCACCTTAATGTCTCCATCGGTATTGTCCCAACCCTAGGAAGGAAAATTATGTGTTACGATATGAACAAAAAAAAAATACCCAGAGCTATTCTAAGTTCGAGGATGAACTTTTTGTTAGGATGTATACTAAAAGCCTAGCTTTTGGTATAAACATTTATCTAGAATAAGAATCACATTGGTCAAATGTCTACATTTATGATAAATGTAGTTGTTCAATTAATTTATATTATAGATAACATGGTGTGTGGTGTCACACACAGAAGATCATGTTATCGGTACTTTATAAATTATAAAAAGTTGCTTACGACTAAGATGGAAAGGAACAAACCATTGAAATAGTCATAGTGTAATTAGGTATTAGTTTATCTTGACTAATAACTTACACTAGTACACTCTAAGTGTATTGAGTAGGGTCATTTTAGGTAAGTTCTTTTTATGCTGACTTAATAAAAGAACTAGACCTTAGTTATTATGGAAGTGTGTGCTCTTAATCCTAATATAATAACAAACACATATATTTGATATTTATTTCTTTAATTTATCAATGGGTGAGATTTAGTTCGATAAATCAATAAGCCCGATAAGTTGGGAAATGATATCACTTATAGTGTGTATTGTTGATTATAGAAGGAAACTGTGTCGTAGTGATCTAGGATGATAATGTCCCCAAGAGGAGCTCATAAGGATTGTCATGTTAAACCCTGCAGGTGGACTTAGTCCGACATGACGATAAGGTTGAGTGGTACTACTCTTGGACTAAGATATTAATTAAGTGAGTTGTCAGTAACTCATTTAATTAGTGGGCATTCGACATCTTAAACACAGGGATACTAACACACTCATTATAAGAAGGAGCCCAAAATGTAATTTGGGATTGGTGCGGTAGTTCAATAATAATTCTTTAGTGGTATGAATTATTATTGATGAAGTTAAGTTGTGTGTTCGGGGCGAACACGGGAAGATTAATTTATCGGGAGACCAAAACCAATTCCTCCTCTCGGTCCCTATCGTAGCCTCTTGTATATAGAGATTTATACCCACCACATACCCACTTCTTACCCAACCTATAGGGGTCGGCCAAGCCAAGCTTGAAGCTCAAGCTTAGGGCCGGCCAAACCTAAAGTTGGTCGACCAATAGCTTGGAGCCCAAGCTTAGGTGACCGGCCACATCATATTAAAAAGGGGTTTTTATTAAAATAATTTCTTATGTGGATATCATGGTTTTAAAAGAGAGTTTGAAATTTAAATCTTTCCTTTTATAGCTTTCTACAAAAGATTAAGAAAATTTTTTAAAGCTTTTCTTATTTGTAGATTAAAAGGTAGATTTTAATTTTAAGAAAACTTTTCTTTTTTAACCATATTCATGATTTAAAAGAGAGTTTAAAAATTAAATATTTCTTTTATAAAGCTTCTACAAAAGATTAATAAAAGATTTGATATCTTTCCTTATTTGTAGAGTAAAAGAGATTTTAATTTTTAGAGATAACTTTCTTTTTATCCGCATGTTTAAAAGAAAGATTTTAATTTATAAAATTTCCTTTTTACAAACCACCATGAAGGGAAAAAATTATTGGAGAAATTTTTTTATAAATTTCCGGAGACAAATTAGGAAGTTTTAATTAATTAAAACTCTCCTTGTTTATAGCTTTGTTGTGGTCGGCCATGTATATTGAGAAAAGAAAATTATTTTTTATTAAATAAATTTTCCTTTTCATGGCAAAAGATTTAAGGAAGTTTTTTATTTAAATTTCCTTATTTTTCAAGACCAAGGATTATAAAAGAGGGGGTAGAGGTGCTTTCATGGGTAACGACTCTATTCTATTCTTCCTCTCTTTTCGTCCTTGGTGGCCGGCCCTAGCTTCTCCCTCTTCTCTTCTTCTTGTGGCCGGTGGCAACTTCTCTAGGAGCTTGGTTGGTGGCCGGATTTTACTTGAAGAAGAAGAAGGAGGAGGAGGCTTTGTTTCCTAGCATCCCTTGGAGCTTAGTGGTGGCCGAACCTCATCCTTTCATGGAGCTATTGTGGTGGCCGAATATTGCATGGAGAAGAAGGTGGCTTAGGTGGATTCTCATCTCGGTAGATCGTTGCCCACACAACGTCCGGGATAAGAAGAGGAATACGGTAGAAGATCAAGAGGTTATTTGATTACAAAGAAAGGTATAACTAGTAATTGTTTTCCACATTATACTAGTTTTCTTTGTATAAGTTATTTTTGGAAATACCAAACACAAGAGGCATATGATTCTAGAGTTTTCAGATTTGTTTCGAAGTTGTGTTTTTTTTATTTTATTTTTGGAATTTGTGATTCGATTGTTCTTTTTGGTTAACCTAGAGTTATTTAAGGAAATTAAATATTAGCTTTCCTTAAAAGGCTTTGTCTAGGCGGTGGTGGTTGCTCCCATATCCAAGAAGGCCATGTGCCTCGCCATGCAGTCCCGGAAGCCAATTTTGGAAATTAATATTTAATGGAATTAATAACATAGGTGGATTTGAATATATAGTGTTAAGTTTCGCTTGCGATTCAAATCTAAACCATTAAGAACAGATAAGTTAAATTTGGAATCAATGATGTTAAGTTCCGTCTGCGATTCCTAATTTAACTTCTAAAGAACACAATAGGTTATTTAAGAAAAGGTTCGACACTTGTACAAAATTTTTATACAGTGGAGCCGGTACGGTTTTCCTAGGACTAACCAGCAATTGGTATCAGAGCTAGGGTTTGCCTCTTTGTGTTTGGTTTTCAAATTAGGTTATGCACATGTCATACATAATTTAGGCAGGATAATAGTAGGATGTGCTAACTTTGTAGTTGCAGACTCCAACTATTATGGCTTATAGATGTTGTGTGTGATTAGACCCTTTGATATGTCAAGGGCATTATTTTGTGTGTGCATGATTGTATGTAACTAATACAGCAGGAGCTGTATTAGCCCTAGGATTTTAGAATTTTATTTTCGATCTAGATTACATGTATATTCCCTCGTGGAATATATGATCGATATATGTAAAATTCTATTTTTGTCGCGGATCAAATTCTTACGAGGCATGGTACTTTTGGTGCACCAGAGGCGCAGTGGAATAAGAAGCAAGATGGATGCGATGACTCGACCCGATGGCGGTGGCTAAAGATGGCAGTAGCTAGGGTTAGAGCAAACGGAAGACAGTGATGGAAAAATGCCATAATAGTTGGAAAATAAATTTCCATATTTATTGCTTTTATTTACTGTGATGTGTGTGTCTGCATGTGATGTATGCTAGGATAGTTTAAAATTCCTCACTTTAAATAACTAAGTGGGAGAGGGATTTATTTTAATAAATTCCACGGTCTCCATTACTGGTTTGTAAGTGATGCAAAGAAACTTGCGCGTTGGCTCTGAGTGCCTTCCTCCATATCGGATGAGTTTGTTTGCGGATCACTAGATCAAACTTCTATTTTAGATGACTATAGGAAATTAATTAAGAGCGTGTGATCTTCCCCATCAGAAGGGGCACAATCTTATTAATGGACTTAGTGTCAAGTAATGGTATACACTTAGGCATATTTAATAGTATCCTCCCCATCGGAGTCACTGCTATTATTTGTGTGGCCGAAGAAAACCAACTATTAATTTGTCAAAAAGACAAGTTGACAAGATAATAAAATTAAAACCCCCTCTTACAAATGTTGAGTTTTTGTATATGTCCACACTATCATGGTATACAAAATTCACGGTGTATGAGATAATTTTATTTGTCAGGTTGACAAGAAAATAAAACTAATGGGAAAAACTCCTCTTACAAATATTTGGTTTTGTATACGTCCACACTATCATGGCATACAAAATTCATGGTGTTTGAGGTAATTTTATTTGTCATAAAGACTTATTGACAAGATAATTAATGGGTATAACCCTCCTCTTACAAATGTTCAATTTTGTATACGTCCACACTATCGTGGCATGCAAAATTCACGGTGTTTTGAGGTGTTGGTAAATTTAAATAGTATTGTTAGAGGAATCAATATTATTTTAAATTTAGAGTCTTGACCAAATATTTGATAAACCAACTATTAATTTTATTTGTCATAAAGTTAGGATGACGAGATAATAAAATTAATGGATAAAATCTCCTCTTTAATTTTGTATACGTCCACACTATCGTGGCATACAAATTCATGAAGATTTTAAGGTGTTGGTCTTGACAAAATATTTTTGTGATTCTCAGGATTTAAAATATTTGTCAATCCCCTAGTTGTTATACTATATAATAGACTTAGTAGTCTCAATTGTAATGATTGGAAATAGGACTTGGACATTTAGGTAAACTGTCCTCTTAGAACTAAGAACAAAATAGGTGTATTTCATTCATTAGTTAATACATGATTAGTGGTGTTATCTACCGATACCTGGTGTGTAGATACGGGAGCCACTGATCATGTCTGTAATTCATTGCAAAGGTTCCAGGAAACCCGATAACTATATGAAGGGGAAGTCACCGTCTACATGGGCACTGCTGCAAAAGTGGTAACTGTTACAGTGGGAGATGCTTATCCTATGATAGAAATAAAATATAGATTTTTAGAAATTGTCTTTATGTACTAAGTTTAGAAAGGACCTGATTGCAGTTTCTAAACTATTAAATAATAGATATTCTATCTATTTTGATAACAAACTTGTTATCAAGAAAATAGGAAAGATATATGTTCTGGTATGTTGGTTGACAATTTATAAATCCAAAAACTCCCACAATGCAATAAATGGAAATTAGTAACACATCTTCTAACTCTAGTAAGAGAAAGGAACCTTCAGAAATGAACCAATCACATCCTTGGCAGTCTAAGGCTAGGTTATATTAACTTGAGTAGGATTCAAAGGATAAAAACCAATGAACTCTTAGGTTCATTGGTAGTGGAAATCTTTCCAATCCTGTGGGTCTTACTTGGAAGGAAAAATAACCAAGAAGCTTTTAAAGTCTAAGGGGTATAGAGCCAAGGATGTGTTGGAATTGGTTTATTCTGATTAGTGTGGTCCTATGATTATCCAGACAAGAGGTAGGTTCGAATATTTCATCTATTGTATAGACAACTATTCGAGATACATTTACTTGATGCGCCGCAAGACTAAGTGCTTTGATTAGTTCAAAGAGTACAAGGCTGATGTGGAGAAACGTTAAAGTAAAAGTATCTAGTCACTATGGTAAGATCATAGTGGCGAGTATCTCTTGGGAGAATTTAGGAATCACTTATCAGAAGAAGGGATTCAATCCCAACTAACTGCACCTGGTACACCCCAACAGAATGGTGTAGTGGAAAGAAGCTATGAGGCTCTTATGGAATAATTAGATCGATGATGAGTTATTCAGAAAATTATCAAATTCATTTTAAAGAAATACACTGGAAAGGGAAGTGAACATAGTACCTTCTAAGTCAGAACTCTCTACTCCCATAGAATTACAGAATGAGTGTAAGCTTAGTCAGAAGCATATTTGGATTTGGGTGGTCTAGCACATGAGAGACACTGATAAGTTGGGCAGGAGTTCACTTGTTTATGAGTTATCCTAGAGAAACGAAAGGAGATTTATAGTCCTCAAAATCGTAAGGTCATTGTTAGCACTAATGCCCAATTTCAGAAAAGGACTATACAATGAACCATAAGCCCATAAGTAAAATTGTTATTAAAGAAATGACACGTCTAATCTAGTACCAACTGTACAAGATGTGATATCACAAGAAAATTACAACACGTAACACAAATGATACACAATTGCAAAAAGTGCCTCGTCGTAGTGGGAGAGTTGTTAGGCAACCTAAAAGATTCATGTTTTGGGAGAGTCTTTGGACTTGATCCCTGGTGGACATGAACCTGATTCCCGGACATATGACGAAGCACTCCAAGATAAAGATACGGCATCTTTGCAAAGAGCAATGAATACAGAATTAGAATATATGTATTCTAACAAAGTCTGGGAGCTTGTAGAACCACCAAATGGTGTAAAAGCCATTAGATCTACAATAGAAAAGGAATGACAGACAGGAAGGTGTATACTTTCAAAGCAAGGCTTGTTGAAAAAGGGAAACCTTTTACCGGTAGTCATGCTTAAAGTCTATCTCGATTCCTTTATCTATTGTTGCTCATACGGATTATGAGATTTGGCAAGTGGATATCAAGACAGTTTTCCTTAACGGAAGTCTTGAAGAAAACATCCATATAAAGAAACAAGAAGGGTTCATTGCAAAGGACAAAGAAGCATCTTGTGTGCAAGCTCAATCAGTCTATGGATTGAAGCAAAGCTTCAAGGTCTTGGAACATCCGGTTTAATGAAGTAATCCAGACCTTTGGATTTATTCAGTGTCCGGATGAGTCTTGTGCATATAAGAAGTGTGATGGAAGCGTGGTGGTATTTCTTGTACTATACGTAGATAACATTTTTGGTAGTTGGAAACAATATCAAAGTGTTGTCAGAAGTAGGGGTATGGATGTCCAAACAATTTGATATGAAGGACTTGGGAGAATGCATATATTCTTGGGATTAAAGGGATCGCAAGAAAAGAATATATTTTACTTATCCCAAGCTTCATATATCGAAACAATCTTAGCTCGTTTTAGCATGCAAAACTCCAAGAAAGGTTTCTTACCTTTTAGGCATGGAGTAGCTTTATCTAAAGAGATGTCTCAGAAGACATCAAAGGAAATAAAGGGCATAAAGGCAGTTCCTTATGCTTCGGCCGTAGGAAGTCTAATGTATGCAATGCTGTGTACGAGACGAGATATCTATTTTGCCGTGGGCATGGTTAGCAGATATCAAAGCAACTCTAGACAAGGACATTGGTGTACGGTAAAGCATATATTGAAGTACCTTAGAGGCACTAGAGATTATATGCTAGCTTACAAGGCAGATAATTTGTTCCCTATGGGTTGCATGGATTTTAACATCCAATTGGAAAGGGACAATAGTAAGTCGACCTCGGGATTTTGTGTTTACTTTAGGAGGTAAAGTCATAACTATGGAAGAGCGATAAGCATAGGTGCTTTTTCGGACTCCACCATAGAAGCTGAGTATATGGCAACCTCTGAGGTAGCCATAGAAGTTGTATGGCTCAGATACTTCAAGATAGACTTAGATATGTTTTCTAGTTTGCCCAAAATAATTTGGTGCAGTAGCAAACTCGAAGAAACCATAAGTCCATAAGGCAAGTAAACACAATAGAGCGCAAGTACTACCCAATACGAGAAATCGTATAATGAGGAGAAGTTGTTGCTGCTTAGATTGCATCAAGTGATAAACTGGAAGATCCTTTCACTAAGACCCTTAAGGCAAGAGCTTTTGATGGGCATGTTGAAGGGTTGGGAATCAGATGTATGGCAGCAGATATGGCAGCTTAGTCTTTTAGTACAAGTGGGAGATTGTTATGATGTATACTAAAAGCCTAGCTTTTGGTATAAACATTTATCTAAAAATAAGAATCACATTGGTCAAATGTCTACATTTATGATAAATGTAGTTGTTCAATTAATTTATATTGTAGATAACATGGTGTGTGGTGTCACACACAGAAGATCATGTTATCGGTTCTTTATAAATTATAAACAGTTGCTTACGACTAAGATGGAAAGGAACAAACCATTAGAATAGTTATAGTGTAATTAGGTATTAGTTTATCTTGACTAATAAATTACACTAGTACACTCTAAGTGTATTGAGTAGGACCATTTTAGGTAAGTTCTTTTTATACTGACTTAATAAAAGAAATAGACCTTAGTTATTATGGAAGTGTGTGCTCTTAATCCTAATATAACAACAAGCACATATATTTAATATTTATTTCTTTAATTTATCAATGGGAGAGATTTAGTTCGATAAATCAATAAGTTCGATAAGTTGAGAAATGATATCACTTATAGTGTGTGTTGTTGATTATAGAAGAAACTGTGTCCTAGAGATCTAGGTTGATAATGTCCCCAAGAGGAGCTCATAAGGATTGTCTTGTTAAACCCTGTAGGTAGACTTAGTCCGACATGACGATAAGGTTGAGTGGTACTACTCTTGGACAAAGATATTAATTAAGTGAGTTGTTAGTAACTCATTTAATTAGTGGACATTCGACATCTTAAACCCAGGGAGACTAACACACTCATAATAAGAATGAGCCCAAAATGTAATTTGGGATTAGTGCGGTAGTTCAATAATAATTTTTTAGTGGTATGAATTATTATTGATGAAGTTAAGTTGTGTGTTCGGGGCGAACACGGGAAGCTTAATTTCATCGGAAGACCAAAACCAATTTCTCCTCTCGGTCCCTATCGTAGCCTCTTGTATATAGAGATTTATACCCACCACATACCCACTTCTTACCCAACCTATAGCGGCCGACCAAGCCAAACTTGAAGCACAAGCTTAGGGTCGACCAAGCCTAAAGGTTGAGCCTTAAGGTGGCCGGCCAATAGCTTGGAGCCCAAGCTTAGGTGGTCGGCCACATTATATTAAAAAGGGGTTTTTATTAAAATTATTTCTTATGTGGATATCATGGTTTTAAAAGAGAGTTTGAAATTTAAATCTTTACTTATATAGCTTTCTTCAAAAGATTAAGAAAAGATTTAAAAGCTTTTCTTAATTGTAGATTAAAAGGTAGATTTTAATTTTAATAAAACTTTCCTTTTTTAACCATGTTCATGATTTAAAAGAGAGTTTAAAAATTAAATATTTCTTTTATTAAGCTTCTACAAAAGATTAAGGAAAGATTTGATATCTTTCCTTATTTGTAGATTAAAAGATATTTTAATTTTTAGAGATAACTTTCTTTTTATCCACATGTTTAAAAGAAAGATTTTAATTTATAAAATTTCCTTTTTACAAACTACCATGAAGGGAAAAATTATTGGAGGATTTTTTTTATAAATTTCCGGAGACAAATTAGGAAGTTTTAATTAATTAAAACTCTCCTTGTTTATAACTTTGTTGTGGCCGGCCATGTATATTGAGAAAAGAAAATTATTTTTAATTAAATAAATTTTCCTTTTCATGGAAAAAGAATTAAGGAAGTTTTTTATTTAAATTTCCTTATTTTCGAAGACCAATGATTATAAAAGAGGGGGTAGAGGTGCCTTCATGGGTAACGACTCTATTCTATTTTTCCTCTCTTTTCCTCCTTGGTGGCCGGCCCTAGCTTCTCCCTCTTCTCTTCTTCTTGTGGCCGGCGGCAACTTCTCTAGGAGCTTGGTTGGTGGCCGGATTTTACTTGAAGAAGAAGAAGGAGGAGGAGGCTTTGTTTCCTAGCATCCCTTGGAGCTTGGTGGTGGCCGAACCTCATCCTTTCATGGTGCTATTGTGGTGGCCGAATATTGCATGGAGAAGAAGGTGGCTTAGGTGGATTCTTATCTCGGTAAATCGTTGCTCACACAACATCTGGGATAAGAAGAGGAATACGGTAGAAGATCAAGAGGTTATTTGCTTACAAATAAAGGTATAACTAGTAATTGTTTTCCACATTATATACTAGTTTTCTTTGTATTAGTTATTTTTGGAAATACCAAACACAAGAGGCATATGATTCAAGAGTTTTCAGATTTGTTTCGAAGTTATGTTTCTTTTATTTTATTTTTCAAATTTGTGATTCGATTGTTCTTTTTGGTTAACCTAGAGTTATTTAATGAAATTAAATATTAGCTTTCCTTAAAAGGCTTTGTCTAGGAGGTGGTGGTTGCTCTCATATCCAAGAAGGCCATGTGCCTCGCCATCCAGTCCTGGAAGCCAATTTTGGAAATTAATATTTAATGAAATTAATAACATAGGTGAATTTGAATCAATAGTGTTAAGTTTCGCTTGCGATTCAAATCTAAACCATTAAGAACAGATAAGTTAAATTTGGAATCAATGATGTTAAGTTCCGTCTGCGATTCCTAATTTAACTTCTAAAGAACACAATAGGTTATTTAAGAAAAGGTTCGACACTTGTGCAAAAATTTTTTACAGTGGAGCCGGTACGGTTTTCCTACGACTAACCAGCAATTTTATGAGGTATGGAGGACTGTAACATCCATAGGGTCTCTAGCAAATTTTAAATATATTTTGCATGATTAGAAGGGGCTTTATGTGGGTTTCTTTTAAAAATGAAAAAAAAAGAGACAGAACCAAAAAGAGGCATGACCAAGGTTTGAACCTTGAACCTCTTAGCAAGTGATAAGTATTATGTGATATGTGATAACCGGTAGCCCCAGTAGGGGAGTGCTGTTAGAAAGAAAGGGGGAATTGTAGTTAAGAGGAAGGGACACCTTTCTCCTCTTTAGAATGAAAAGTTTGGTTTCTCTTCTTTAATTAAGAATAAATGAGAAAGTGATTAAGTGAGGAAACAAGAGGATGGCAAGTTGTTTTCTTCCTCCTCTTTTCATTTAGAATAAGAAGGAATAAGAGGCAAGGGAATGCAAACTTTGCTTTCTCCTCTCTCCTTCTTCCTCCTTCTTCTTCCTCCACCGAACCTAGTTCTTCCCCTTCTTCTTGTTCTTCTTCTTCTTCTTCTTCTTCTTTCTTTCTTTCTTCTTTTTCAGAAACAAGCCTAGGGTTCATCCATAGGAAGACTTCACAAGGACGAGTCCTCAAGGCCTAAGTCTTCATACAAACAAAATATACAAGGGAGAGTACTAGAAGCGGAGGATCTTCTTTGTTTTCTCTCCACAAGGGTATTATTTTGTGATAGACCAAGCGAGAGGAAGTAAGTATCTCTCTCACCTGCAGTACAAGTAGATTTTAAGGTTTTCATGTTTTAAAGTTGCAAAAAACCTAGAACCATGCTCTTAGGGTTTCGGCCAAGAAGGAATAAAATGGACTTGAGAAAGTTTTAAAACCTAAACTATGCTTGCTTATGATTCCTTATGGTATGTGATCCACTATATGATGTTGGTTAAGGTTTTCATGTTTTAAAGTTGCTAAAAACCTAGAACCATGCTCTTAAGGTTTCGGCCAAGAAGGAATAAAAAGGACTTGAGAAAGTTTTAAAACCGAAACTATGCTTGCTTATGATTCCTTATGGTATGTGATCCACTATATGATATTAGTTAAGGTTTTCACATTTTAAAGTTGCTAAAAACCTAGAACCATGCTCTTAAGGTTTCGGCCAAGAAGGAATAAAAAGGATTTGAGAAAGTTTTAAAACCTAAACTATGCTTGTTTATAATTCCTTATGGTATGTGATCCACTGTATGATGTTAGTTAAAGTTTTTATGTTTTAAAGTTGCTAAAAACCTAGAACCATGCTCTTAAGGTTTCGGCCAAGAAGGAATAAAAAGGACTTGAGAAAGTTTTAAAACCTAAACTATGCTTACTTATGATACCTTATGATATGTGATCCACTATATGATGTTAGTTAAGGTATCATGTTTTAAAGTTGCTACAAACCTAGAACCATGCTCTTAAGGTTTCGGCCAAGAAGGAATAAAAAGGACTTGAGAAAGTTTTAAAACCTAAACTATGCTTGCTTATGATTCCTTATGGTATGTGATCCACTATATGATGTTAGTTAAGGTTTTCATGTTTTAAAGTTGCTAAAAACCTAGAACCATGCTCTTAAGGTTTCGGCCAAGAAGGAATAAAAAGTACTTGAGAAAGTTTTAAAACCTAAAATATGCTTGCTTATGATTCCTTATGGTATGTGATCCACAATATGATGTTAGTTAAGGTTTTCATGTTTTAATGTTGCTAAAAACCTAGAACCATGCTCTTAAGGTTTCGGCCAAGAAGGAATAAAAGGACATGAGAAAGTTTTAAAACCTAAACTATGCTTGCTTATGATTCCTTATGGTATGTGATCCACTATATGATGTTAGTTAAGGTTTTCATGTCTTAAAGTTGCTAAAAAACCTAGAACCATGCTCTTAGGATTTCGGCCAATAAGGAATAAAATGGAATTGAGAAAGTTTTAAAACCTAAACTATGCTTGCTTATGATTCCTTATGGTATGTGATCCACTATATGATGTTAGTTAAGGTTTTCATGTTTTAAAGTTGCTAAAAAAAAACTCCTAGAACCATGCTCTTAAGCTTTCGGCCAAGAAGGAATAAAATGGACTTGAGAAAGTTTTAAAACCTAAACTATACTTGCTTATGATTCCTTATGGTATGTGATCCACTATATGATGTTAGTTAAGGTTTTCATGTTTTAAAGTGGCTTAAAAATTTAAGATCATGTCCATGCAAGTTTCGGCCAAGATGTGAATTAGGACTTGTGGAAAGTTCAAAACCCTAACTATGCATGATAATGACTCTCTATGTTATGCTATGTGATATGTGAACTTTATGTCACCATGTTATGCTTATGAAGAGATTATGTATGATGAAATGCCTAAGAGATGCTTCCCTTTAATTTGGGACTAAGAGCACTCTTCATGATATGACAAGAACATGATATGCTTCATTATATGACAAGAACATGATATGCTTCATGATATGACAAGAACATGATATGCTCCATGATATGACAAGAACATGATATGCTTCATGATATGACAAGAACATGATATGCTTCATGATAGGACAAGAACATGCTATGTTTCATGATATGACAAGAACATGATATGCTATTTTACTTTTGTATTGGCTTGTACCGGACCATAAGAATGGTCCATGGGATGGGCTCCTAAGTTGCCCCTAGGTCGATGGTCAAGGAAACGGGCCTAGTTCCTAGTACGTTCGAGATTAGCTACCTCAGATTTATTTAAGATGCGCTCAATTCATGTATGTGGTACAATGTCGGGTCCTCATGTTGAGATTTATATTTAAGTACCTATATGATATATGTTTTCAAAAGAACATCTTGCATATACTTATTTCATGGTATATGATTTTGGATATTTGTTTTCAAAAGAACATCTTGCATATACTTATTTCATGCAATATGATTTTGGATATATGTTTTCAAAAGAACATCTTGCATATACTTATTTCATGCTATATGAGTTTTATGATTTCATATGCTATGTTTGATGCTCTCTTGAGATATGTCTATGATACCTAGATGAACATGCTACTACCTTACGCTTATGCTCTCATATGCTATGTTTATGATTTGCCCAAATGAATATGACACTACTTTATGCTAGCATGCAAATGTTAAATCTAGATGTTGGTTAAATGAATATGTCACTACTCCATGCTTAATTCATGATTCATGGCTTTTGTGAGTAGGAAATGATCTTACTAAGCCTATGTGCTTATAGTTTTAATTTCCTTGTACTGCAGAAAAGGGTAATGAATGGCTAAACTAAAGGGACCAGCAGGAAGGGCGAATGTGTGTGTGGCAGTGGCATGGTAGAAGAAGATTTGTTCTGTGTGTCAAGACTTATATATATGCTTTAAGCTTTTGCATGTGAACTAGTTTCATTTCTTGCTACTTGATGCTTTGGATAGTTCCTACTTGATATTGACTTGAACTTGTTTGGATGGTTTATACCTTAGGTGAACTTATACCATCTCTTGTTTTCATAGTTATCATGAACTCTAGGGAACAATATATATATGTGTTTAGTTCCTTCTTATTTAGTAAGCTTTATGCTCTAATTAAAAACAAGCATGTACCATGTTTCAAGTAATAGATAGTAAAGAAATTTTATCTGCACGAATACTAGTATGCTCACATGTCATGATTGTTTATTTGCATATGATAACCTTATATATTCTAGTAAATTTTTCTTCCGTTGCCATGATTTCATATGCATGTATGTATGTATGTATGTTCTCGTAGCGCCACCCTTGCTATCAGTAAGGGAAGGGCGGGCGTTACAGCTAGCACCCTTGAAGGTTTCGGCCAAGGTGGAGGAGAGGGAGAGAAGAAGAAACAAGGAGGAAGAAGATGAAGCCTTGAATGAGTTTTCACAATTGTAACTCATAGAGTTATGTGGCCGGCCACTTTAGAAGTTTTTAAACCTCCATGGGATACCAAGAGTCACAACTCTTGACCTCCCTCATGAGGTGGCACACACATAAGCCAATCTTGATGATGTGGAAAATCATCATTGGCCCACCTTATGCCAACTCACAAATGAGGTGGCAAATGGTCAAGTCAAGGTCAAGTCAAACTTGACCTTTCATCTTCCCTCTCAAGTCAAGTCAAACTTGACCTCTTCTCTCCCATGGTTGATCAAATCTAACCATTTGATTCAAGTCAATTTTTAATTTAATGAATCTCTATTCATTGAATTAAATTGACTCAATGAATCCAAGTCCAAATTTGACTCATTGAACACATGAATCAAATTGAGTCCAACTCAATTAGTTTAATTTGGATTACTCTTAATCCAATTTGGTTCATCACATGAACCTAATCCTCTTGGTTCATCATATGAACCTATTCTCCATCTATTTTCCCTTTGTGTGTGACCCTATATGTTCTTGTTATGTTGGCAATGCTCCTAAACCCATTTAGAAGCATAAGTAATGAGCGGTATCTAGCAACACATCATTACTACCCAAGTTACAAGAATGTTGAGATCCAACATCACCTTGTGACTACTAATTGTGACTCTTCACAATATATGACAAATGTCCTTCTATCCTTGACATCTAGATTGATCAATTTGAGGCATAGACTGTGTCATCCTCTAATCAATCTAAATCTTGAACTCCAACTAGACTCACTCTAATCAAATGAGCTCAATATCTCATATTGACTCACTTGGGTATGGCCATGTACTTAGTGGTCTCACTCTATCAAAAATAACGATGTCACTCCCGTTATATAGGAGGGATAGATCCCATCTACATCACTCACATCCCTCCACATAATTTGTTACATACCCAGTAATCGCCTTTATAGTCCACCCAGTTACGGGTGACGTTTGACGAAGCCAAAGTATGCAACTCCTTATGTAAGGAACCATGGTGACTTCAGGTCCAAGGACTAATAGTCATACTAATAGTCACATGAGAAAGTATATGACACTCATATAACGATCCATGATACTTTCTCATGGCGGGTCATTTAGTATACATTCTCCAATGCGTACCCATGTGTCAACTTGATATCACTATATCCATGACTTGTGAGATCAAGTAATCGAGTTGACCTACATGCTAGTCTCGTCACATTAACATTGTCCCTGAATGTTAATACTTGACTAGGAATGATTAAGAGTAGTGTTCTCTATATCATCTCACTATCGATTCAACCAATCGATTGATATAGATAAGAACCTTCTACTCAAGAATGTTATTATACTTAGTTATTTGACACCAATATAAGTAAGTATAATAACCAAAACAAATGCCTTTATATACATAGGAATATGATACAATAATTCCATTCAACAATCATCATATGATTGACTCTAGGGCTCTAACTAACATCAAGATCCATTCTCTCTCTTCCCTCTTTTATTTCTCTTACTTTCTTTCCCAACCAATCTTACGTTTTTCTAGATAATTCATCGTGCGAAGTTAACTAGTGCTTAATCAACAATCTCTGTGGATTCAATATTCCTTTATTACTGATGATGAAACCGTACACTTGCGGTTGAGTAACAAGTTTTTGGCGCCATTGCCAGGGACTATTTTTTATTAACATTAGTTGGTTAGCATATGAATTACTCTAGACTTTTTTCTTTTTCCTTTTGTCTTTTCTTTCTTGTTTTCTGATATGGGTTAGATTTTATGGGTCTCCCGAGGAGGAAAGAAAAGGAAGAAAGAAAAGCAAAAAGATAGGTTAATATCGATCGGGACGTGCCTCCATGATGAGGGTAGGGTAATATCGGCTGGGACATACCTTCAGGAAGGAGATAGTCTAATATCGGCCGAAACATACCTCCTAAGCAAAGGTAGGGTAATATCGGCTTGGACATACCTTCAGGAAGGAGATAGTCTAATATCGGCCGAAACATACCTCCTAAGCAAAGCTAGGTTAATATCGGCCGGGACATACCTTCAGGATGGAGATAGTCTAATATCGGCCGAAACATACCTCATAAGCAAAGGTAGGGTAATATCGACCGAGACATACCTTCAGGAAGGAGATAGTCTAATATCGGCCGAAACATACCTCCAAAGCAAAGCTAGGTTAATATCGGCCGGAACATATCACTGGGATGGAGTTAAGCTAATAATGGCCGAAACATACCTCCTAAGCAAATCTAGGTTAATATCGGCCGAGACATACCTCCTGAGTAAAGTTAGGCATAATATCGATCGGGACATACCTCCCGGGTAAAGTTAGGTCTATGTCGACCGGCGCATATCGCTCAGGTAGAGTCAAGCTAATATCTGCTGGGACATGCCTTCCAAGAAGAGACAAGATCGGTCGATTAACTTATGATGGGAAAATGTATTTGATAGAATATAATGACTTCAATCGATATAAGGAATGTTGGTGTATGGAACTAATTACAGCAAGAGGGGTAAGATACCTACAGTGTGTAACTATATGACAGAAAATATATATTGTCTTGGCGGAAAATGCTTTTTCATATTATGTTGCAGGTACTAAACGACAAAGAAGGTACATCTGGGGTACGAAAAAGATTCCTTAAAAATCATCTACCACAAGTACACAGCTGAGGTGATCTCATAACGAACTCTAACAAACCGGGGTCCAATTCATGGCTACGGAGGTTATATAAAGTGGTATAAAAAGGGGAATCCTCTCCGTTGGCAAGGTAAGTTTTGGAGAGGTTCACATCATCGTGTAGATTGATAACCCTAACTGTCAATTACTGTTCATCTTGTGCTGCCTCTCTCTTCCACACTAGGAAAGATCACTGACTTGAACGTCGGAGGGCCTAGCCAGGGATTCCCACCCCGGTCTTAGGTCACTGACTATAGTGTTGGTTGATCTTTTGTGCGCAGGAAGTCTTGGAAGCTTTGGATCGGGGTTTTCTTCTCTTCAGATCTGGTTTCTTTCTTCGTCATCAGGTCTTCATACGAGGAAAGCTTCCGGTGACTCTACTTTTTCCTGATCCGCTTTGGGTTTCTCGGATTGGTATTCGGTACACATTATTCTTCATCAGCACGGCGGGTTTCTTTTTTCCGGATCTTCGTTGTGTCCAGCTTCTCAGACAGGATCAAATTTGGCGCCGTCTGTGGGAAATCTCACCTGAATCTGAGACTACATGATGGAAGAGGTCGGGAAATCAAACCTACTTACTATTAGTCGGGAGGATTTGGATTTTCTCATCAACTCCCATTTCCAGAAAGCCTTGCAGCAACAACAACAACAACTTCAAGCTCATACTGGAGCTACTCTGCCGACAGCTCATAATCCGGCAATATCGACTACTTAGCAGCGGAAAGGAAAGGAACTAGAAGAAGAGGAACATGCATATTTTCCTCCAACTGCTGTTTCTCCGACAAGGCGTCCTCGAGCATTCCTTCGTGCTCCTATGGAGCAAGGGGGTAGAAGACCTGTGTTCCAAGAATCCTGTGGTGAAGCACCCGATAAAGAAAAGCGTAAGATCAAAATGATAACTAGTGATAGCTCACCTGAGAAGGTCATCTCCCCATTTTCGCAAAGTATATTGGATGATCCGCTTCCCAAGCGGTATCAAAATCTGCAAATCGGGGAATATACTGGAACAACAAATCCAGAAGATCATCTGCTGAAATTTGAAAACGTAGCATTATTACAACAATTCTCTGATGGAGTGAAGTGTCGGATGTTTCTTACTACCCTCGGAGGAGCAGTGCAGCGTTGGTTCAAGAGATTACCAAAAAAATCTATCCGGAAGTTCAAGGACTTCAAGAAAGTCTTTCTGCACCATTTCTCTAGCAATAAGAGGTATCATAAGACTCCTTGGAGCTTGTTTTCAATCAAACAGTCGTCTAAAGAATCTATCCGAGCATACATCTAAAGGTTTAATCAGGTAGCTATTGATGTGCCTAATGCTACTACTGAGATATTAGTAAGTGCTTTCTCTCAAGGTCTGAATGATAATGATTTCTTTAAAGATTTGGTAAGAAATCCCCCTGTTAATTTTGATTCCTTGATTGAGCGGGCTACTGAGTTTATTAATGTAGAAGAAGCTCAAGCTGCTCGTAGAAAGGAGAGTATCACCTCTTCTCCTACCCAAGTTAAAGAGAAAGCTCTAGCTCCTGCGCCTCCAACAAGAGGTCCTAGAATAACTCATCCACCCCACCGACAACACGAGTATCACCCACAAGCTGTACAACATGTGGAGATACAACCAGAGGCACCCAGGAGGTGGTGCACTTATCCTAAAACTAGCAGTCATCATGCTGAAGACTGTTTTGTTTTAAGAAATAGACGGGTCAATAGAGAGCGATATCAGAGGCAGAACTACTATCGACAACAATACCCCAGACAGCAAAGTCCACCCAAATTGGAATATCGTCCAGTCGAAACTCGGCAGGAGGCAATACCAGTCCCAGCCGGTACTAGTCAAGTATTAGAAAAAGCACCTTCCGAAATTGTGATGACTCGACAGGAAGAAAACAGAAACAATGCTGCTCGAGGCAATATCAATATGATTACGGGCGGACCCACTGATGGGGATTCTAATAGAGCCAGAAAAGCGCATGCCTGAAGATTGGAGATTCATGCAGTAGGATGCAGCATGGAACGAGCAGCTAGCCCTGAAATAAGTTTCGGGCCCAGAGATCTTGAGGGGGTAGAAATACCTCATGATGATGCTCTGATCATCAAAGCTGTGATAGCCAACTACACCATTGCTCGTACCTTCATAGACACGGGTAGCTCCATCAATATTATATTCAAGAAGGCTTTTGATCAGCTACAAATTGATCCAAGTGAACTTCAACAAATTGTTACTCCTCTGTATGGATTCATAGGCCATGAGGTACAACCTTTAGGTCAAATAAAGTTGGTCATTTCACTAGGGGAAGAACCTCTGATGAGAACCAGAAGATCTTATTTTATGGTGGTAGACGCTCCATCTCTTACAATGTGATATTGGGTCGACCTGCCCTAAACGAGTTTAGGGCAGTTGTTTCTACTTTTTGTCAGAAGATCAAATTTCCTGTGGATGATCAAGTTTAAGATGTACGGGGTGATCAAAAGACAACCCGAAAATGTTATGTAGAGATAATTCGAGTTGAAGCTAACACCGCCCGAAAGATACAAAGAATGGAAGTTAACGCCATTAGGGAAAAGGAGCCCGCCCTGGTTTACGAAGAGAAGGAAGAAATTCAGATCCAGGCCGGTCAGCCTGAAGCTACTACATATATCGCGGCCAATCTTGAGCCTGCTCTAAAGGCTGCATTAGTACAATGTTTGAAAGAGAATAATGATGTCTTTGCATGGACTCCAAAAGAAGTCTCGGGCGTTTCTCCTACCGTCATGGAACATGCCTTGCATGTCTTCCCAGATGCCCGCCCGGTCATGCAAAGAAAAAGAAGTTTTAGTCCAGAGCAAAAGTCGATCAGGAAATTCTATGAAGTAACTCGGTCGGATCTTTATAGGAGGAACCGGAGACTCTAAACTATTCCATAGCAAATGTCGATCGGGAAATTCTATGAAGTAACTCGGTCGGGTCTTCATAGGAGGAACCGGAGACTCTAAACTATTCTAGAGAAAAAGTCGATAGGGAAATTCTATGAAGTAACTCGGTCGGGTCTTCATAGCAGGAACCGGAGACTCTAAACTATTCCAGAGCAAAAGTCGATCGGGAAATTCTATGAAGTAACTCGGTCGGGTCTTCATAGGAGGAACCGGAGACTCTAAACTATTCCCGAGCAAAAGTCGATCGGGAAATTCTATGAAGTAACTCGGTCGGGTCTTCATAGGAGGAACCGGAGACTCTAAACTATTCCAGAGAAAAAGTCGATCGGGAAATTCTAAGAAGTAACTCGGTCGGGTCTTCATAGGAGGAACCGGAGAATCTAAACTATTACAGAGAAAAAGTCGATCGGGAAATTCTATGAAGTAACTCGGTCGGGTCTTCATAGGAGGAACCGGAGACTCTAAACTATTCCAGAGCAAAAGTCGATCGGGAAATTCTATGAAGTAACTCGGTCGGGTCTTCATAGGAGAAACCGGAGACTCTAAACTATTCCAGAGCAAAAGTCGATCGGGAAATTCTATGAAGTAACTCGGTCGGGTCTTCATAGGAGGAACCGGAGACTCTAAACTATTCCAGAGCAAATGTCGATCGGGAAATTCTATGAAGTAACTCGGTCGGGTCTTCATAGGAGGAACCGGAGACTCTAAACTATTCCAAAGAAAAAGTCGATCCGGAAATTCTATGAAATAACTCGATCGGGTCTTCATAAGAGGAACCGGAGACTCTAAACTATCTTCGAGCAAAAGGAATGATTGTCTGCAACTCGAACGGGTCTTCTAAACCATCACAAATCACAAGTAAGAGATCTTATAGTTTCAAGACCTAATCAACCGAGATTATGTGGACATGAGGCTGAAATTCAAAAGGGATGCTATACATATGATGCCTTATTCATTTGGAGGCCTATCCATTTAGAAGTCTTTATTTAAAATTCGCCTGGAATAGTATATTCAGCTCGGAACTCAAGAATCTTACACCGCTTTCTATCCAGAGATCAGTTGAAATTATGCATTCTTTTGGAATTAGGAAATATACCAGATGTGATCCGCAGAAGAATTCATCAGGACAGGGCTTAACTTCACGAGACAAACCAGGAATTCTCGAATAAAGTTTATACTCAACAATCAAAAATATTTCAGAAGGGATATTCTCAAATCAGCATGATGAAGAAGCAATTAAGTATCAAAATTTTCTTATACACTGCAAGTACTTAATTACACAAGCTTTAATTATACTTGTTTTTTCATTAGCAGCTCCTATAGTACAAGTCTTTTATAAATAATCTCTTTAAACATTCGGAAAGGGGCCTTTTAAATCCGCGGGCAGCTCTTCATTAAGCCTGCGGCGATTTATGAAAGAAAGGGGAGGTTCTTGGGGTAAATAACCACCCTCTCTTAATTGTTGAAGAACTCCCGATATAGAATGGTTTAGAGCACCTACTATCGTACGAACAAATTCCCGAGCAAAGGTTGAAGACTTCAAATAAGCATGACGCCATTCCTCCCACCGGTTCTTCTCTTGCTCCTTGTAACTTTGAAAATCAGCTTGTAGCTTGGCGTTCTGATCTTTCAAAGCATTCTTCTCTGATTTAAGCTGCTCCAATTCATTTTGAAGCAATGACAATTCAACCTCTTGAGCTTTCCTTTGCTCTTGTTCCTGTAGGAGAGTGAAATCATGAGAGGCTAAGTCCTGAGCTTGGTCATAAAGACAGTCATTATGGAGCTTCTCTACTTTCTCTTAAATAAGGCTTTTTTGAGAAGCATCTGAAAGAGCTTTCTCTTTCAAAGCAATCTCTAGTCGAAGACCAGAGTGTAACCTCTCCACCTGTAATTCTAACGTCCTCTTAGCAAGCTCTTTGTCTTTCAACAGTTGTTGACATTCCTCCAATTCTTGCTTCAGGGTTCCCAATTGTTGATCTTGCAAGGCCACCTTCTCTTGCAGCTGAGCCTTATCACTACTAGAAGAAGGCGAAGCAGCCTTCAATGTCTCTAGTTGAGCTTTCAACTTATTGTTCTCATGATCTTTAGCTGTAAGTAGTTGATCGATATGTAGACTTGTGGCGAGAAACTAAACAAGAAGATAATATAAGTTAAAGATGAAGTTACAAAGCTAATAACACATAACTAGGAATACTTACAGCCACTGCCTGACGACTATGGTGATCCACTCGATGTGGAAGACTAAGGCCTTGTAGTTGTTCATAACCCTGCATCCAAGATTCGGCCAATAAACCTTGCAGTTGCAAAGTTCCATAGCCAGGAGGACTAGAAGGCTGTCCCAATTGAGAAGGTAAGCCCGCAGACAATTTAAATAAAGGAGGGGGAATAGAGGAAGCCGGAGACGGAGAAGAAGAGGAGGCAATAGAAGGAAAAGGGATAGTAGAAGCAGGAGGAGCAAGGTAGGAACTAGATGGAATAGAAGGTAGCAGTGTGGGAGGGGTTGTTGAAATTGTGGAAACACTAACAGCTGAAGGGCTGACACTGGGAGAAGATCTCCAGCAAGGTGTTCGTTTTGCTCGAGGCCTATAAGCCAAGGGAGGCAAGGCCAATGCCAAGGATGTAGAAGGCACAGGAGGGATAACGGCCATCTCAGAGGCAGAAGCAGTAGGAGCTGAAATAATAGAAGAAGAAGAGATAAGTAGACCAGGCCTCATCATCCGAAGAGCAGGATTGGAGATGATATTGGTGGGAGTCATCGGTGCCTTACCTCTCTCAAAAGAAATAGGCGCCGGAACAAGAGGAGCTTGCACAAAAGTACCAAAGAAATCACCAAAGGGAGAGTCCTTGGTGAGATTTGGCTTTTTAACTAAGGTAACAAAAGGCTCTTCTTCCTCCTCTTCCATGAGTGCGACACCCTCTGCTCGTCGTTCTTCTTCGGAAAGCAAGCCCAAAGTAGAGGGATTAGGATCGGATCGGCGAGCCAACAACCATTTCTCTCCAAGATTATTGATAAAGGACTTGGTCATAGCAGAATTTCTGTACATGAAAGCAGGAAGAATAGCATCGGCTGAAAGACGGAGGATAAACATCATTTTCATAGAGATATGCCAATCAGCAAAGGCGGAGTAAAATAATTATACTCACCAAAGGAACTATCCAAAGGAGTGTCAATGTTGCCTATCCCGAAGGGAAACATTAAGCCCTCTTCAATTAGATGTGGCAAACTGAATTTCGCTCCTCGCAGTTTAGGTAAAGTAGAAGCAACAGAGGGATCGTTAAGAAGATCATGGATGTCCAGAAGTGGAGGTAAATCATGTATCCATTGGATAGGAAACGGAGGGGGAGAAGGGAGACGCATGTAGAAAAATTTACGATACCATTCACCTTGAGGAGGAATGCGGTTAAATAGAATGGCCTTGGGACGAGACTGAAACCTGAAAATACCAACATCTACTCGGTGAGGAATGAAGAAGTGATGAAAAAGACGGGGAGACAAGGGGAAATCCAATAGTTTTGATACCCAATGAAGCCCATTAGAATAGAAAAAGATTGAGGGACGAGTTGGTTTAGAGGGATATCAAAATAACGGCTGACATTGCAGAAAAAAGGATGAAGGGGAAATCTAAAACCTTGTGAGACTTGGTCCCTGAAGATGGAAATACATCCTAGGGGGGGAAGATGTGGACGACCTTTATGAGGGTCAAGATGAGTGATATAGGAAGGAAAACCATAGGTTGCCTGTAAGTCCACTTCTTCTGTATCTGTGAGGTCAGAAGAGCATGAGAGAAACCACGCAGGAGAGGAAACCGCCATAGGGAAATCTCGCGTTATGATAAACCAAATAACATTAGATACATTTACAGAAAACAGATATTCATCCTGAGAAAGAGTAAGATTTACAACCCAAGAGGAGTAATCAAAGTCACACGAGCTTATCAGTACTGAATCGTAATAACTCGAACTTAAGTTAGAGTCAACTTGGGGTACACATCAGGAGGTTTGTTTTCAATTAGTTTACGTTTGTTTAAGAAATTAGGAGGAGGATCGCGAGATAAATAATGCTCTTCTTTTAATTGCTGAATCTCCCCTTGAGCTCCTGCAGTAAAAGCGGATAGAATGGACCTTACGATCGGTCTGTTGAACTCGGGAGATTCAATCATGGCCGTGGCTCGCTCCTTATAACGAACATCCTCGCCCCCTTTGTAGACTACCAACGCCATCTGAGAGGTTTTTAATTCATCTTCTTTGGCAGAAGCCTCAGCTTTAGCCGAATCAAGGGAAGTGGTCAAAGAGGCTACCTCATCCTCTTTCAGCTGTAAGGCTTTGAGCTTCTCAGTCAATTCTGCTTCATAATTATCCTTTAGCTCTCCAAGCTTGGAAGTCAATTCTCAATTGAGGTTCGTAACCGATTTAAATTTTGCCTGAAGGTTTTCAATTTGGACTTCGAACTGTTCCTTGGCGGCAGCAGAAAACGCAGTAGAAGACAATACAACAACCTCTTGCTTTAGCTTGTCATTCTCCGATCTCAACCTCTGGTTCTCAGTATATAGGTTGTGCAGTAGTCGAGAGATACCCATATTTTCTAACCATCATTGGAAATGTAATGAAAGGTCATAAGATAATAGTTGAGAAATAAAAATAGGCGTTAATAAGCATACCTGATTCTCCTTGTGAGAGAAGCAATCAATTGCCTCAACAGTAGAAAGCTCTTCAAAAAGGGGACGAACTTCATCCCAAGAGCTGGCAAAAGAACCCCCTAATAATATAGGGAGAACAGGAATGGCAGAAGAACCGGCCGAGAAGGAAGAAGTAGGAATAGAGGGGGGAGCAAAAACTAAGTAAGAGGAAGGCGAGGAAGGCAAAGACCCAGAAGTTGGTATAGATAAAGGAAAATTAAAAGAAACATCTCCAGAGGCGCCGGCATTGGAGAAAGGCAAGGCAGGAAAGTTGAGAGAAGGATAGAGCTCCGCCAGCGTCGGCTCATCAGAAGGAAGGTTACCCGAAGCAAAGCCTTCTGAAACCAACTCGGCAACAGGAAGAATAAGCCTCCTTTTTGAGGGAGGAGCCCTGGTTAGCTTGCGTCCTGGACGCTTGCCTGCGGAAACCTCAGCTATCAATTTACCCGAGCTACCAGGAGACATGAGCTCAACTAAAGGAAGAGAGGTAGATGAGGAGACAGAAGCAACCACTGGAGAGGTAATAGTGGGTATAGGATTGGGAATGATCTCTGCAGGAGGATCCTCAGGAGAACCTTCAAGAACCTCACGAGCCCCTGAAGAGCTAGGTACTTCGGCTAAGGAAGTCGGCTCTTCAATTGAGGGTGGAGGGGTGATAGCGGCCAGAAATTCGGCCTCCTTGGCACGAAGCAATTCTTCTTCCACGCGTATTTCTTCGTCAATCAAAGCATCATAAAAACTCTCCACTGTATAGAAAAGAGAAATAGTTTAGGCAGTTATAAGCAAAAAGAAAGGAACAAGACGTTACCTAAGGAAATGTGGGTATCAGGTTTGACGGGGCTTAAACCAAATAAGTACAGAAGCTCGACCTTCAACCACTTCGGGATCGAGAGTCGGTGGCCTAATAACTTCTCACAATAAATAGGAAAAGAGGGAAGAAGATGAAACTCTCTAACGTCGGGCAAGGGAGGCAAGAAAGATTTCCAAGCATGAGACCAAGGAATAGGTCCCAGAAACTTTAAAAAGAAAAAACGAGATTTCCAAGCTTTGAGAGACGACGGCATATCCCCAAAAAGGACCATTTTAGTTCGCGACTGGAATACGAAGACACCAGGTTCTGAACACTTGGGATAGGAAAACATGAAGAAATTTTGAGGAGTAGGAGCAATATCTCGTAGACGAAACAACATGTAAGTACCGCACAAATAGCGAAATGCGTTAGGGGCAAACTGCTGCAAAGGAATATCAAAATACCTACTTATCTCAATCAAGAAAGGAGGAATGGGGAACCTTAAGCCCCCTATCAATTGATCCTTGAAAAAAGTCACGCAGTTATCAGGAGGATGATGAGGTCGATCATTCAGTGTTGGGAGTATGATTCTATATTCCTTAGGAATTTCATATTGACGACGGATGGATAATCTAGCATTCTTATCAAAGACATATGGACATACCAAGGAGCAATTGCTTCCTCAGCCATGAACAAAGGTATAGGCTAGGGAAACAATGGATTACTTACTGGAGACAAGAAAGGGGATCGTCATGAAACGGTGAGCACGAGGACTGGTTGAAAGCAGCAACAGGAAAAGAACTCTAGAGAAGGAAAAAGGAAGGACGAGGTTTAAAAAGGGGATGAAAGGTTTAGGGTTTGAAAAATGCATGACTGTCGTCAGATCAGGACATTGGTATCTCAGCATACGCTAAGGATCGCGATAGAAAGGCAAAAGACCTATGTGACGTGGCAGTCAGAAAAAGTATGTGTCATACCATCATAAAAACATTCACATCGGATGTGATAGGTCGGATCATGCTGGGGTTGGTAACGTCTCGGGGTACGTTTCTAAACACTCTCTCACCTGAAGGAGAACCAATCACTAGCCAAGAAGCTTCGAAAGAAGACGTACATAACTGGGTATAATAAAATAAAAGGGATTGAACTTTTGACTAAGCCCAGGTTAAAGACAAAAACATTTAAGGAGGGAGATTTAGGCGAGTGACAACTTTTAAATTAATATCCTTATAAAATACAAACTAGTATTTATCAGAGTAAGGTTATATTAATATAACTATGATTATGCTAGATAAGTATAGTGTTGACTTTGGTCAATGATATAATATTGGCTGGTATAACATTAGTTATAATGTGAAGATGTTCTGACAGTCAAGATAGCCTTAGTTACAAGAAATGACACACAAGATACACCAAGAAACGAGGAATGCTACATCACAGTTAATCTGGTAAAATACAGAAGGATTCATTAGAACCACTTAATTCGATACAAAAGTCTGTTTTTACACTTAGAATCTGAGCCAGTACACCACGTCACATTTCCCCTCAGAATAGTTAACCTCAGATAGATAACAAATATTACAAGCATAAGCCATTAGAACGCCCGGAAAACTTCAGTCCCACTGGATTCAAACTTACCACGGAGCGGAGATGGAGGTAGCTCACTTCGTCCAAGCTTGCCAAGGCACATAAGTGGCAATATTCTGCCTGGGACGAAGAAAGCAACAAAAACAGAAAAGCTCAAGGGCAACGAGACAGGGAAACATTTATTCATTCCATGATGGAAAAGTAAATGTAAAAACCACTTCCCCTCTCAAGCCGTCTGAGCTCGGCAAGTGAAGCAACCAAGCATAGCCCAAGGGTAACATGTGCTGTGCCCTTCACATAGCACCCTTGGGTCATTTGGCTGCCCCTCTATGAGTAGCAAAAATCTCTCTGAAGTTCCTTAAGTCCTTCAGAGCACCTGCATCTTTGGATAAAAGATCTGGACGGTGAAGCTTCATCTCTTAAGACGATCCCTTGAATTCCAGAAGTAACCGGAGCAAAAATCTCAATAAACTCATATATAGATCTCACCTTGTCCAACAAAAGTTGCCCCCAAAGAGGAGGATTCACGACCATGGCCTTAGCAATAAAAGGTGACAAGGAAGGAAAAGAACTGAGAGGGGTTGTGGGTGAAGAGAAGATTGTAGCCCTATTTAAAGGAGAAAAAGGCTCACAGGATTGCTATACTTAAGTTATTAAGACAGTGGTACACAAAATCTGTGAGGTCATTTCAAAATCTGGAGCAGAGTCACGGGTAGGAAAAGACAAGACCATACTTATGTCTAGTCAGTCGTCTACACCTCCTTCGACTAGACTTGAAAGGAAGGCTAGTGATATGGGTTAGGTTTTATGGGTCTCCCGAGGAGGAAGAAAAGGAAGAAAGAAAAGCAAAAAGATAGGTTAATATCGGTCGGGACGTGCCTCCATGATGAGGGTAGGGTAATATCGGTCGGGACATACCTTCAGGAAGGAGATAGTCTAATATCGGCCGAAACATACCTCCTAAGCAAAGGTAGGGTAATATCGGTCGGGGCATACCTTCAGGAAGGAGATAGTCTAATATCGGCCGAAACATACCTCCTAAGCAAAGCTAGGTTAATATCGGCCGGGACATACCATCAGGAAGAAGATAGTCTAATATCGGTCGAAACATACCTCCTAAGCAAAGGTAGGGTAATATCGGACGGGACATACCTTCAGGAAGGAGATAGTCTAATATCGGCCGAAACATACCTCCTAATCAAAGCTAGGTTAATATCGGCCGGAACATATCGCTGGGATGGAGTTAAGCTAATAATGGCCGAAACATACCTTCTAAGCAAATCTAGGTTAATATCGGCCGAGACATACCTCCTGAGCAAAGTTAGGCATAATATCGATCGGGACATACCTCCCGGGTAAAGTTAGGTCTATGTCGACCGGCGCATATCGCTCAGGTAGAGTCAAGCTAATATCTGCTGGGACATGCCTTCCAAGAAGAGACAAGATCGGTCGATTAACTTATGATGGGAAAATGTATTTGATAGAATATAATGACTCCAATCGATATAAGGAATGTTGGTGTATGGAACTAATTACAGCAAGAGGGGTAAGATACCTACAGTGTGTAACTATATGACCGAAAATATATATTGTCTTGGCGGAAAATGCTTTTTCATATTATGTTGCAGGTACTAAACGACAAAGAAGGTACATCTGGGGTACGAAAAAGATTCCTTAAAAATCATCTACCACAAGTACACAGCTGAGGTGATCTCATAACGAACTCTAACAAACCAGGGTCCACTTCATGGCTACGGAGGTTATATGAAGTGGTATAAAAAGGGGAATCCTCTCCGTTGGCAAGGTAAGTTTTGGAGAGGTTCACATCATCGTGTAGATTGATAACCCTAACTGTCAATTACTGTTCATCTTCTGCTGCCTCTCTCTTCCACACTAGGAAAGATCACTGACTTGAGCGTCGGAGGGCCTAGCCAGGGATTCCCACCCCGGTCTTAGGTCACTGACGATAGTGTTGGTTGATCTTTTGTGCGCAGGAAGTCTTGGAAGCTTTGGATCGGGGTTTTCTTCTCTTCAGATCTGGTTTCTTTCTTCGTCATCAGGTCTTCATACGAGGAAAGCTTCCGGTGACTCTACTTTTTCCCGATCTGCTTTGGGTTTCTCGGATTGGTATTCGGTAGACATTATTCTTCATTAGCACGGCGGGTTTCTTTTTTCCGGATCTTCATCATGTCCAGCTTCTCAGACAGGATCATTTTCATTTTGCACTTTCTTTCTGTAATTTAAATTCTACATTTTTATTTTTTGTTACTTCTACATGTCTATCTTGTTCTGACTATAATCATTTAGATGAACATGTTTAAAATAATTACTAGATTGAAAGCTCTATTTCAAAAGTTTGACCAAATGTCTGTTATGAACTCTAATACTCTTTTCTATGAATTTTATTGTGCAACTAGTCATATATATGATAATTGTTCAACATTGTTTGACCGCCCATATATAATACATGTTGAAAGAATGGGTGTTTTCTCTAACTTTAATAAATGGTCAGAGCAATATTTTTGTAAAGCTTACAATGAAATAGGCCATTCAATTGAGAGTTGTTACAAGCTATGCAATTTGGGAACATCAATAAATGAACTCGATAGAAAAATAGATGAAATGACTTCATCAAATTCGCACACATATGGCTCTGACTCGAAAGAACCCCCAATTTTATCCCCTTCTCAGGCGCCCCAACCAAGGCTATAAATACAGCCTTGGTCCAGAAGCTTTTCATTCATTCAAGCAATTAGCAAATCAACACTTGTGCGCTTCCATTTTTAGTTTAGCTTCTACTTTTTGTACGTCATTGCTATAAGAGGCTTCTCCGCCTAAAGGAGATAGTAGTGCGGTTCATTCCTTGGATTAACAACCTCTCTAGTTGTAACCAAGTCAAAAGGCTGGTGCCTCTACTTTTTTAGTTATTTCTTTAATTAATACAAGTGTTCTTTTGGAAGTACGAGAAGGGTAGTTTGGTTTTTTATTTGTGTAGGCTATTTAAACCCCCTTCTAGCCAGCCAACGCGGACCAACACTGTCTTCCTCATCAAATCTCCTTTTCCTATATAAAAACAAACAAACAAACCAGATCATTTCTATCAAGAAAGATAATTACTTAAATTATAAAGTTAGAGTGATATTAAAGGTTGGCGATCAGCTTGAATGTCTAAATGTATGTCTTTCTACTTACAAATAATGTAGCACGATGAATTTGAATGCATTTCTCACCAATCTATTATTTTTTTCTGCCCTTATGGTTTATATGCAAACAAGAAATGTCAATTATTTTAATTGATAACTATTGCATTAAGAATTGAATGAATCATTTTTTTTGTTCTCAAGTAAGTAATGTTTTTAGCAGAACCTAGGAGTGTTTTCAAACTATCATTCTACACTGCAATCCTTGCCAAGCACCACTATGCTTGCAAGTCCTGCATTTCAACATCTTCCTCTCCACCTTCCTCTCCACTAGCTACAAGTATCCTAAATATGATATAACTTATTTCACCACATCCAATTGTAACTACAAGTATCCTAAATATGATATAACCTATTTTACCACATCAAATTGTAACTACAAGTATCCTAAATATGATACAACCTATTTCACCACATCAAATTATAGCTACAAAAAACCTATTAGGTTTTAATCTGACATGGGGTGCCTTCTTAAAATTCTTATCATATGAAAATGTATCAAATAATGAAAACATAAAATAGTAAAGATCAATTAGTTGATACTTGGCTTGCTTTTAGACCACAGGGTTCATCTACTGCTAGTCAAACTCTAATCATAATTTAGAATTCTAGCTAATAATGTAGTAGTTGTAAATTTTAACAAGTTTGTAAAAAGAATGATGTTTTTATTGAACTCTTCCATTAACTCTTCAAAAGTAACTGATAAAAAAAATAAATAAATAAAATTACAAGTACAACATGTTCGATTAAGGGTGTGTTACTTAATCACTACAAGAAAAACATTAAAAGATAACGGTTAAAAATCGTTGTCGTAGGCCCTTTAAAACCGTTGTAATTGGCAATGTTTTTAAAAGTGGGGGCTACGACAATGGTTTAAAACCGTTGTCGTAGAATGAAATGACAACAGTTTTGCAATGGTTTAAAACCGTTGTCTTTGAATGAAAAGACAATGGTTCAAAACCGTTGTTGTTTAGAGCACTTTTAATAACGATGTTGTCAGTTACAACAGTTTTTGGGGCTACGACAACGATTTTTAACCGTTATCTTTTAGGGTGATAGACAACAATAATAACGATTTTAAATCGTTGTCTTTTAAACTATTGTCTTTTAATACCAATATATCATATTTCAATATAAATATATAATAAAAGCTTATAATCACAAAAGAAAGAATATTCCCCATATCAATGTCATTCAAAATGTTACTTATACAAGAATTATAATCATAAAAGAAGAAACATGTCTCATATTCAAATAAAATTTATCCCAATACAAATAAACAAATAAACAAATAAACTCCATTTACAACTTTTTCTTGTGGGGCAACTCCCTAAACGTTTGTGGGCTCATTTGTGGACTCTCTTCCCTCAACGTGTCGTTGAGTATGGCCAACTCCCTGAGTTGTTGCTTCTTGTAGTAGTCCATTGACTCGTCCTGCAAGATTTGGAGTTTGAATAGTGACTATGTTTCGATAATAACATTCGCGTCGACATCTTGTAGAACAATGAGGAGGATGCAACCTAGGTGAAAGTTTTTGTTGCCACAGGCTTCAGAAGATCTTCAAGGGTGGCAACAACTTGGTTTAAGCGAGCATCAATTATGTCTGGTGTAAATTATGCCTCCAATAGTATGTGCAGTGGTTCGTTTAAGTGTTCATATCCAGATTTATCCCATAAGCTTTCTTCCTGTTCAAAAAAAAGGAGGGAAAACTTGAGTATTAAGACAAGAAATAATGCACCTTAGCTTTTGAGTTGATAATAACAATCCATTAATTAGGACATATTATAGGATGCTAATATCGAAAATTACATAAGTTCTAAAATGCACGGTTAACTTAATGTCGGTGTAACTTGTACAAAGAACAGCATACTCTAGCAGAAACAAGAGAAGAGAAACCCATATCATATTCAAAAACATGGATTATTTTTCCTTCAGACATAAAGACAAAGATCTATTTTTTATGTAGGTAGGCCTTAAAAAGTTAATAGTGAGGATAATGCATCAAGGTTTGGGAGATTGGAATATACTCATTTTTCATTAAGATAAATATTACATGATATTCACATACCATTATAGAATCCTTCAATGAACCTCGACCTCATATATAAACTCTGCATTGAGTTGAAGCTTCAACTATTTTAAGGAGTTCCCACGTGGTCCTAGTAAATAGCCAACAAAGTTGTACTGAAACGCATGAAACCAGCAGTTTAATACATGTTGAGAGATTAACTAGTTGAATTGATTTAGACAATCTATCGACAAAATCTTACTAAAGAGACCTGTCATCAGTTGCATTGCCTGCAGAACCTTGGTATCTGGAGTCACTATGATCAGTTTATTCTGGATATAGGAAAAGAATTGGCATCAGATTGGAAGCAAAATAACAAAATCTTAAAATATTACTTCTACTCAATTCAAAATTTTCAGACATTGTCTGTACAACTTGAGATTGAAATTTACCTCTTCAGTCATGATGTCACCAACTTTAGTTGACTTGGAAGATCTTCCCTGTACAATCATTTTCCGGAGATAATCTGAAGAAGAAGGAATCATTAAGAACACAAGTAATTTGCACGACAAGTATAATTGCATAAAAGAACCATTATCAAAACTAGTTCTTAGTTTTCAAAAAAGATATTGAAGAGAGGTGAAGACCAAATTTATCTGTTAATCAACTGCTCTTGTAAGATGTTAAAATTGTCTTAAACTTATTTCCCTAATGTCTTGAAGAGGTGAAGAACAAATCTGCTGCTTAGAGAGTACTGGCACACACATTGGACCATCACACAATTGATTTGCATCATATAAATGATTGTGTTTGAGACAATGTGATTATCAAAATGTCATGAAAATAACTTTCAAGATAATTAGATAATTTTTAACTTAATTGAAATTTAAAACTTCACATTGGCTTACACTCAGTTGTAAAAAGATTGCCATAAAAATTGAAGCTGCTGAAGAACATCTGAAAATCATCTACCCAGTTGAATCTACTGGAGCAGCCATAGAATTGAGAAATTTACTAACTAATTGGAAAATATCTTATGATTTCACATAAATGTTTAGCTTTATCCATACACCCATGAGCACATTTAATACCATTTCACAGCCAACAAAAACAAACATGGACAACCAATTACCTCTCTCAGTAACAATTCCAGCAATTGCCTTCTCTTCTCCGGGTCTCACCACCACTAAAGCTCCAACATTGTGTTGTGTCATCTAGAAACAGTAGAGCATAAGCCATCAGTTAAAACTATTTAAAGCTGGATGGTAATCCCAAACAAGATTGACACAATGGCCATTTATAGATTTGATAGCATCATAAACAGTGTCATCAGTTGTGCACCACAGCCAAGAACCATCAGCATTCTTCCCCTTAGCTGTAAGAACATCTCGGATAGTCGTGCTTTCAAAACCATGCTCTTCCAAATGTGTAGGCGAAACTGACTCAAAACGTGAAAACACAATAGGTAACATCGCTGGGTTCACACGCATGTGTTGGAGAACACCTCGCTTAAGGGCATTCCCGTGCAAACGGAGTGCTCAAATTGCTCCCTGCATGTTTCCTGTCATCAACAATGGAGTCATTAAATTACTTGTCTGATAAACCCAATACATATAATCACTAAGCATCAACAAGTAGATTTGCCTTAAATAAATGGTTCTCAATTGTTAATAGACTGACATAATATACAATCCACAACATCACATAAAACCCTCAACAAATTGTGCATGGAATCCATTTATTCTAACCACTTATCCAAAAAAAACTCTGAATTGTTAGAACAAAGAATCAATTTGTATTTATATTATTAACACTCCTTTTTATCGTCTCTTCATTGCGAGTGTGGTAATTGACTTGATTAAGACCGACCTCTCAACACAAGAACTGATTGGTGAATTTGAACTCTGACCTCATGAGTGTCATTTATTGGAATTGACTATGTCTTATTAGGAAGTTCCTGATGTATATTGCACGTGGAGCATGATCACTCAGTTACATTTCTGTCACTTTCCCTCTCCCTCTTCCTCCTATCTTCTTGCCCAAGTAAGCCTAGACTTAAACTAAGCACAAAAGAAGACTCATACTGCTCATTTGGCCACACAAAACTATGCAGTATTGAGCACCCTGAACAAGAACTTATAATGAGTCAGTGATCAAATACTAGTTTTCTGAATTATTGATCATTGGATCTCTAATACTTATAATCTTAATCCTAGAAAAATTGCAACTAAACTTAACATAATCTAACTCCTATCGCAAATGCTTAATTAGAGTACCAAAACCTTGTACATAAAGGCATTTGTCTCGCTCAGTTGCAAAAATCCGACAAATAAAAACCTAAATGTCAAGGCTTCGTTACTCCATCCATGAAATAAAACTCCCAAGTACTTGAAATTCAAAAACTAGGTTGACTACCAGCAACTAAGATTGTGGAATTACTAACCGGGATCGGATTGTTGATAGAAGTCCTCGAAATCTGCACAGGCGAATAACCAGGAAACAACAGAAGGTCAATGACGATAACATCGTTGAGAAAGGAAAAGAAGAAAGAAGCAGAGTGGAGTTACCGGTGGTGAGCGCCCTGATGATGGCGGCTCGCCGGCCCTTGATGTCGCGAAACACCTCCTCCACCAGGCGAGAGTTTTTGGCTGCTTATCCACGGTCCATCTCAGATATCGAGGGGGTTCCTAATTGGTCACGGAGCTGAGAACGTAGCCAAGAGAGAGAAGGGCGTCAAGCTTCGTGAGCAAGGGGCAACTCGATCAAAAAGGGAAAACCAGATCTTTCTTTCAGATCTAAGTTTTACCGCCATCCATACCTAAAACCTCAGATCTACAAGAGGGAAAGAAGAAGGAGACTCACGAAGCTGGTCCTTGATGACGCCGACAATGGAGAGGGGGTTGATCGGGGGAAGCAGATGGTAGCGGAAGGAGTCACAGATTGTTGATGAAGGCCCCGAAGGGATCAAGGTTTGGTTTCAGCGCCATGTCGTGCAGCCGTACGAGGAGAAAGATCGTATGAGGGGAGAGGTTTAGGGTTCAAGTAGGTTAAAGGGGGGGGGGAGAATAGAGTGCCAAAAAATTTTCGGAGAGAGGGAAGCAAACCACTGCTACAACAAAAACAACGAAAGGGAAAAACAACGAAAGAATAAAGTCAAAGACAACGGTTTATTAAAACTGTTGTCTTTGACTCCTAAAAAAGCACTTAAAGACAACAGTTTTAGAAAATTGTTGTAAAAGGTGTTGTTGATATTACAAAAAGTCGCTCAACAACAACGGTTTTTACAAAACTATTGTCTTTTATTTTTTTTTTTGGCGCTCAAAGACAATGGTTTTGTCAAAAACCATTGTCTTTTATCAAATTAACAACAGTTCCTTCTAAAACCATTATCTTTATAGTGTTGTCTTTTAACAATTTTGTTGTAGTGAATACTTACTTTTTCTCCGACATAGATTTTGGCTCACCACTTGTTAAAAATAAAATAATAATATTAATTAAAATAACAAATTAAAAGGTTCATAATCCATGGGTTAATGGTTAAAAAAATACTAATTATGAGATAAATAACATTCATACTTAATTAAAATAATGAAGAACCATCATCATCATGTCGTGATCGTTGTCGCCATCATCACCGTCATCGGGAGAAATCTGAATTAGAACTGAGCTCAACTGAAGATGTCACATTATCAAATTTTATTGTCGACGTATCTCTCTCATTTCTTGATCCCTTTGTGCCCTTTCTACATCTCTTTGCAATAATATTCCCTTCAGATTGCTAACCTCTTTAGTCAAGGTATTTACTTGGGCCCTTAGTGCTGGTGAGGTGGAAAAAGATATACCAGCTATTCTTTGGGTTATGATCAAGGAACCCATCCCCAATATCCTTCCCCCTTTTTTCCTCCTGGTCTCTAGCCATAAATTCAAATTATTGCCAACAGAGGAATCAAATCCCTAAATATCAGCATCAGCTTGTGCGCATGTCTAGGCTAGCTTGAGCTCATCATATTTTTCCTATTTTTTAAAACACATATGATATTGATTAGATATAATAGAAATATATATAATATTAAGAGAGAGAAGGTACTTAACTAATAAAATCTAAATTATACATTAAGATTAAATAAATAATAATCTCAACCTTTTCTACTTTTGCTCTAGAGCCACTCTCAGTCTTATCTTTTTTGTAAAAGTGCGGGTAAAAATATCTATGAAAGCAAATTCCTTCCCTATCTCCCTAGTCTAAAAAAACATGATTACAAATAATGATATAGATAAAAAACTATTGAGAGAGTTAAAAGATTACCAATCTCTGTCTTTGCTCATCTATGTTAATGGAGCCTCCCACATATATCATAGAGGACCCACCAGAATTGTAAGATTGATTTATTCTATTCAGGTTACTCTTTTGCTTACTCTCCTCCATTGCCCAAAAGTTGGTGATCCGCTCCCAATTTTGATCAGTGATGGAGTTTGGCTTTTTCCCCTGACTCTTGGCATGATTCAGTACATGCCTGATGTGATCATCACATTTTTTTTTAAATATTATTTTGATCTCAATTTCATCAGTCGGGTCCCAATTATTTAGCCACTGAAATGGGAAAAAAACAATTGATTATATATTTACTTTAAATTTATATATAAACTCAAAAAAATATACCTTGAATTGGCTCCACCATACTTCCTTTATGGCCAGTGGAGTGCTTGAATATGTCAATGATTTTCCTCCCCAATAATTATTCATGATTCTATTAATTTCATAAATAACTTGTATAGGATTTTCAAATCTATATTAAATTACAAACAAACAATGTTAAATAATTAAGATATATTAAAAAATAAAATATTTTATAGTACATACTAATCTCCAATGGGGACTACAAAAGCTCTATCATTTATAAACTTAACAAATGAGTTTCTTGTCGAGTCAGGAAGATCTGTGGAGACTGGTGTTAGATAGAGCCCTAGAGCCAATCATTTGATGATTGTTGTATGGACTCATTATATCATATTCTTATATATAAAGGCACTTCATTTTGGTTATTATGCTTACTTATATTGGTGCCAAATAACTAAGTATAGTAGCGTCCTTGAGTAGAAGGTTCTTACCTATATCAATCTATTGGTTGAATCGATAGTGAGATGATATAGGGAACACTACTCTTAAACATTCCTAGTCGAGTATTAACATTCAGGGACAATGTTAATGCAACGAGACTAGCATGTAGGTCAACTCGATGACTTGATCTCACAAGTCATGCATATTGAGATATCAAATTGACACATGGGTATGCATTGGAGAATGTATACTGAATGGCCGGCCATGAGAAAGTATCATGGATCGTTATATGAGGGTCATATACTTTCTCATGTGGCTATTAGTATGACTAATAGTCCTTGAACCTGAAGTCACCATGGATCCCTGTTAGGATGTATACTAAAAGCCTAGCTTTTGGTATAAACATTTATCTAGAAATAAGAATCACATTGGTCAAATGTCTACATTTATGGTAAATGTAGTTGTTCAATTAATTTATATTGTAGATAACATGGTGTGTGGTGTCACATACAGAGGTTCATGTTATCAGTACCTTATAAATTATAAACAGTAGTTCACGACCAAGATGGAAAGGAACAAACCATTGGAAGGTCGTAGTGTAATTAGGTATTAGTTTATCTTAACTATATAATTACACTAGTGCACTTAGAGTGTATTGAGTAGGACCATTTGAGGTCGTTTCTTTTATACTGACTTTATAAAGGAACAAAGACCTCAGTTATTATGGAAGTGTGTGCTCTTAATCATAATATAATAACAAGCACATATATTTGATATTTATTTCTTTAATTTATCAATGGGTGACATTTAGTTCGATAAATCAATAAGCCCGATAAGTTGGGAAATGATATCAATTATAGTGTGTGTTGTTGATTATTGAAGGAAATTGTGTCCTAGTAATCTAGGTTGAGAATGTCCCTAAGAGGAGCTCATAAGGTTTGTCATGTTAAACTCTGCAGGTGGACTTAGTCCGACATGACTATGAAGTTGAGTGGTACTACTCTTGGAGCTAGATATTAATTAAGTGAGTTATCAGTAACTTACTTAATTAGTGGGCATTTGTTATCTTAAACACAGGGAAACTAACACACTCATAATAAGAAGGAGCCCAAAATGTAATTTGGGATTGGTGCGGTAGTTCAATAATAGTTCTTTAGTGGAATGAATTATTATTGATGAAATTAAGTTGTATGTTCGGGGCGAACACAGGATGCTTAATTTCATTGGGAGACCAAAACCAATTCCTCCTCTCGGTCCCTATCGTAGCCTCTTGTATATAGAGATTTATACCCACTACATACCCACCTTCTTATCCATCCAATGGGGTCAGCCAAGCTAGCTTGGAACCAAAGCTAGGGCCGGCCAAGACCAAATGGATGAGCCAAGTTGGTGGCCGGCCAAAGCTTGGGTCCCAAGCTTAGGTGGCCGGCCACTAGAATATTACAAAGGATTTTTATTAAAATTATTTCTTATGTGGATATCATGGTTTTAAAAGAGAGTTTAAAAATTAAAAATTTCCTTTTATAGCTTTCTACAAAAGATTAAGAGAAGAGATTAATCTCTTTCCTTATTTGTAGATTAAAAGGATGGTTTTAATTTTTGGTTAAAACTTTCCTTATTTGTAAATCATCTACATGTTTAAAAGAGAGTTTAAAATTTGAAATCTTTCCTTATTTGTTGATTAAAAGGTGGATTTTAAATTTTAAGAAAACTTTCCTTTTTAACCATGTTCATGATTTAAAAGAGAGTTTAAAATTAAATATTCTCTTTTATAAGTTTCTACAAGAGATTAAGAAAAGATTTTATATCTTTCCTTATTTATAGATTAAAAGAGATTTTAATTTTAGAGATAACTTTCTTTTTATCCACATGTTTAAAAGAAAGATTTTAATTTATTAAATTTCCTTTTTATAAACCAATCATGAAGGGATAAAAATTATTAGAGAAATTTTATTTTTTAAAATTTCCGGAAACAAATTAGGAAGGTTTTAATTCTTGATTGAATTAAATTTCCTTTGCTTAGATTATTGTGGCTGGCCATGTTGATTAATAAAAGAGAAATTGATTTTATATCAATTAAATTTATTTTTCATGACAAAGGAATTAAGGAAGTTTTTATTAAAATTTCCTTATTTGCCAAGACCAAGGATTATAAAAGAGGGGGTAGAGGTGCCTTCATGACAAGAACTCTATTCTATTTTCTCCCTCTTTTTCTTCCTTGGTGTGGCTGGCCATCCTCTCCTCCTCTCTTCTCTTTGATGGCTGAACCTCATCCTTCTTGTGGAGATTCATATGGTGGCCGGATCAAGTTTAGAGAAGAAGAAAAAGGAGAGAAAGAAAGCTTTGTTTCTAGCATCCCTTGGAGCATGGTGGTGGTGGGCGAACCTCTTCATCCTAGGAGAAGTTTTGATGGCCGAAACTTGCAAGGAAGAAGAAGGTGCTTGGTGGTTCTCATCTCGGAAGGTCGTTGCCCACACAACGTCCGAGGTTAGAAGAGGAATACGGTAGAAGACCTAGAGGTTTTTGTTTGCAAAAGAAAAAGTATACTAGTATTTAATTTCCGCATCATACTAGTTTTATTTCTTTGTAAAAATACCAAATAGAAGAGGCTTGCGATTCTAGTATTTCGAATTTGTTTTCGATGTTGTGTTCTTTTGTTTTTCTTTTCCTTGTGATTTGATTGTTCCTTTTGGTTGACCTAAAGTTATTTAAGGAAATTAAATATTAGCTTTCCTTAAAAGGCTTTGTCTAGGCGGTGGTGGTTGTTCCCATATCCAAGAAGGCCATGTGCCTCGCCATGCTGTCCTGGAAGCTAATTTTAGAAATTAATATTTAATGGAATTAATAACCTAGGTGATTTGGATTGAACGTGTTAAGTTCCGCAGGAGATCCAAGTCTAAACCTAAAAGAACAAATAAATTAAACTTAGGATCAAACGTGTTAAGTTCCACAGGCGATCCAAGTTTAATTTAAAAGAACACATGGTAGCTGGGAAAAGGTTCAGACCTTTGTACAAAACTTTTGTACAGTGGAACCATTAGGTTTTCCGAGTAGTAACCAAGAATTGGTATCAGAGCTAGGGTTTTCCCTCTGTGTATTTGGTATTAGTTTAATTATGCACATGTCATACATAATTTAGGCAGGATAATAGTAGGATGTGCTAACTTTGTGGATGCAGGATCCAACTATTATGGCATATAGATATTGTGTGTGTGATTGGACCCTTGGACATGTCAAGGGCATTTTATTATGTGTGCATGATTGTATTATAAAATACAGCAGGAGCTGTATTTAGTTTTATTAGGATTTTATTTTTTGATCTAGATACATGTACATTCCTTTAAGGAATATAGGATCGAAAAATGTAAAATTCTATTTATGTCGCGGATCGAATCTTGCAAGGCGTGGAACCTTTTGAGGATCATAGGCGCAGCGGAACAAGGAGCAAGATGGATGCGATAACTAGACCCGGTGGCGGTAGCCAAAGATGGCAGCAGCTAGGGATGGCGACACACGGTCGACAGCAATAGATAAAAGCCATAATAGTTGAAAATTAGTTTTTCTATTTTATTGCTTTTTATGTTGTGCTCTATGTGCTTGTTAGTATGCATGTTAAGTAGGCTAGCATAGTCAAAATTCCTCACTTTAAATAACTAAGTGGGAGAGGGATTTATTTTTAAATAAATTCCACAGTCTCCATTACTGGTTTATATGTGATGCAACAAGCTTGCACGTTGGCTCTGAGTGCCTTCCTCCATATCGGATGAGCTTGTTTGCGGATCACTAGATTAAACTTCCATTTTGGATGACTATAGGAAGTTAATTAAGAGCGTGTGATCTTCCCCATCGGAAGGGGCACAATCTTATTAATGGACTTAGTGTCAAGTAATGGTATACACTTAGGCACGTCTAATAGTATCCTCCCCATCGGAGTCACTGCTATTATTTGTGTGACCGAAGAAAACCAACTATTAATTTGTCAAATAAATAGGTTGACATGATAATAAAATTAAAAACTCCTCTTACAAATGTTTGATTTTGTATACGTCCACACTATCGTGGCATACAAAATTCATGGTGTTTAAGGTAATTTTATTTGTCATAAAGATTTATTGACAAGATAATTAATGGGTAAACCCCTCCTCTTACAAATGTTTAATTTTGTATACGTCCACACTATCGTGGCATTCAAAATTCACGGTGTTTGAGGTGTTGGTGAATTTAAATAATATTGTTTGAGGAATCAATGTTATTTTAAATTTAAAAAGTTTTGACCAAATATTTGATCAAAGAAAGATCAACTATTAATTTTATTCGTCATAAAGTAAAGTTGACGAGATAATAATATTAATGGATAAAATCTCCTTTGATTTTGTATACGTCCACACTATCGTGACATACAAAATTCATGGGGATTTTAAGGAATTGATCTTGAGAAAATATTTTTGTGATTCTTAGGATTTAAAATGTTAGTCAATTCCGTAGTTGTTATACTATAGAAAAGACTTAGTAGTCCCAATTGTAATGATTGGAAATAGGACTTGGACATTAAGGTAGTCTGTCTTCTTAGAACTAAGAACAATATAGGTGTATTTAATTCATTAGTTGAAACATGTTTAGTGGTGTTATCTACCAGAACCTGGAGTGTAGATACAGATGTCATTAATCATGTCCGCAATTCATTGCAGGGTTCCAGGAAACCCGACAACTAAATGAAAATAAAAACACCGTACACATGGGCACTGCTATAAAAATGGCAGTTGTTGCAGTGGGAGATGTTTATCTTTTGACAAGAATAAAATATGGATTTTAAGTAATTGTCTTTACGTACCAAAGAACTAGTTTTCAGTTTCTAAATCATTCAAAGAACTTGATATTCTGCCTCTTTTAATAACAAAGTTGTTATTAAGAAAAAGAGGGAAGTTATCTGTTCTGGTACGTTGGTTGACAATTTATAAATCCAATAACTCCCATGATGCAACAAATGGAAATTAGTAACACATCTTCTAACTTTAAGAGAAAGCAACCTTCGAAAATGAACCAATTATATCTTTGGTATCTAAGGCTAGGTTATATTAACTTGAGTAGGATTCATTGGTAGCTGATGAACTTTTGGGTTCATTGGTAGTGGAAATCTTTCCAACCTGCGAGTCTTACTTGGAAGGAAAAATAACCGAGAAGCTTTTAAGTATAAGGTGTATGGAGCCAAAGATACATTGGAGTAGGTTCATTCTTATTTGTGTGATCCTATGACAAGAGTTAGTATCGACTATTTCGTCTATTTTATAGACAACTATTCAAGATACAAATACATTTACTTGATGTGCCGCAAGACTAAGTGCTTTGATTAGTTCAAAGAGTAAAAGGCTGATGCGGAGAAATGTTAAAGTAAAAGTATCAAGTCACTATGGTAAGATCGTAGTGGCAAGTACCTCTTGGCACAATTTATGAGTCACTTATCAGAAGTCGGGACTCAATCCCAACTAACTGCACCTAGTACAACCCAACAGAATGGTGTAGTAGAAAGAATGTATAGGACTCTTATGAAAATAAGTAGATTGATGATGAATTAATCACCAAATTCGTTTTAAGGATATACACTAGAAACAGAAGTGAAGATAATACCTTCTAAAGACAAAACTCTCTACTCCCATAGAATTACAGAATGGGCGTAAGCCTAGTCTGAAGCATATTCGGATTTGGGTGGTCTAGCACATGAGAGACACTGATAAGTTGGGCAGGAGTTCACTTGTTTGTGAGTTTTCCTAAAGAAATGAAAGTAGGTTTATAGTCTTAAAAAATCAGAAGGTCATTGTTAGAATCAATGACCGATTTTTAGAAAAAGACTATGTAATAAACCACAAGCCCATAAGTAAATTTGTTCTTAAAGAAATTATAAAGGACATGTCTAATCTAGTACCAACTGTACAAGATGAAATATCACAAGAAACTGCAACACGTATCATAAATGATACGCAGACAGTGGCTCATCGTAGTGGGAGGGTTGTCAAGCAAACCTAAAAGATTCATGTTTTGGGAGAGTTTTTGGACTTGATCCCAAATGAACATGAGTCTGATCCCGGACATATGATGAAGCACTCCAAGATAAAGATGCAGCATCTTGGCAAAGAGCAATGAATACAAAATTAGAATATATGTATTCTAATAAAATATGGAAGCTTGTAGAACCACCAGATGGTGTAAAAGCCATTGGGTAAAAATAGGTCTACAATAGAAAAAGATAGATAGACAGGAAGGTGGAAACTTTCAAAGCAAGGCTTGATGAAAAAGGAAACATTTTCACTGGTAGCCATGCTTATGTCTATCCGGATTCTTTTATCTATTTGGCAAGTGGATGTCAAGACAGCATTCCTTAATGGAAGTCTTGAAGAAAGCATCCATATAAAGCAACCAGAAGGGTTTATTGCAAAGGGCAAAGAGCATCTTGTGTGAAAGCTCAATAAGTCTATGGACTGAGGCAAAGTTTTAAGGTCTTGGAACATCCGGTTTATCAAAGTAATCCATACCTATGGATTTATTTAGAAACCGGATAAGTCTTGTGTATACAAAAAGTATGATGGAAACGTGGTGGTATTTCTTGTATTATACGTAGATAATATTTTTGGTAGTTGGAAACAATATCAAAATGTTGTCTGAAGTAAGGGTATGGTTGTCCAAACAATTTGATATGAAGGACTTGGGAGAATGTATATATTCTTGGGATTAAAGTAATAAGGGATCGCAAGAAAAGAATATTTTACTTATCCCAAGCTTCATATATCGAAAAAATCCTTGCTCGTTATAAGCATGCAAAACTCCAAGAAAGGTTTCTTACCTTTTTAGCATGGGAGCCCCAAACAGCTCTGGGAGCCCCGTTTGGAAAAGTCAACCTCGTTGACTTTTCCCAGCCCGAGTCTTCTGCTCCGGCTCCATTCTCCTCAGACCGAGTCTTCCGCTCGCTTGGGTGATTTCTGTCATCCAGAATAGGGCTCCCCCGAACCCAACTTCCAGTCTTCTCTAGCAGGCTTCCGCTCCGGCTTCTCATCCCTCGGAATTGCCGCGTGTTTCCTTCTCGTCCGCCAGCGTACTCATCAACAGTCTTTGTCCCTCAGTCGCAACCCATGCCAACCTTCTCTCTAGTTGTGTCTCTTGCTTCTCGAGCAGTCTTCCGCTCCGGCTTCTCGTCCCTCGGAACCACCGCACGCTTCCTTCTTGTCCGCCGGTGTACTCTTCCGCAGCGTCTCGTCCTTCTGACGCACTGTTAGTTAGAGCCCTAGAGGCAATCATATGATGATTGTTGTATGGACTCGATGTATCATATTCCTATATATTTATAAAGGCATTTCTTTATGGTTATTATACTTACTTGTATTGGTGCCAAATAACTAAGTATAATAGCGTCCTTGAGTTGAAGGTTCTTATCTATATCAATCGATTGGTTGAATTGATAGTGAGATAATATAGAGAACACTACTCTTAATCATTCCTAGTCAAGTATTAACATTCAGGGACAATGTTAATTTGATGAGACTAGCATGTAGGTTATCTCAATTACTTGATCTCACAAATCATGGATATAGAGATATCAAGTTGACACATAGGTATGCATTGGAGAATGTATACTGAATGACCCGCCATGAGAATGTATCATGGATCATGTCATATACTTTCTCATGTGACTATTAGTATGACTATGAGTCCTTGAACCTGAAGTCACCATGGTTCCCTACATAAGGAGTTGCATGCTTTGGCTTCGTCAAACGTCACCCATAATTCGGTGGACTATAAAGGCGATTATTGGGTGTGTAACAAATTATGCGGAGGGATGTTAGTGATGTAGATGGGATCTATCCCTCCTATATGATGGGAGTGACATCATGATTATTGATAGAGTGAGACCATTAAGTGGATGGCCATGCCCAAATGAGTCAATATGAGATATTGAGATCATTTATTTAGAGTGAGTCTACTTGGAGTTCAAGATATAGATTGATTAGAGGATGACACAGTCTATGCCTCAATTGATCAATCTAGATGTCAAGGATAGAAGGACATTGTCACATATTGTGAGAGTCACAATTAGTAGTCGCAAAGGTGATGTTGGATCTCAACATTCTTGTATCTTGGGTAGTAATGATGTGTTGCTAGATAGCGCTCATTACTTATGCTTCTAAATGAGTTTAGGAGCATTGCCAACGTTACAATAACCTATAGGGTCACACACAAAGGGCAATTAGATGGAGAATAGGTTCATATGATGAACCAAGAGGATTAGGTTAATGTGATGAACCAAATTTGATTAAGAGTAATCCAAATTAGACTAATTGAGTTGGACTCAATTTGATTCATGTGTCCAATGAGTTTAATTTAGATTATGACTCATTGAATCAATTTAATTTAATGGATATAGATTCACTAAATTAAATTGATTTGAATCAAAGGTTGGATTTGATCAACCATGGGAGATAAGAAGTCAAGTTTGACTTGACTTGAGAGGGAAGATGAAGGGTCAAGTTTGACTTGACCAAATGCCACCATATTTTTGACTTGGCATGGGCCGACCAATGATGGTGTTCCACATCATCAAGGCCACATCATTGTGTGCCACCTCATGAGGAAGACCAAGAGCCATGACTCTTGGTATTACATGGAGGTTTAAAACCCCTCCATTAAGTGGCCAGCCACATTAGTGAGGCATTAAGCAATTTGTGTGCTAATTCAAGTCTTCTTCTTCCTCTCTACATTCTCTTCTCCATCTCATCCTCCATTGTCGTGACTACCAAGAGTGCTAGCACACTCTAAGTGGTTTTTCTCCACCTTTTGTCCGTGTGGATACATATAGAGGGGTGTACACTTGACACCCTACGAGATCCGACAACTCTTGGACGAGCGGGATAAGCGAAGGGCTTCGCTACAAGGGTAACTCTCTTTTCATGTAGATCTAAGGTAGATCTAGGGTAGAAACACGTACATGATTTAATTTTTAAATATATCTTCGCATGGATCCATGGCTAGCTTCGGGGTTTCCTCAACGCAAAAAGTGGTTTTTGCGGCTCGAATTGCTTACACGCATCGCGTGCCGTCCTTCTCGCTAGTTGCATCTTCCGCTTGACTACCTGTGTTCCTATGTTCCTGCACACTTAGACACCAGGTTAAAAACACACAGGACCTAACTTAACTTGTTGATCACACCAAAACAACCTTGGGGTTCCAACAGAAACATCTAGGGATGGAGGTGAATGAAGTTCTAGAGTTTCTCCCTAAGGGTAGAACCCTTCCCCAAGGAGAGGGACAAAGTCCCAAACCCAAGATGAGTCTAAGAATGAGGTTCTTGACCATTTTATACCTCCTCTAAACTATCCAGGAAAACCAGGATTACAGGGGTCCGGTATACTAAGTTTTTCACCTATTAAACTAGGTTTTCTTGTGATTAACCTTGAACAAATGTTGTATACCTTGAAATTATCTACAATCTGATATTTGGATTGAGCCCTATCTCAAACCAAGCCGAAAGTTATGGTGTTTCAAAGTTTGGTATGTAGTATGGGAAGAGGTCTTGATGAAGCCGCTATTGGGAGGCACGACCATGCCTTATAGCATAGGTAAACTCTGCTATCTCTCTGTTGGACCTGATGCTAAGTTTTAGACCTTGAAGTTATCTACGTTTTGGTATAAAGAACAACACAACTCTAACCGAGCGCAAAGTTATGGTTGTTCTATGATTGGTCTACAATCTTCCCAGAATTCAGCACGACTCTGTTTTGGCGTGGTATGGCCTTAGCTTCTCCGCCACACGGCCATGTGGAATCCACATGGCCGTGGTCTTCCTCTTATCTGGATAAAATACACGGTCATGTGAAATCACATGGCCAGGGTCTTCCTCGGCTTTAGATGAATGACACGACCGTGCCATTTGGCACGACCATGTGCTGCTTGGCCACGGGAGAGGGACACGGTCATGTGGTTTTACACGGCTTGCGCTTGATTTGTCTCTGGTGAGGGGCATGACCGTGTGGTTTCATATTGCCTGAGCTTGCTTTGCAATGAGTAAGAATACACGACCGTGTGGTTTCATATGACCTGAGCTGGATTTTCACAAGTTGCTCTAATTTACATCTTTTGCTCCATTTTCACTCCAAATCGTGTCCTATCAATCAATATAAGCAAAGAGTAGATCTCCAAATAAAAGGAGTGGAAATATAGCATTATAATAAAATAAGGTGCAATAAATATAGATTATGCTAATGAAATTCAAGTAGATGTGCGTTAAAACATGCATAAAAGTGTATATAATCTACGCATATCAAATAGCCATTCTTGTTCAAGGTGAGCTTGATTACCATGAACCTATGGCCAAAACACCAATTGTTAAAAATATTAATATGTACCAACCAAATATAGATTTTCACTTACATATAGTTTGAACCGTGCAACAAATTCTTCTTTGCAAAATCGATCAAATTCTTGTATCGACAATTGAAAATATAAGTTTGCAACACAAACAATTATATGGCAAAAATTGACCAAAAAAATATATTATAACACAAATAATTTGCAACATTACAAAAAAAATATACTTACTCATAATATGGCAATATTTATAGACAATTCAGTAAAATATAAGTCTGGGCTACATGTCATTCTTTACCAGTTAAGTATCCTTGTTTACATGGTCTACTTGGTCGATCAAGGTAGTTAAAAATTAAAAATGTTCTTACATTTGGATCAATAGGATTCTCATCATTTCTTCCCACTCATCACCTTTTGCTATTAACATGAGGTTCAAAATAATATGATGCAAAAGTTGTTACTTCCTCCATAGTGTATACATTAACAATAGAGGCTTCAACTCGTGCTTTATTTTTTACTTTTTTTTTCAAATGATATAAGAATCTGTTGGTAATAAAATAAATTGTATTAAATATTAATATATAATAAAAAATAGTAATTTTTTATGCATTCAAATAGTAAAAGTATAGAAAATGAAAATTCTACCTTTCAAATAGATACATCCACTAAAAAAGGACAGGTCCTCCAACTTTGGCCTCGTATGGAAAGTGAACCAAAAGATGCTCCATAGAATAAAAAAATGATGGTGAAAATATCCTTTCCAAATTGTACAAAATAATTAGTATATCTCTCTCACTTCTCCATATGTGAATGTCTCAAAACTGTTGAGCAAATATCATATAAAAAAATACTTAACTCTGTAATTGCACCCTATACAAAATGTGGTAAGAGTTCCTTAAAAGTAATAGGAATGAGTCTCTGCATTATTATATGGCAGTCATGATTTTTCAAACCAATCAATTTACATTATTTCATATCAACACATCTTCCAAGATTAGAGACATACCCACTAGAAATTTCAAAGATTTCAACCATTCACAAAGAACATATTTCTGATCCATATTAAATGTATAAATTGCCTTTCGCTTTGGACCCCTACTATTTCCATCGACATCAAGAGTGGGTCTTTTACAAATGAGTCGCATATCTTTTCTTTCATTGAGATTATCTTTGGTTTCTTTATTGATATCAATCATTGTATATATCAGATTATCAAAAATATTCTTCTTAATTTGTAATACATCGAGATTATGATGTATCAAATGACTAAACCAATATGGAAAATCCCAAAATATACTATGTTTAGTTCATTTATGTGTACTTTCTGTTGGTTAGTCCTAAGAAAATCATACCGGTTCCACTATATAAAAATTTTGTACAAGTGTCGAACCTTTCCTTAAATAACCTATTGTGTTCTTTAGAAGTTAAATTAGGAATCGCAGACGGAACTTAATATCATTGATTCCAAATATAACTTATCTGTTCTTGATGATTTAGATTTGGATCGCAAGCGGAACTTAACACTATTGATCCAAATCCACCTATGTTATTAATTCCATTAAATATTAATTTCCAAAATTGGCTTCCAGGACTGCATGGCGAGGCACATGACCTTCTTGGGTATGGGAGCATCCACCACCGCCTAGACAAAGCCTTTTAAGGAAAGCTAATATTAAATTTCCTTAAATAACTCTAGGTTAACCAAAAAGAATAATTGAAACACAAATTTGAAAAATAAAATAAAAGAAACACAAATTCGAAACAAATCCGAAAACTCAAGAATCATATGCCTCTTGTGTTTTGTATTTCCAAAAATAACAACACAAAGAAAATTAGTATGATGCCGAAAACAATTACTAGTTATACCTTCTTTGTAAGCAAATAACCTCTTGATCTTCTACCGTATTCCTCTTCTTTTCCCGAATGTTGTGTGGACAATGATCTACCGAGATGAGAATCCACCTAAGCCACCTTCTTCTCCAAGCAAGATTCGGCCACCATAATTCTCCAAGAGAAGTAGAGGTTTGGCCACCACCACCAAGCTCCAAGGGATGCAAGAAACAAAACCTCCTTTCTCTCCTTCTTCCCCTAGCTAGAACCGGACACCATCAAGAGCTCCAAGAGAGGATAAAACTGGCCACTAAAGAAGAAGAGAAGAGGAGAGGAAGAACCTCTAGGGCCAGCCACACCAAGGAGAAAAAGAGAGGAAGAAAAGAATAAAGTCGTTCGCCATGAAAGCACCTCTACCCTCTCTTTTATAATCCTTGGTCTTGGAAAATAAGGAAATTTAAATAAAAAACTTCCTTAATTCTTTTGCCATGAAAAGGAAAATTTATTTAATTAAAAACAATTTTCTCTTCTCAATTGTAATGGTTGGCCACTTTTAAAAACAAAACAAGGAGAGTTTTAATTAACACAAGAATTAAAACTTCCTAATTTATCTCTGAAAATTTATAAAAAATTTCTCCAATAATTTTTCCCTTCATGGTGGATTGTAAAAAGGAAATTTTATAAATCAAAATATTTCTTTTAAACAAGTGGATGATTTCCAAAAAGGAAAGTTATCTCTAAAAATTAAAATCTCCTTTCAATCTACCAATAAGGAAAGATATCAAATCTTTTCTTAATCTTTTGTAGAAACTTATAAAAGAAATATTTAATTTTTAAACTCTCTTTTAAATCATGAACATGGTTAAAAAGGAAAGTTTTCTCAAAATTAAAATCTACCTTTCAATCTACAAATAAGGAAAGATTTCAAATCTTTTCTCAATCTTTTGTAGAAAACTATAAGAGGAAAGATTTAAATTTCAAACTCTCTTTTAAAACCATGATATCCACATAAGAAAATATTTTAATAAAAATCCCTTTTTATTTTCTATGTGGCCAGCCACACCTAGCTTGGACTCCAAGCTAGGCTCGGCCACTAATCTTGACTCTATCCTTGGGTCTTCGCCGGCCCTAGCTTGGGTTCCAAGCTAGCTTGGCCGGCCCCCTTGGGTTGGGTAAGAAGTGGGTATGTGGTGAGTATAAATCTCTATATATAAGAGGCTACGATAGGGACCCAGAGGAGAAATTGGTTTTGGTCTCCCGATGAAATTAAGCTTCCCGTGTACGCCCCAAACACACAACTTAACTTCATCAATAATAATTCATACCACTAAAGAATTATTATTGAACTACCGCACCAATCCCAAATTACATTTTGGGCTCCTTTTTATTATGAGTGTGTTAGTCTCCCTGTGTTTAAGATGTCGAATGTCCACTAATTAAATGAGTTACTGACAACTCACTTAATTAATATCTTTATCAATGAGTAGTACCACTCAACCTCATCGTCATGTCGGACTAAGTCCACCTGCAGGGTTTAACATAACAATCCTTATGAACTCCTCTTGGGGACATTCTCAACCTAGATTACTAGGACACAGTTTCCTTCTATAATCAACAACACACACTATAAGTAATATTATTTCCCAACTTATCGGACTTATTGATTTATCGAGCTAAATCTCACCCATTGATAAGTCAAAGGAATAAATACTAAATATATGTGTTTGTTATTATATTAGGATTAAGAGCACACACTTCCATAATAACTAAGGTCTAGTTCTTTTATCAAGTCATTATAAAAAGAACTTACCTAAAATGGTCCTACTCAATACACTTAGAGTGTACTAGTGTAATTTATTAGTCAAGATAAACTAATATCTAATTACACTATGACTATTCCGATGGTTTGTTCCTTTCATCTTGTCGTGAGCAACTGTTTATAATTTATAAAGAACTGATAACATGATCTTCTGTGTGTGACACCACACACCATGTTATCTATTATATAAATTAATTGAACAACCACACTTAACAAATAAACTTAGGTTTTTGACCGTTGTGATTCTTTATTTCTAAATAAATGTTTATACAAAAGCTAGGAATTTTGTATACACTCTAACAATCTCCCACTTATACTAAAAGACTATGCTACTATAAATACTGCCATACATCAGATTCCCAAACCATCAACATACCCATCAAAAGCTCTTACCTTAAGGACCTTAGTGAAAGGATCTACAGGTCATCACTTGATGCAATCTAGGCGGCAACAACTTCTCCTCGATTATACGATGTCTCGTATTGGGTGGTAGTTGCGCTCTATTATGTTTAATTGCCTTATGGACTTATGGTTTCTTCGAGTTTGCTACTGCACCATTATTATTACAATAATTTTTGGGCAAACCAGAAAACATGTCTAAGTCCATTATGAAGTATCTGAGCCATACAGCTTCTATGACTACCTCAGGAGCTGCTACTTACTCAGCTTCTATGGTGGAGTCCGAAAAAATACCTTTGCTTATCACTCTTCTATAGTTATGACTTCACCTCCTAAAGTAAACACAAAACCCCGAGGTCGAAATCCGAGCAACCTAGGGACTAAATTAACTGCCTTGTAAGCTAGCATATAATCTTAAGTACCTCTAAGGTACTTCAATATATGCTTTACCGCAGTCTAATGTCCTTGTCCAGGGTTACTTTGATATCTGCTAACTATGCCCTTGGCAAAATAGTTTCTGATCTCGTGCATAGCATACATTAGGCTTCCGACAGCCGAAGCATAAGGAACTTCCTTCATTTCCTCTATCTCCTTTGATGTCTTCGGAGACATCTCTTTAGATAAAGCTACTCCATGCTGAAAAGGTAAGAAACCTTTCTTGGAGTTTTCCATGCTTGAAACGAGCAAGGATTGTTTCAATATATGAAGCTTGGGATAAGTAAAACATTCTTTTCTTACGATCCCTTTGATCCCAAGAATATATGCATTCTCCCAAGTCTTTCATATCGAATTGTTTGGACAACCATACCCTTGCTTCTGACAACACTTTGATATTGTTTCCAACTACCAAAAATGTTATCTACGTATAGTACAAGAAATACCACCACGTCTCCATCACACTTCTTGTATACACAAAACTCATTTGGTTATAAAATAAATCCATAGGTCTGGATTATTTTATTAAACCGGATGTTCCAAGACCTTGAAGCTTTACTTCAGTCTATAAACTGATTGAGCTTACACACAAGATGCTCTTTGCTCTTTGCAATGAACCCTTCTGGTTGCTATATATGGATGTTTTTTTCAAGACTTCCATTAAGGAAAGTTGTCTTGACATCCACTTGCTAAAATAGATAAAAGAATCCGGATAGACTTAAGCATGGCTACCGGTGAAAAAGTTTCCTTTTTCAACAAACTTTGTTTTGATAGTTACTACCTTCCCGTCTATCCCTCTTTTTCTATTATGGACCTCTTTACACCAAATGGCTTTTACACCATCTGGTGGTTCTACAAGCTCTCAGACTTTATTAGAATACATATATTTCTAATTCTGTATTCATTGCCTTTTGCAAAGATGCTGCATCTTTATCTTGGAGTGCTTCGTCATATGTTCGGGAATTAGGTTAATGTTTACCAAGGATCAAGTCCAAAGACTTTCCTAAAACATGAATCTTTCAGGTTGTCTAACAACCCTCCCACTACGACGAGGCACTATCTTCAATTGTGTATCATTTATGATATGTGTTGTAGTTTCTTGTGATATTTCATCTTGTACAATTGGTACTAGATTAAAACGTGTCTTCTCTTATTTCATTAAGAAGAAATTTACTTATGGGCTTATGATTTATTATAGTCATCTTCTAAAAATCGTGCATTGGTGCCAATAATGACCTTCTGATTTTTAAGGACTATAAATCTCTTTTCATTTTTCTAGGATAATTCACAAACAAGTGAACTCATGTCCAACTTATCAGTGTCTCTCATGTGCTAGACCACCCAAATCCGAATTTGCTTCAGACTAGACTTACGCCCATTCTGCAATTCTGTGGGAGTAGAGAGTTCTGACTTAGAAGGTACTATGTTCACTTCCATTTCCAGTGTATATCCTTAAAACGAATTTGGTAATTTTCTGAATAACTCATCTTCGATCTAGTTATTCCATAAGAGCCTTATACCTTCTTTCTACTACACCATTCTGTTGGAGTGTACCAGGTGCAGTCAGTTGGGATTAAATCTCAACTTCTGATAAGTGACTCCTAAACTCTCCTAAGAGGTACTCGTTACTACGATTTCACCGTAGTGTCTTGATACTTTTATTTTGACGTTACTCCACATCAGCCTAGTACTCTTTGAACTAATCAAAGCACTTAGACTTGTGGCGCGTCAAGTAAATGTATCCTTATCTCGAATAGTTATCTATTCGAAACAACTTCTTGCTTGGATAGTCAAAGGTCTACACAAATCAGAATGAACCAATTCCAACATATCTTTGGCTCCATACCCCTTAGACTTAAAAGCTTCTTGGTTATTTTTCCTTGCAAGTAAGATCCGCAGGTTGGAAAATTTTCCACTACCAATGAACCCAAGAGTTCATTGGTTATTCTCCTTTGAATCTTACTCAAGTTAATATAACCTAGCCTTAGACTGCCAAGGATGTGATTGGTTCATTTCCGAAGGTTGCTTTCTCTTATTAAAGATGTGTTATTAATTTCCATTTATTACATCGTGGGAGTTATTGGATTTTAAATTGCCAACCAACGTACCAAAACAGATAACTTTCCTATTTTCTTAATAACAACTTTGTTACCAAAATAGACAGAATAGTTTAGAAACCGAAATCAAATTCTTTCTAAACGTAGTAAGATAATTTCTTAAAATTCATATTTTATTCCTATTAGAGGATAAACATCTCCCACTGCAACAGCTGCTACTATTACAGCAGTGCCCATGTAAACGGTGATTTATATAGTTGTCGGGTTTCCTGGAACCCCTATAATGAATTGCAGACATAATCAGTGGTTCATGTATCTAGACACCAGGTACTGGTAGATAACACCACTAAATATGTTTCAACAACTAATAAAATACACCATTAATGTTCTCAGTTCTGAGGGGATAGTCAACCTTAATGTCTAAGTTTTCCAATCATTACAATTGGGACTACTAAGTCTATTCTATAGTATAACAAATAGGAGATTGACAAACATTTAAAATCCTAAGAATCACAAAAATATTTGGTTAAGACCAACACTTTAAAATCCCCGTGAATTTTATATGCCACGATAGTGTGGACGTATACAAATTAAAAAAAAAATTTGTCCATTAATTTTATTATCTCGTCATCCTAACTTCATGACAAATAAAATTAATAGTTGGTTTATCTTTGATCAACTATTTTGGTCAAAACTTTGAATTTAAAATAACATTGATTCCTCAAACAATATTATTTAAATTCACCAAAACCTCAAACACCGGGAATTTTGCATGCCACGATAGTGTGGACGTATACAAATTCGAACATTTGTAAGAGAAGGGTTATACCCATTAACAACCTTGTCAAACTATTTTTATGACAAATAAAATTACCTCAAACACCGTGAATTTTGTATGCCACGATAGTGTGGACGTATACAAAACCAAACATTTGTAAGAGGAGTTTTTCCCATTAATGTTATTTTCTTGTCATCCTGACAAATAAAATTACCTCATACACCGTGAATTTTGTATGCCATGATAGTGTGGACGTATACAAAAACTCAATAATTATAAGAGGGAGTTTTAATTTTATTATTTTGTCATCTTATCTTTTTGACAAATTAATAGTTGGTTTTCCTTTGGTCACACAAATAATTAATAGCAGTGACTCCGATGGGGAGGATACTATTAGATGTGTCTAAGTGTATACCATTACTTGACACTAAGTCCATTAATAAGATTGTGCCCTTTCCGATGGGGAAGATCACACGCTCTTAACTAATTTCCTATAATCATCCTAAATGGAAATTTGATCTAGTGATCCGCAAACAAACTCATCTGATATGGAGGAAGGCACTCAGAGCCAATGCGCAAGTTTGTTTGCATCACTTACGTTGTAATGCAGATCATGGAATTTATTAAAATAAATCCCTCTCCCACTTAGTTATTTATGGTGAGGAATATTTACCTATGCTAGCATATAACACATGCACACACACAGTAAACAAAAGCAATAAATTTTGAAATTAATTTTTCAACTATTATGACCTTTTCCATCACTGTCTTCAGTATGCTCCAACCCTAGCTGCTGCCATCTTTAGCCACCGCCATCAGGTCGAGACATCGCATCCATCTTGCTTCTTATTCCGCCGCGCCTCTGGTGCTTCAAAAGTACCACGCCTCGCAAGCATCCGATCCGCGACAAAAATAGAATTTTAAATATATCGATCCTATATTCCACAAAAGAATGTACATGTAATCTAGATCAAAAATAAAATTCTAAAATCCTAAGGCTAATACAGCTCCTCCTATATTAGTTACATACAATCATGCACACACAAAAATAATACCCTTGACATGTCCAAGGGTCCAATCACACACAACATTTATAAGTCATAATAGTTGAAGCCTACAACCACAAAGCTAGCACATCCTACTATTATCCTGCATAAATTATGTATGACATGTGCATAACCTAATTTGAAAACCAAACACAAAGAGGCAAACCCTAGCTCTGATACCAATTGTTGGTTAGTCCTAGGAAAATCGTACCGGTTCCACTGTACAAAAATTTTGTACAAGTGTCGAACCTTTCCTTAAATAACCTATTGTGTTGTTTAGAAGTTAAATTAGGAATCGTAGACGGAACTTAGCATCATTGATTCCAAATTTAACTTATCTATTCATGATAGTTTAGATTTGGATCGCAAGTGGAACTTAACACTATTGATCCAAATCCACCTATGTTATTAATTTCATTAAATATTAATTTCTAAAATTGGCTTCCAGGACTGCATGGCGAGGCATATGGCCTTCTTGGATATGGGAGCATCCACCACCACCTAGAGAAAACCTTTTAAGGAAAGCTAATATTTAATTTCCTTAAATAACTCTAGGTTAATCAAAAAGAATAATTGAATCACAAATTCAAAAAATAAAACAAAAGAAACACAAATTCGAAACAAATCCGAAAACTCTAGAATTATATGCCTCTTGTGTTTGGTATTTCCAAAAATAACTACACAAAGAAAACTAGTATGATGCGGGAAACAATTACTAGTTATACCTTCTTTGTAAGCAAATAACCTCTTGATCTTCTACCGTATTCCTCGTCTTATCCCGGACGTTGTGTGGACAACGATCTACCGAGATGAGAATTCACCTAAGCCACCTTCTTCTCCAAGCAAGATTCGGCCACCACAATTCTCCAAGAGAAGTAGAGGTCCGGCCACCACCACCAAGCTCCAAGGGATGCAAGAAACAAGACCTCCTTTCTCTCCTTCTTCTCCTAGCTTGAACCGGCCACCATCAAGAGCTCCAAGAGAGGATAAAACCGGCCACTAAAGAAGAAGAGAAGAGGAGAGGAAGAACCTCTAGGGCCGGCCACACCAAGGAGAAAAAGAGAGAAAGAAAAGAATAAAGTCGTTCGCCATGAAGGCACCTCTACCCTCTCTTTTATAATCCTTGGTCTTGGTAAATAAGGAAATTTAAATAAAAAACTTCCTTAATTCTTTTGCCATGAATAGGAAAATTTATTTAATTAAAAACAATTTTCTCTTCTCAATTTTAATGGCCGACCACTTTTAAAAACAAAATAAGGAGAGTTTTAATTAACATAAGAATTAAAACTTCCTAATTTATCTCCGGAAATTTATAATAAAAAATTCCAATAAGTTTTCCCTTCATGGTAGATTGTAAAAAGGAAATTTTATAAATTAAAATATTTCTTTTAAACATGTAGATGATTTCCAAAAAGGAAAGTTATCTCTAAAATTTAAAATCTCCTTTCAATTTACAAATAAGAAAAAATATCAAATCTTTTCTTAATCTTTTGTAGAAAATTATAAAAGAAATATTTAATTTTTAAACTCTCTTTTAAATCATGAACATGGTTAAAAAAGGAAAGTTTTCTCAAAATTTAAATCTACCTTTCAATCTACAAATCAGGAAAGATTTTAAATATTTTCTTAATCTTTTGTAGAAAACTATAAGAGGAAAGATTTAAATTTCAAACTCTCTTTTAAAACCATGATATCCACATAAGAAAATATTTTAATAAAAATCCCTTTTTATTTTCTATGTGGCCGGCCACACCTAGCTTGGACTCCAAGCTAGGGCCAGCCACTTATCTTGACTCTATCCTTGGGTCTTGGTCGGCCCTAGCTTGGGTTCCAAGCTAGCTTGGCCGGCCCCCTTGGGTTGGGTAAGAAGTGGGTATGTGGTGAGTATAAATCTCTATATACAAGAGGCTACGATAGGGACCCAGAGGAGAAATTGGATTTGGTCTCCCGATGAAATTAAGCTTCCCGTGTTCGCCCCGAACACACAACTTAATTTCATCAATAAAAATTCATACAACTAAAGAATTATTATTGAACTACCGCACCAATCCCAAATTACATTTTGGGCTCCTTCTTATTATGAGTGTGTTAGTCTCCCTATGTTTAAGATGTCAAATGTCCACTAATTAAATGAGTTACTGACAACTCACTTAATTAATATCTTTGTCCATGAGTAGTACCACTCAACCTCATCGTCATGTCGGACTAAGTCCACCTGCAGGGTTTAACATCACAATCCTTATGAGCTCCTCTTGGGGACATTCTCTACCTATATTATTAGGACACAGTTTCCTTCTATAATCAACAACACACTATACGAAATATTATATCCCAACTTATCGAGCTAAATCTCACCCATTGATAAGTCAAAGAAATAAATACTAAGTACATGTGTTTGTTATTATATTAGGATTAAGAGCACACACTTCCATAATAACTAAGGTCTAGTTCTTTTATCAAGTCAGTATAAAAAGAACTTACCTAAAATGGTTCTACTCAATACACATAGAGTGTACTAGTGTAATTTATTAGTCATGATAAACTAATATCTAATTACACTATGACTATTCCGATGGTTTGTTCCTATCATCTTAGTCGTGAGCAACTGTTTATAATTTATAAAGAACTGATAACTTGATCTTCTGTGTGTGACATGACCCATCTTGTTATCTACAATATAAATTAATTGAACAACCACACTTAACAAATAAATGTAGGTTTTTGACCATGTGATTCTTTATTTCTAAATAAATATTTATACAAAAGCTAGGCTTTTAGTATACACTCTAACACTTTCATATTAATTTGTTGCACCATGTGGCTTTTCAATAACAAATGGAAAGGGAAGCACTCTGTACCAAATATCTAGACCTATCAATCTCAATGGTGAAGGTGTTCTTTCAATTCTAGTCTTAGTGAATTCATCTTTATTCTTTCTGAAATTAAATTGAGTAGTAAGAATTGTCTATGACAATTAAAATAACTCGGCTTCTTCACGTGTTTTAATCTGATTAACTTTGATCTCTCCATACATATTGAGCATCCAAAGATCATAGCGATACTCCAACCCGATAGCATACCATAAGTTAGAAAGTCATTTATTGTCAAAGAAGAGCAACCTTCATTACAAACATCTAATTAGTATGAACATCGTGTTAGATCGAAAGTGCTAGAGCGGGGGGGGGGGGGGTGAATAGCGCTCGTGGTTTTTACATGTTTCGTATTCATAAAACGATCAAACACAGAGGAAATAAATAAACAAACAAACACAGAAGACCAAGGTATTTACATGGTTCGGAGCCTGTGGCGACTCCTACTCCAAGGCTCGCGATCAAAGATCACTTTCAGTGGGCAATCACCATCAATCTAAAAATCTTTTACAATTAAAGAGTACAAGTGTTGAATAAAGAAACAATACCGACAATACGCAAGAATTGAAGAAACGAGGTCGTCAATTGTCGGAGTAGCAGCGTGTGGTGGAAGCATTCAGAGAGCGTTCAAAAGCACCGGTTGTTCTGTTCGAGATTGATTATCAAGATGCTTCTTGAGGCTCCTTTTATAGGCTCTGTAAGACTCATCCAGATCACCAAGTCTTGAGCTCAAATTTGACCCAAGGTGAATCGGTTGACCGATCAGATGATTTCCCCCTCATCCAATCTGCCCGATCCGCTCACTCCGCTTTGATCTGGTCAAGTCTTATCCCCGGTTCGGTCGACCGATAACCAGGTTCGGTTGACCAATCCCCTGGTTGAGCATGGTCCACTCGCTGGATATCTGATCTACGACTTAGGGGTTCGGTCGACCGATAACCTGATCGGTCGACCGATCCCGGTCAATTCTGACCCTACACAGAAATGGTTAGAACTGTTCTCCTACAAAACAGAGTTAGAATATAGCAGATAATATTTAGGTAAGTAAATTGACAATCTTTGGATTGTCCGATTCTGACTTCGGATTTCCTACCGGAATCCCTAGGTTGAACCGTGTAACAACCTAAATTTTCTCATTTCGAGTCCTAATAGTACTTAAAAATATTTAGAAATGCTTTAGAAAAATTCTAGAGATTTTTAGAATTTTTTAGAGTATTTTTATGTAATTTTTGTAGTTCGTTTAGTATTTTTACCAAAAGAAACAAGTTGCAACAAATAAAGAAAATTAGCCGAGATTCGAACCTGCAACCTCCGGCCGAACCAAGCCTTAAGCAAATCCGGCTGACCAAGTGGTCAAGCAGGCGGTTCTGTTTAGAAAAGGTAGCAAAATTTATTTAGGATAGTTAACAGAATATTGGATTATAAAAGGGATAAGTTTATGTTGGATTTGCCTGTTTAGAAAAGGTAGCGAATTTATTTAAGATAGTTAACAGAATATTTGATTATAAAAGGGATAAGTTGATGTTGGATTTGTCTGTTTAGAAAAGGTAGCGAATTTATTTAAGATAGTTAACAGAATATTGGATTATAAAAGGGATAAGTTGATGTTAGATTTGTCTGTTTAGAAAAGATAGCGAATTTATTTAAGATAGTTAACAGAAATATTAAGTTATAAAAAGGGAGAACTTAGGGATTATTTTCCAAAACCTAAACCTCTCCTCTCCTTTTCTCTCCCGACGGCACAGCGTCTCCTGTTTGGGCGAAGAAAAAAAGGGGGGGTCTAGGGTTCCTCTCCGGCGGCCGGCCAAGGGAGATTTCCGGGAGATCTTCACATGGTTGTGATCCTCTTGTCAAGGGGAAACCGTGAGCACAAAGGAGGGGTCGAAGCTTACAATTCCCGCAAACCCTAGAAGTTTTCTTTCCGGTTGTAAGCCCAAGAACGCAAAGGTAAGTGCTTCTCACCTGCGGTAGGAGTAGTTTCGGACCTTTGTTCTTCTTGAATTTGAAGCATGAGAAGCGCTTGTAGTGTAGATTTTTAATTAAGCCTATAGTGCAGATTTTAATTAAGCTTATAGTGCAGATTTTTATGTAGGCTTATAGTGCATATTTTAATTAAGCCTATAGTGCAGATTTTTATATAGGCTTATAGTGCAGATTTTAATTAAGCTTGTAGTGCAGATTTTTAATTAAGCCTATAGTGCAGATTTCAATTAAGCTTATAGTGCAGAATTTTATGTAGGCTTATGTTGGGTTTTTCGGGACGTGAAAACCACTTTTCGCGTCGCGGAAACCCCTAAACCCCCTGCCACGGATCCGTGCGAAGTAAAAACATTCAAAAGCATACGAGTACGAGTTTACAAAAACCTAGATCTACTCTAGATCTTCAAAGAAGAAGAGCTTATACCTTCGATGTGTGCCCTTTTCGTATCCTGCTTGTCCAATGAGATGTCGGATCTCAAGTTGTTAAGGTAGACAACTCTCTATACGTATCCACACGAACACAATAGATGGAGAAGCCAAACAAAGGTGTGCTAGAACCTAGAGTGTTCAACCAAGAAAGGAGGAGAGGGAGAGAAAAATTGGAGCAAGGAAGAAGATGAAGGAATGAATGAGAATTATTCACAAAATGAAACTTATTCCTCCAATTGATGTGGCCAGCCACATTAAGAGGATGTGTAACCTCCATGGAATGCCAAGAGTCACAACTCTTGGTAACTCCCATGAGGTGGCATCCCACTTAAGCAACCATGATGATGTGGAGCATCATCATTGGCCCACTCAATGCCAACTCACCAATGAGGTGGCATAAAGTCAAGTCAAACTTGACTCTTCATCTTCCTCTCAAGTCAAGTCAAACTTGACTTAATCTCTCTCATGGTTGATCTAATCCAACCATTTAATTCAAGCCAATTTAATATAATGAATCTAATTCATTTAATTAAATTGATTCAATGAGTCATAATCTAAATAAGACTCATTGAACACATGAATCAACTTAAGTCCAACTCAATTAGCCCAATTAGGATTACTCTTAATCCAATTTGATTCATCAAATGAATCTAATCCTCTTGGTTCATCATATGAACCTAATCTCCATCTAATTGTCCTTAGTGTGTGACCCTATAGGTTCTTATAACGTTGGCAATGCCCCTAAACCTATTTAGGAGCATAAGTAATGAGCGATATCTAGCAACACATCATTACTACCCAAGTTACAAGAATGTCGAGATCCAACATCACCTTGTGACTACTAATTATGACTCCTCACAATATATGACAAGTGTCCTTCTATCCTAGATATCTAGATTGATCAATGTGAGGCATAGACCGTGTCATCCTCTGATCAATCTAAATCTTGAACTCCAAGTAGACTCACTAAATCAAATGAGCTCAATATCTCATATTGACTCATTTGGACATGGTCATGCACTTCGTGGTCTCACTCTATCAAGAATATCGATGTCTCTCCCGTCATATAGGAGGGATAGATCCTATCTACATCGCTCACATCCCTCGGCATAATTCGTTAGATACCCAGTAATCGCCTTTATAGTCCACCCAGTTACGGGTGACGTTTGACGAAACCAAAGTACATAACTCCTTATGTAGGGAACCATGGTGACTTTAGGTCTAAGGACTAGTAGTCATACTAATAGCCACATGAGAAAGTATATGACACTCATATTGCGATCCATGATACTTTCTCATGGTGGGTCATTCAGTATACATTCTCCAATGCATACCCATGTGTCAAATTGATATCTCTATATCCATGACTTGTGAGATCAAGTCATCGAGTTGACTTACATACTAGTCTTATTGCATTAACATTGTCCCTGAATGTTAATACTCGACAAGGAATGATTAAGAGTAGTGTTCCCTATATCATCTCATTATCGGTTCAACTAACCGATTGATATAGGAGAGAACCTTCTACTCAAGGATGCTATTATACTTAGTTTATTTGACACCAATACAAGTAAGTATAATAACAAAAAACAAATGCCTTTATTTATATAAGAATATGATACAACAAGTCCATAATACAATCATCAAATAATTGGCTCTAGGCCTCTAACTAACAATCTCCCACTAGCACTAGTGGCAATCAGTGTAGGCTTTAAGCCCCAATGACCTAGTGTGACCATCATGCTTCCTCTGTGCCAAAGCCTTGGTCAAGGGGTCTGCGATGTTAGCCTCTGTAGGTACTCTGCATATCTTCACATCTCCTCTCTCGATAATCTCTCGAATGAGATGGAAGCGTCGTAGTATGTGTTTGGTCCGCTGGTGTGAGCGAGATTCCTTCACCTCTGCTATAGCTCCATTGTTGTCACAATAGAGCTCAATAGGGTCAGTGATACTGGGAACCACCCCAAGTTCAGTGATGAACTTGTGGATCAAAACTGCCTCCTTTACTGCCTCTGATGCAGCAATGTACTCGGCCTCTGTCGTAGAATCAGCTACTGTGTCCTGCTTCGAACTCTTCAAGCTCACAGCACCACCATTAATGCAAAATACGAACCCTGACTGCAATCGATAATCATCCTGATCGGTCTGGAAGCTAGCATCACTGTAACCCTTTTCAGCTAGCTCGTCATCACCTCCATATATCAAGAAATATTCTTTAGTCCTTCTTAAGTACTTAAGAATATTCTTGACCGCTATCCAGTGACTTTCACCTGGATCTGACTGGTATCTGCTCGTCATGCTCAAAGCATTCGAGACATCAGGACGAGTACATAGCATGGTGTACATGATAGATCCTATGGCTGAGGCATAAAGGATCTGATCCATGTGGTCTCTCTCCTCTCTAGAAGAGGGACCTTGAGTCTTCGAAAGACTCACGCCATGTGACATCGATAGAAATCCCTTCTTGGAGTTCTGCATGGAAAACTGAAGGAGTACCTTGTCAATGTATGTACTCTGACTTAGGTCAAGCAATCTCTTAGATCTATCTCTATAGATCTGTATCCCTAGAATGCGGGATGCCTCACCTAAGTCCTTCATTGAGAAGCAACTCCCTAGCCAGGTCTTGACAGACTGAAGCAAAGGGATGCCCTTCTCAATGAGTAGTATTTCATCCACATACAATATGAGGAAGACAACGATATCCCCTACAACATTCTTATAGACACAAGGCTCATCTTCGTTCTTGATGAAACCAAACTATTTGATTGCATCATCGAATCGAAGATTCCAGCTCTAAGAAACTTGCATTAGTCCATAAATGGACCTATGCAGCTTGCATACTCTGCTAGTATGCTGTGGATCTACAAAACCCTCAGGTTGTGTCATGTACACATCCTCGAGCAGGTTTCCATTCAGAAACACGGTTTTGACATCCATCTGCCATATCTCATAGTCATGGTAAGCTGCAATAGCAAGCATGATCCGAATGGACTTAAACATCGCTACTGGAGAAAAGGTTTCATCATAGTCAATACCATGAATCTGCTTGAAACATTTAGCAACCAAGCGACCCTTATAGATAATTCCATCCATGTCAGTCTTTCTCTTAAAGACCCACTTACACCCAATGGGTTTTACCCCTTCAGATGGATCAACCAAAGTCCATAATTGGTTGGTGTACATGAATTCCATCTCGGATCTCATGGCCTCTAGCCATTTCTCGGAATCTGGTCTCATCACAGCTTCCTAATAGGTGGTAGGCTCATCATCTATGAGCACAATGTCATCATGGTCAGACAAGAGAAATGATTATCTCTCAGGCTGACGATGTACCCTATCAGACCTGCGAAGAGGTATGTCTACTTGAACTGGTTATTGTTCCTCAACTCTTTGTGGAACAACATCATCCACAACACTTTGTGGTTCCAGTTCAACTTCCATCGAGGCTTTAGTGCTATGGTCCGCATCTTGAGCTTCTTCAAGATCGAACGTACTCCCACTAGTCTTTCTAGAAACAAAGTCTCTTTCTAGAAAGACCCCATTCTTTGCCACAACTACCTTGTGCTGACTGGGAATGTAGAAGTAATATCCCTTAGTTTCCTTGGCATATCCAATAAAATAGCACTTGTCGAATTTGGGTCCTAACTTGTCTGAGACTTGACGTCGAACGTAAGCCTCACAACCCTAAATCCTCATGAAAGACACCTGGGCATCTCTCCCAGTCCATATCCTATATGGTGTCTTTATCACGCCCTTAGATGGAACTCGGTTGAGTATAAATGCTGCTGTGTCTAGAGCATAGCCCCAAAGGTATGTCGGAAGATCTGTGTGACTCATCATAGATCATACCATATCTAATAGGGTACGATTCCTCCTTTCGGATACACCATTCCACTGTGGTTTTCCAGGAGGAGTGAGTTGGGATAGAATCTCACACTCTGCTAGATAGTCACGAAACTCATGGCTAAGGTATTCTCCACCTCGATCTAATCGAAGTATCTTAATACTCTTGCCAAGCTGGTTCTGTACTTGATTCTTGAATTCTTTGAACTTTTCAAAGGATTCTGACTTATGTGTCATCAAGTACACATAACCATATCTACTGAAGTCATCAGTAATTGTGATGAAGTACCTATAACCGCCTCTAGCAGCGACATTGAAAGGGCCACATACATCACTATGTATAAGACCTAACAAGTCAGTCGCTCTCTCACTGTGCCCACTAAAGGGAGTCTTGGTCATCTTGCCTAGTAGGCATGACTTGCACGTCTCATAAGATTCTAAATCAAATGAGTCCAGCAAACCATCCTTATGGAGCTGGGATAAGCGCTTGTCATTTATATGACCTAAGCGACAGTGCCAGAGATAAGTTTGGTTCAGGCCATTTGACTTGAACCTCTTGGTATTTATGTTATAGATAAGGCTTTCATGGTCTAGAATGTAGAGTCCGTTCATCAGATGTGCACTACAATAAAACATATCTTTTAAATAAACAGAACAACATTTGTCCTTTATAATAAAAGAGAAACCTTTCTTGTCCAAACAAGAAACTGAAATTATGTTCTTAGTTAATGCAGGCACATAACAACAATCATCCAACTCTAATACAAGCCCAGAGGGCAGAGATAGAAAATAAGTCCCTACAGCAATAGCAGCAACCCGTGCTCCATTGACTACGCGTAGGTCCACCTCGCCCTTCGCCAATGCCCTGCTATTTCTCAGCGCCTGCACATTAGTACAAATGTGAGATGCACATCCGGTATCTAATACCCATGATGAAGAAATAGATAGATTGACTTCTATAACATATATACCTGAAGTGGAAGTCTCACTTCGCTTCTTCTTAAGATCTTCCAGGTAAACCTTGCAGTTCCTCTTCCTGTGCCCGGTCTGACCGTAGTGGAAGCAGGTAGCATCCTTGGCGACCCCTCCTTTAGGCTTCAGTGCCTTGCCTTTGCCCTTGGCTTGAGACTTTCCTTTGCCTTTGGGCTTGCCCTTGCCCTTGTGTTTCTGAACCATCAGAACAGAGTTGGGCTTTGCCTTCTTAAGGTTCTGCTCAGCAGTTCTTAACATGCTAAGCAGCTCGGGCAGTGATTTGTCAATTTCGTTCATATTGTAGTTTAGAACGAACTGACTATAGCTATCCGGCAAGGATTGCAAGATAAGGTTAGTGGCCAGCTCTTGGCCAAGCGGGAATCCCAGTCTCTGTAGGTTTTCTATGTACCCAATCATTTTGAGTACATATGGGCCTACGGGAGCCCCATCTGACATCTTGCACTGAAACAGTGCCCTTGAGATCTCAAATCTCTCATGCCTCACTTGTCCTTGATACAGTTGACGAAGATGCTCAACCATATCGTAAGCGCCCATTAACTCGTGTTGCTTCTGAAGCTCAGACTTCATGGTCGCGAGCATTAGATAGGACACATCTAATGCGTCATCTTGATGCTTCTTGTAAGCATCTTTGTCTGCTTGTGTGGCATTAGCAGGAGGAGCCTCCGGAATGGGTTGCTCCAGAACGTACAGTTTACGTTCCTGGGTGAGAACTATTCTCAAGTTCCTGTACCAGTCCAGGAAATTTGCTCCGTTGAGCTTGTCCTTCTCAAGTACTGAACGCAAGGAGAAGGAATTCGTATTCGACGTCATGGTTATCTACAACAGAAAAATGCAGAAAATAAATATCATATTCTTTTAAATCATTTAATTAGGCCTTTAACTAAATGATGCTCCCACTGAATTCTATAATTCATGTGGGACAAGATCCACATCATATTAACCCTTGAGTTAGCTTTAGCTAATACGCCCAAGATTTAGTATGATCGGAAGGTAACGATTTACCAATTACATCTCTATACAACTCTTGTTTATAGAATCATTATCCGCAGTTATATTAAAACTTGAGTTAGCTTTGGCTAATACGCCCAAGAATTAATATAAATGTGATTTATGTCCTATCTTTCTAACCATTGGAAGAATGCCTATAGTTGTACTCGATCCAACCAAGTTAACTAGGAATACTCAATCTAATTGAGTTTGTATTCGCCCATGCGTTGATAAGCGGGACCAAAATTGTCCCTCCGTACCCTACCAAGATAATATGTGTTGCTTTGCTTTGGTAGATTCAACAACACATGTGATTGAGGTAGTGATAGGTATCACAACACGGTAGGCATTAGAGTTGACGTGATTTAGATCTAATCTAAACGATGATGCGTATCATATACTCGATAGATCTAATCTAATCGAAAGGGTGCATCATGTGCACGACTTAGATCTAATCTAATCGTTAGGCACTAATTAATTACTTAATCATGCATCACATATACACAAGCAATTAATTAAATTAATTTGTGATTTGTCATGGCCCTACTAGGATCTTCTCAAGCCAATGAGAAGATCGGATGGTCAACCTAGGGTCAATGGCTTCTTAAGCTCCTCCCTTTGACCGCCTTGTGTTGCTCGCGCCCTCCTCGTAACTCCGTCTCGAGTGGACCTTCCACGGCTTCAATTTTGTACATTATAATTTTGAAACTCGAGTTACATTCGAGTCTAAACTAATTTACAACAAGAATAAATTGAGAAAGGCACGACGCGCAGGTCGCGAATAAAAAATGCAACACGCACATCAAATCACGGCACGCAAGCCGTATTATGAATTACAACACATTTATTCCAATCCAATTGGGTCTTTTGGGCCATGACTATCACAAATTATACATAATTCTAAATTATGTATTTTCTATAATTTTTTGCAATTTTAATACCAATTTTTACGAGTAAAAATTCCCGGCGGTCCCGTTTAGCGATTTTCGGGCGCAATCGCGGAACGAATCCCCTTGCGGGGCCAGGGGCAGCACCCCTACCCACGATCTAACCATCGCGAGGGTTCCTTAGCGATCCTACAGCGCCTTAGCCCACTGTCCCAAAAAGTTTTGGGGTGAAACCTTGCCGTTTCGGAAAAATCTTCTCGGTAGTCGAAGTCTAAAAGTGTCGAAACACTTGTGCTTCGCTTCTACGAGAAAATTACTCATAAAAATTCATAAAAACTTAAATTTATAGAAAATCACAGAAGCTATATTTTTCATAAAAAACAAAAATAAACTCATACTAGTCTTCGCACGTGGCTCTGATACCACTGTTGGGTTTTTCGGGCCACGAAAATCGCTTTTCGCGTCACTGAAACCCCGAAACCCCCAGCCACGGATCCGTGCGAAGGAAAAACTTTTGAAAGCATACGAGTACGAGTTTACAAAAACCTAGATCTACTCTAGATCTACAAAGAAGAAGAGCTTATACCTTCGATGCGTGCCCTTTTCGTATCCCGCTCGTCCAATGAGATGTCGGATCTCAAGTTGTCAAGGTAGACAACTCTCTATGCATATCCACATGAACACAATAGATGGAGAAGCCAAACAAAGGTGTGCTAGCACCTAGAGTGTTCGTCCAAGAAAGGAGGAGAGGGAGAGAAAAATTGGAGCAAGGAAGAAGATGAAGGAATGAATGAGAATTATTCACAAAATGAAACTTATTCCTCCAATTGATGTGGTCGGCCACATTAAGAGGATGTGTAACCTCCATGGAATGCCAAGAGTGACAACTTTTGGTAACTCCCATGAGGTGGCATCCCACTTAAGCAACCACGATGATGTGGAGCATCATCATTGGCCCACTCAATGCCAACTCACCAATGAGGTGGCATAAAGTCAAGTCAAACTTGACTCTTCATCTTCCTCTGAAGTCAAGTCAAACTTGACTTAATCTCTCTCATGGTTGATCTAATCCAACCATTTAATTCAAGCCTATTTAATATAATGAACATAATTCATTTAATTAAATTGATTCAATGAGTCATAATCTAAATTAGACTCATTGAACACATGAATCAACTTGAGTCCAACTCAATTAGCCCAATTAGGATTACTCTTAATCTAATTTGATTCATCAAATGAGCGGTATCTAGCAACACATCATTACTACCCAAGTTACAAGAATGTCGAGATCCAACATCACCTTGTGACTACTAATTGTGACTCCTCACAATATATGACAAGTGTCCTTCTATCCAAGACATCTAGATTGATCAATGTGAGGCATAGACCGTGTCATCCTCTGATCAATCTAAATCTTGAACTCCATGTAGACTCACTAAATCAAATGAGCTCAATATCTCATATTGACTCATTTGGGCATGGCCATGCACTTCGTGGTCTCACTCTATCAAGAATATCGATGTCTCTCCCGTCATATAGGAGGGATAGATCCCATCTACATCACTCACATCCCTCTGCATAATTCGTTACATACCCAGTAATCGCCTTTATAGTCCACCCAGTTACAGGTGACGTTTGACGAAACCAAAGTGCATAACCCCTTATGTAGGGAACCATGGTGACTTCATGTCTAAGGACTAGTAGTCATACTAATAGCCACATGAGAAAGTATATGACACTCATATAACGATCCATGATACTTTCTCATGGCGGGTCATTCAGTATACATTCTCCAATGCATACCCATGTGTCAACTTGATTTCTCTATATCCATGACTTGTGAGATCAAGTCATTGAGTTGACCTACATGCTAGTCTTATTGCATTAACATTGTCCCTGAATGTTAATACTCGACTAGGAATGATTAAGAGTAATGTTCCCTATATCATCTCACTATCGGTTCAACTAACCGATTGATATAGGTGAGAACCTTCTACTCAAGGACGCTATTATACTTAGTTTATTTGGCACCAATACAAGTAAGTATAATAACAAAAAACAAATGCCTTTATTTATATAAGAATATGATACAACTAGTCCATAATACAATCATCAAATGATTGGCTCTAGGGCTCTAACTAATAGCTTATAGTGCATATTTTTATGTAGGCTTATAGTACAGATTTTAATTAAGCTTGTAGTGCAGATTTTTAATTAAGCCTATAGTGCAGATTTTAATTAAGCTTATAGTGCAGATTTTTAATTAAGCTTATAGTGTAGATTTTTATTAAGCCTATAGTGCATATTTTAATTAAGCTTATAGTGCAGATTTTTAATTAACCTTATAGTGCAGATTTTTATTTAAGCTTATAGTGCAGATTTTAATTAAGTCTATAGTGAAGATTTCAATTAAGCTTATAGTGCAGATTTTTATGTAAGCTTATAGTGCAGATTTTAATTAAGCTTGTAGTGCAGATTTTTAGACCTTAAAATGCATATTTCTTTAGAGCAGATTTCTATAGAGCTTGTAGTGCAGATTTCTTAAGAGCTTATGGTACAGATTTCTTTAAAGTTTATAGTGCAGATTTTTGGTGGAACTTGTAGTGCAGATTTTTGGTGGAACTTATAGTGCAGTTTTAAAAGAAAAAGATTATAGTGCAGTTTGGTTAAGTATTATAGTGTAGAATTTATGTTTGCATAGTATGCAGAAATAGTGTAGCATAGAATGCAGAATCTTGATTAGTATAGTATGTAGAATTTTGATTAGCATAGTATGCAGATTTTTGTTTATACATTTCAAAGTTAGAATTTGTTTAAACATTTCAGTTTTTAAAGAAGGATTCTTTTATTAGAAGTATTAACAAGTGTAAGAAAGATAAAGAAAAGAAAGAGAAAGGCCAAGGCCTTAAGTAGATCCCAAAGTCAAGACTTTAGGGATTTTGGCACACAAGGTGCTTAAAGAAAATGCCGAGGCATTATATATTAGAAGTAATAAAAGATAATAAGTATTTTACTTTATTTAAGAGGCTAGTACCCGACTTTCGAGGTTGTCATTAAACAAATCGAGGTGTCCAATTCTGAGGTCTTGGTCCTGGTAGACCGAGGTCTGCTCTTTTAGGATTGGTGGCTCACTACCCCAACCTATTAGGGAACGCGCATAAGATGGTACTACGCCTGGGCCCAAGAAGAAAGTTGATTATTATTTTGAAGTATTAAAGTATAAGTTTTTAAACAAGTGAAATAAGATTCAGAAAGTGTTTAAAATTCAGCAAGATTATGCTAGCATGATTGTATAGATTTGTTTTACACATTTAGCATTTCAGTATGTTTCTTTTGCTTGTAGATGAGCATGAGTAGTTTTCCTTTTGAGCATTTAGCTTTTAGATTTCAGTATATTCACATGCATATTCGAGTTTTGTGAGTTAGATAGCGCTTACTAAGCAATTTTACTTAAAGATGCATTTTCCTCTTACTGTAGATAAAGGAAAGGAAAAGTTAAAGCAAAGGAAGGCGACAAGGTGGCACAGATGGTGTGTGATGCCTGGACTATAGAAGCCTTGGGATTTAGCATAAGAATTTATTAATAAAGAGTTGAGTAGAATGTATTAGATGAGTCATTTAGTCTTCCGCTGCTAGTTAATTGTAAGTTTTGAGTTCTCCGAGAGTTTTAGGAATTACTATCAACATGTGTACAATGTTAGTTAAGATAAGTTAGTAGTCTAGTAGCGCTCCGCCCTCACAGTCCAGTAGTGAGGAGGGTTGGGTGTTACAAACCGACGCCTACTGTTCCCTCTTCCGGGGAACACGTCCTCACCTACTCCACTTAGGAGAGCATACCTATTTGCCAGTTCGGTCCTCCAAACAGATTGTACTTTCTGCCTAGGGTTACCACCCACTAGGACCTAGGGTGTGAGATATGGCAAAATAAAATAACCTATAATGATTTATGGAAATTTTAAGACATTTTTCTGGATTTATTTGGAGGACTTATGACAGTGTTTAAAGGGATAATGGAAATCACCATTTGAGAGGCTTATTAGGGAGTTAATTAGGTGGAGTAATTAAACCCGACCTATATAAATAAGAAGCTACAGTAACTCGAGCCCTAAAGGGCACCTCATTCCCTTCGTGTCCACTCCTCCGAAAACGCCCGATTCCCCTCGAGCTCACCCTATCTGCCGACGGGGTCAGCATCGACGCACGCCCGCGATCGATCGCCGGCACTTGGTTGCGAGACGAGTCTCTGCCCTCCTCCACGTTTGATCGGAGGCCTCATCTGCAGCGTTCCCTTCAAAACGGCACTACTCGCGAAGAATCCATGGTTGGGAGAGCAGGTCTGAGCTCTAGGGACATCGAAGATCGAATCGTCGTTCCAGAGCTCGAAGCTGGTGGAGGATCTACACCTCAGGAAGATATCTCGACTTCCCGAGCCTTAGGGCCGAGCCAAATTCGTCGGGATCTCTGTGTCGCTTGAGGTATGTACTGTCGTGGAGGTAAATTGAGGTGAGGATGGTTTAGATTAGGGATTCTTAGCTATGAAGACCTGTGATTTGATGCTAGGTTGGGAGGATTGTATGGATTGAGGTATTGTTGTGGCAGTGGCTTGCTGGGAAGGGCTCGATCACAATTCCAGCGGCTGTTTTTCACTTAGGAAACATCAGGTAAGGTCTGCACCACTCCAGGAGTTCGATTTGTAGATCTACGTGATGAATTCGGTGAGAATTGGGTGTTGATTAATGTGATTGTACCAATTATAGCTTTGTGGAAACATTGGATTGCAGGTTTGATAACGAATCCTACGTTGAGTGTGGGGATCAGATCTGAGATTGTGGGAGGTGATTAAGGTATGTTCTGTTCAGGTAATAAATTATAGTGATCCTGTTAGAAGTTTAGAAATTTGTTAGTATTGTTCTCAGAAGATTGATAGCTGTAGATGTGGTTAAAGAATGTGACCATTTCTTGTACTATATCAGTTCATATGGAATCCATGCATGTTTAGAATACATCTTGTTGATCAGTTTCAGCTAGAATTATGGGATCTGTGGGCACAGACAAATTAAGGATTGGGTCAAGTTTTAAGTAGTTCAGTGTGGTTTCGTTTGGATAATAAATGGAACTCGGACCCAATTCACCTGTCGTGTACATTAGTACAGTTAATTAGTTGCATATATATTTAGCTAAAATTGATACGTTGGCACAGGACTTTGATCGGGACGAGCGTTGTAACGAGATTGGCGTTGGATTCAGCCAACACTTAGTGGCGAGTACTTCTTGACTTGATTCTTTAGCTATTGTTCTTAATGCATGAGTAGTTCGGATAAAGTAGAGTTTTACCTTGGCTCCACTCATATTATGTCTTGTGCTTGATACTTTATCCACTCAATCTTCGAGATGCTCACATTCGTATCTATACAGTCTCTCGTTGTTATCCCTGATAATTAGCATATACTAGATACCATGTTACCTGTTTGGACTATTGTTTATTTTTGCCTTGTATTGAGCATGCAGATTCATGTAGCATACCTGATTTTGTATATATGATGACTGTTGCATTGTTTACATCATGTCATTACATGCATCGCCGATGACCTTGGCTCCCTTGTGGTTGAGACGATCATTGGCCTGGGCCGCACGCTCGGCCACTCATGGGTAGTGGTAGCTTGGAGTGTGCCGCATGTCCTGTCGTGCCCCCCACTCGTACACTTATTGGGTAGTGATAGCTGGAGTCGGGGCAGCAGGGACCCCGTCGCAGACGTGGCTATTTAGTTACTATGCAACTGTCCCCTCGGCCGCTCGAGATTAGTGGTAGCTGGAGGGTGTACAGTCTGTCATTGACCCAGCCTCTCGTCCATACTGAGGTCATGGTACTTGAGGGGTGGGCGGGAGTGACCATCCGTGCATACGCTATTTCTCTGTTACTTCTGATTATGCTGTTATATGCTTACTTGTTCAGTTTCTGCTATCATATACCTGTTTATATGCTTAGACACTGATTACTATGACTGTATACCTTATCTGTGATCTTGGTAGTTATGAGCAGTACTGTAGCAGTTTATGTTATCTCAGACCTTATACTACTAGCTTAGGATATGGTATCAGGTATGGATATATATATACTTTGTTTATATAGTAGTATCTGCTATTTATCTTCCCGAGACTGTATCCTGTTGTACTCTTAGCTATTTATGTTACTCATGCACTATTTATTCTTTACTCGCTGAGTTTTATACACACCACCTCGTATATTGGTAATTTCACTAGGTAGCCGATAGTGATGCTAGTACACTTGGAGGGATCCCGACTGCCAGTCCCACGTCGCTTCCGAGTACGGATTTCCGGTTTTATTTAGATTTCTAGTTGTGAGTTGAACTTTTGAATTTGGTATTGTAATAACCCTTCTTGGGACTTGATGTTATTCTGTGAGTTGTTTTGTTTGTCGAGGAGTCAAGCCGGGCCGGCCCGCGGTGAGTTCTTTTGATATTTTGGTACTTGTTATTTCGTTTGCCGCTGTGTTTGATTTACCAGCCGAGTGGGCTGCTTATTATCTGTGTGGTTGTGTTTGTTTCTAACCGTGTTGGCTATATTTTCATATGTATATCTGTTGGTTATGTATACTGGTTTCATTTGTCACTGCTACAGGGGAGTGCTGTCCGATTTTCGTCGGACAACCTTACTCTCGGGGCATGACAATTTATTGGTATCAGAGCCATAGGTTTACGATGCCTAAATCGTACGTTTTGGATTTTTCCCGATTTAATTCCTCGAAGTGACTTTTTGGTATTTGAGACCAGGCAGTGGCGGAACACCTCCAAGTTATAGGCTGTAAGTTTTATAAGTATAGTTATAAATTGTTAGTAGTACTTATTGATTATTGCTATCAGGTGTGAGACGAGGTCGGTCAGTAGCCGGTTCTCGTCGTGGTCCGGGACGACCACGGAAACAACCCATTAAGGCTGAGGAACCAGAACCAGTGACTCAGGAGGCGGATTCTTCTAGGGATCCAACTGATGTTGAAACGGTTAGTCGAGGATAGGCCCATCAGACTCCTCATAGAGATCAGGGACGTCAGCCTCAGGAGATCCCTTCGGTAGTACCACCTGTGAGAGATCAGGGGATTCCTTCGGTGATACCATCAGGGGTACCTACACCTGCTACTACAGATTGGATGTGGGATAGAACTTGTATACCATTGCTGGCGAGGTCCGTCAAGGATAGAGTTACTTTATTCCCGGGCGGAGCTAACCCTTGGGCTGCTCGTAGTTAGTTGAGGAATTTAGAAAGCACTTTCGGGTACATGAGCTGTACAGATGAAGAGAAGGTGGAATTGGTTGCGTATCACCTCCGAGATCAGGCGGTCACATGGTGGGATATGCAGAAGACGATCTTCGGGGAGCAACACATCACATGGATGATGTTTCATGATGCCTTCGAGAGACAGTACTTTCCTGCTACTTTTTGTCTTGCTCGCCGCCAGGAGTTTCTAAATCTCAAGCAGGGCGATCGTTCAGTTTTGGAGTACAATGCAGAGTTCAGTAGGTTGGCGGAATTTTGTCCTCAGCTAGTGGCACGGGATTATGACCGGATGCATCAGTTTACTCAGGGCCTTGCTGCATACATTCGGATTCGGATGTCAGGTTTTCCAGGTAGCTCCTACTGAGAAGTTTTGGATCGTGCACTGTATATCGAGATGATGCAGCAGCATGTTGCTCTAGAAAGGTAATGAAAAACAGCTATCTCAGAAGAGAGGAAATAAGAGTCAGGGTTCTCGGGCTCTGTCCGGAGGATCTTCTCAACCTCAGAAGACAGGGCGAACAACGGATGGAGGTTCTCGACCCTATCGTGGTGACCGGAAGGACTTTGGGGGAATCACATGTATTCAGTGTGGTTCCAAGAGTCACGCCAGGAGCAACTGTCCGTTGGATCATGCTATATGTTTCTACTGTAAACTTCCAGGCCATGAGAGTCGGAATTGTACCCTGAAAGCACAGTTGGAGGCTCCTAAAGTCACATCTCAGGGGGAACAACCCTCACAGTCACGACCACAGAGAAGATATCAGAAGACTCAAAGTTCTTTTCGTCAGCAGCGACCACCACCTTCTCAGGGACAGATATATCATGTGCAGGGTCAGGAACCAGCGACTACACAGTATTCTGCCGCAGTGTCTTCTCATCAGGCATTTCCAGCACAGCAGGATTTTCATCCACATCAGCCTTACTCAGCATATCAGCTGCAGCCTCAGTCTCAGTATCAGCAGCCAGTTTCTGCACCTCCGATTCCAGCGCAGACCACTCTAGGGATGCCACAGCCGAGCTCAGAGGTGGGTCGCGTTTATGCTATCACAAGAGAGGAGGCACAGCGAGCTGAAGGATCGGTTTCCGAGGTACTATATCAGTTTATGCCTTTACTGCAGATCTATTGATAAATACAGGTAGTTCCCATTCATTCATATCTCGACTATTTCTTGGTAAAATCGGGAGGCTGCCTACTCGTCGGACTCATGGGTTGACGGTATCTCTACCATCTGGCGAGGTACTAAGTATTGGTCTGGAAGTCAAAGGATGTCCTTTAGACTTCAATGGTCAGACTCTTATTGTGGTTCTGCAGGTAATAGAGATGGTGGAATTTGATATTATATTAGGCATGGATTGGTTGGCCATGAACCATGCCACAGTCGATTGCGGAGCTAGAGTAGTCACTTTCTGACCTCCCGGTTTACCATCTTGGGTATTCTTTGGAACCAGAAGTGATGGGATAGTAGTCATATCAGCAATGCAAGCGAGGAGATAGTTGGCACAGGGCTGTCAGGGACATTTGCTGTCCATAGTTAAAGCTGGTTCGGATGCATTACCACAGCTCTCAGATGTTTCTATCGTTCAAGAATTTCCAGATGTGTTCCCTGACAAACTCCCTGGTTTGCCTCCTAATCGGCAAGTCGAGTTTACTATTGAGTTGGTTCCGGGAACCGCACCAGTATCCAAGACCCCCTATCGCATGGCACCAAAGGAGTTAGAGGAGCTGAAGGTTCAGTTGCAGGAGTTGTTGGACAGAGGGTTTATCCATCCCAGTGTTTCTCCTTGGGGAGCACTAGTACTCTTCGTTAAGAAGAAAGATGGATCACTGAGATTATGTATTGATTACCGACAGCTGAATGCGGTGACTGTCAAGAATAAATATCCATTGCCGCGTATAGAGGTTTTATTTGATCAGCTGAAGAACACCTGTGTATATTCAAAGATTGATTTGCGCTCAGGCTATCATCAGCTCAGGGTTGGAGATGCAGATATTCCGAAGACAACATTTCGCACTCATTATGGTCATTACGAGTTCTTGGTAATGCCATTTGGGCTTACCAATGTCCCAGCAGTGTTCATGGATCTGATGAACAGAGTATTCCTTGAGTACTTAGATCAGTTCGTCATTGTGTTCAGTGACGATATTCTGATATTTTCCGATCTGAGGAGGAACACAGGCGACATCTTCGCATAGTTTTGGAGACGCTACGGCGAGAACACCTCTATGCGAAGTTTAGTAAATGCGCATTCTGGCTACCTTCGGTGGATTTCTTGGACACGTTGTTTCCAGCAGAGGTATATCAGTCGACCCACAGAAGATTGAGGCAATCACTAGCTGGGAGCAGCCGAAAATGGTACAGGAGATACGTAGTTTTTTGGGTCTAGCTGGGTATTATCGGAGATTTGTCGAGGGTTTTTCCAACATAGCCTTGCCTTTGACACGATTGACCCAAAAGGGGGAAAAGTTTAGCTGGACAGAATCTTGTGAGTAGAACTTTCAGGAGCTCAAACGGAGACTCGTTATTGCACCCGTGTTAGTACTTCCTTCTGGCATGGATGGATTTGTACTTTTCACAGATGCGTCATATCAGGGACTGGGTGATGTACTTATGCAGCATGAGCGAGTGGTGTCATATGCCTCACGTCAGCTGAAAGATCATGAGAGGAATTATCCGGTCCATGATTTGGAGTTGGCAGCTATCATCTTCGCACTGAAAATCTAGTGACATCATTTATATGGGATCACCTTCGAGATTTACACAGATCATAAGAGCCTCAAGTATTTGTTTACCCATAAGGAACTGAACCTGCGTCAGAGAAGATGGATGGAATTCTTGAAAGACTATGATTGCACGATTAACTATCACCCGGGGAAAGCCAACGTAGTGGCCGATGCGTTGAGCAGGAAATCTCATGGAGTTTTGGCTTGTCACCGAGTGATGGTTACAGAGTTGATACAGAGCTTCTCTGAGTTGGGGTTGATGGAGCAAGCATAGACATAGCGAGGCTTGCTAGTCACCATGGTTGCTCAGTCACCTATAGTGGAGCGTATCAAAAAGGCTCAGGCTACAGATCAACATCTGCAGTTTTTACGTAGCAGAGTTACCTCAGGGCAGCAGACAGAGTTTACCTGTGATGATAGTGGAATTCTGTATTTCCGCGGCAGATTATGTGCCCCTGAGTCACATCCTGTTCAGTAGGACTTACTACGGGAAGCACATCGATCTAGATTTACGATTCATCCAGGAGGTACTCGCATGTACAGGGATCTGAAATGATCATACTGGTGGAATGGTATGAAGAAGGACATTACTACATTTGTTACGCAGTGTTTGGTCTGTCAGCAGATAAAGGCAGAGCATCAGAGACCGGCTAGGTTACTACAGAAGATAGAAATACTGGAATGGAAATGGGAGCATATCACAATGGACTTTGTGGTAGGACTACTGATAAACCCTAATTTTGTCGTGAAATGGGTATCAAAAGAATTAAGTGACCGAATTCATTCTACACTAATGTAGCATAGAGATGACTCGGGTCATCTCCCGAGGAATGTAAATGGTAAAATGATAGTCTTAGGATCAATTATTTTTGGCTTGGGGTTTTCTGGATAAATTGGGGATTTCAGAATTGATTTTGAACAAAGAAAAGAAGGACCTAAAACTATGCTACATTTGTAAATTCAACTCATAGAAATTAACAAACTAAGAAGCTAACTAATCTAAACTACTGCATTGAAAGAAATGGTAAACGAGAATAACCTAATGCAATAATTAAGCAAATCTAAATTGTGTAGAATCAAGAATCAAGAATCAAGAACAGTGGCCTTAACCAAAGGTTTCAAAACAATAGCAAGGGAATTTGAATCAACTCTAAAATCAAACAGAGATGAAGAAACTAGCATTCATAGGATTCAAACTAATCAATTGGAGAAATCCTAGCTTGGATTTGGTCTGCATCGGATGAAAAACCCGGTGATGAAGACAAACAGAGTAACTCGGCATTGTTGATGATCAATAAAGCTTCAATCAGAGATAGGTGCGGAGCTTCAAGAGAGGAAGATAACCGGAGGAAGGAACAAAGGAATCGGCTCAAACCACCTAATTGCTTCTCCTTCTTTGCTTCTTCTTCCTCGCATGAAGTCACGGTCGAAATTGGTGTTCAGATGATTGAGATGGCGTCGCCGGCTAGAAGATGGTTGATGACCGGAGGAAGGGATGCGCTTGACTTCTCTTGACCGCCGACGGTGGAATGGATCGAGGAAGAAAGATCGTCGGAGTGAGCTTGCGCTCCCCTGTGGCTTGGATGCGAGGATTGTAGCAAATTGACGATCCCACACTGTAGCTTCTCATGTAATTTAAATCAAATCTCAGATCTGTGATGAACGACTGTGGTTTCCTTAGATCGATCCAACGGTGGAAATTGCTCCAAATCTGTTCCAAATCTTCAGATCTCGATCAATGGTTGTGATCTACTACCCTTTGGCTTGGATAGACCAGATTCTTCATAGATGTCTTAGACCTACTCCGATCTTGGATGAACGGTCCATATTGCTTCAGAACTTGATCTCTTCAATTAGTACTAGTTTGAATCCAAACTTTGTCTGATCTGATCAAGTCCATGACCCTTTGATCCTACAAAACATATAACAAAATATTAGCATCAAATACCTCAAATATGATATAATTTGTAATTAAGTCCACAAATGAATGCAATTCATGAAATATGATATAAATGTGGAATTAACACATGAGAAAATCAAATGATATGCTTATATGAATCAAAATATTAATACAAAATGATGGTTATCAAATTCTCCAACACTTATTCTTGCATGTCCCGAGCAAGCAAACAAAACAAAGAAACATCTAGAATTCATCTCCCTAACATTTTCCTAGAAATGCCTAGAAGATGGTAAAAGGAATTTAACTAAGACCATCTAAAGACCACAAACAATTATGAATTCAATCCAAACAATAATCAGTAAGTATGGTAGTTTCAATCCAATTGAAAAATTGAGCAAATTGCAACTTCACAAGGTATTTACCTATTCTAGCTCTCACACTCAATCATGCATATAAGTGGAGCTCACTCAATGCAACTCACAACATTTCACTACCATAAGCTTGCTTATTTTCTAATTCTCCACCACTATAAACATGACATACATGAATCAAAAGGAATTATCATGAGGAATTAAAATGGAATCAAGAAGAACAATGAAAGTGGATTAAATAGGCAAAAGAAAAGAATTCAATGAAAAAAAATTAAAAAGATGAGAGTATTGGAGGAATATACTTGATGAGTTGACCATTTTTTATGTGTAAAAGATGAATACCATTTGTTTTTATCAATTCAAAAGACCAAGCTAACCTCCCCTTCAATTTGATGGCTATCCAAAAATCTTGATACTTTATCTCCACCCTTGATACTCTTTTACTTTGCCATTTTTTTTTCTTCACTGTTTTTTTCCACTTTAATTCTAGCTTTCTTGAAGGAAAAACAATCTCACATCAACTTGTGAATAAGAACTACCTCCCCCACACTTAAGGTATTGTCCGTCTCGGACAATGAAAAACCACATGTATCTAATGTATTAACACTCTTGAAGCCACCTTTTCTCATTCTACAAAATCTCTTCTTTTCTCTGTTACTTCTCAGCAATATTTTTATTCGAGTATCATATTTTTCCTCATGAATTCTTGCTGTTCAAAAGCCTACTGCAGTAACAGCCTATTGCATAGCAATTGTTTAATTTTTCTCTGCAGGTTCCAGCATGACTGAGATTGGATCTTCATCGATCAAAAGCTTTGTACAACAATTTCAGAACTCAGTTATCACAGCAACAGTAATTTCAGAAACCAAGCTGTTTATACTGTTGTTACTACCCCTGCTTTCAAGTATTCAAATTTGAATGACAACTAGACAGCAACGTTAGAATTCTGCAATTCTAGTTTCTAGATTCAAAATTAAAACTGATTCTGGAATTTAACATCTATGACTTGTCTTAAAGTCATCAAAGTCTTCCATAGAATTCAGCACACTAAAAACCAACTTGATACATCAATTCCTTTTCTGTTATCTTAACTGAACAGAATTTAACAGTTCATAAACACATTTTACTAAAAAAAAAAACTGGCACATAGATTCATCACAAAATTTGTATCAAGATCAACTTCAAACCACTGCAAACTAATTCTCTTTGCAGAATTCTGCATTTCTTAAAGATTCAAGTTCAGCAACATCTGACTTTAAACAATCCTTGAACTCACCTATTCCTCCGAAACTCTTTCCAACATCAAGGTCAAGAAGCAAAGACCAACAATTATAAAACTCAAACAATACCCTCAAAAATGTTGCAATTCAGCAATTCTCTTCACAACAAATTCAGGTATCAACCTCATATCCAGTTAGAAAACAATACAGACTTGAAGAACCAGATTTGGTACTGAATAACAATTACATCTCAGAATTTTAGAATTTTGCTCACTTGATCTTTAACTGTCCTAAGGTTTACAGAAAAGAACTTGGCACAAACAACATCACATCCCTTGCAAATCCAAATCTGGTAGATTTAAGAAAATTAAATGGAACCAAATGCTTCACTACAGTTAAAATTGTACAGAATTCAGCTTGTAGTGGGCATTATTTGATACCAGGCTAATCCAATACAAGCTTCCAATTCAGAGCTTCGGTTTATGAATTTGTAAACACAAAGAATATTGCATTAAACCATGAAAAGTTGAGCTGAACTAAGGATTACATTAAGCACTAAAATTACAGGAGATCATATCCAAGCTATATATAGTCAGAAATCACAATTCAACTTAGCACACAACATTTCTTCCTTTTATTTTTTAAGAATTTGAAATTCTAAACTATTGAAGTTCAGGAAATCTGATAGCTAAGTTCTTGTTGTCAAACTTCTCAATAGCAGTATCACAGCAAAACAAATTCAGATTATCAGTTTCTAGATTTCATTTCAGAAATCAGCTTTACAAATATCTGCCCATATACGAGTTCAAACAGCCAGCTGTATATTGAGTTGAGTCCTACACTAGCTTGTAGACACTTCCAACTTGCCACATATAAATTCAAAACACTTGTTTCAACGGAGTTCCACAAATTCTGTATTTCTAAACCAAACAATCAGATTCAAGATAGGATTACAGAATTCGAATACTTCACAGTATCAAAGGCGATATATATTTTTTCCTTGTCAGAACTCATGATATTCCCAATATCAATTCATTGAAAACTTGATTCATGCCACAGAATTCCATCAACGAACTAACCTCCAATTCAATGTAAAATTCGATTCTTATCAGACCTTTTATTTTAATCTTTGGACTTAAGTATCAGGATTCAAGAATTGAAGCAATTCCAGCTTGAAGTATGAAAATTTCAGCTCAAACAGTGGTCTCTTTCAGCAATAATTCAAGGTTCTGCAGCTTCCGAAAGTCCATGTTGTCAAATTTTAGACTCTTTGAGAAAATTCTTGCACTTCAGATTCAACTTCACTGGTTTGAGAGCAAAGTCAGCAACAAAATCTGTTTATAGAAATCAGCTTCCAGTTTCAAGAATTGCAGCTTGGTAGCTAATTCTTACATTCAGTGTATCAACTTAAAAGGTGTCATTTCAGAACACTTTCAGAAATTGAGAATTTTAATGCACATTCAAAATCACCTTCAAATCTGATATTGACCCTTATATTTGCAAAAAATTCAGATTTACTTTATTCTCTATAATTCAGAAAACTTCAGCAACAAATCTGATCTTCCTTGCACTGTAGTGCAGTTAGGCAATTCCAGCTCTCTGATTTACCTGGTCCTGAACACCAGATGAGTTGAAAGGTTGGCACAACTCATATTTAATAGGTTGTTACTACTGTGTCTTCATTCTTCTATTTCCAGCATTCCAATCTTCTTGTCAAACAGCAACCTCAACTCAATCTCTTAAAACTTCAAGAGTATTTGGATTGCAGCTACCAGCTGGAAGTGGAGAACCAAACAAATTAAACGCAGCATCAGTAGGAACTTCTCCATTCTGAATTGCTTCCAATCACTTCTTGACAACAGACACACAGCTAATGAAATCATCACATAAAAATAAACTCAATCAAAGACTAACCACCTTTCAGATGCTGATTTTTAGAGCTTCTTGAATTCCAATTCTAGAAGATGAGTAGTGCAGTACCAAACCTAGCTAAGTGATCTCACAATTCAATCTCCATGCAAAATTCTGCACTTTGTTCATTTCAATCCCTGCATCCAACTTTCATTTTCAGAAATCTATTCCAGCAGGTATTCTCCAAATTTAGTACTGTAATGATTGGAACTTCACAGATTCAAATGCATCAAATTGATCTGAACAGCTTTTGCACTTGCAGCTCCTCAACGAATTCAGAAATTAATTTCCTTGCATTTTGCATTTTATAGCAGCAAGTACAGATCCAGCTTCCTAAAGCTCCTTTTTTTTCTACTTCTCACTTAATCAGTTCCAGGAAGTGGTCTAGAAACATCAAATTGATAGGAGCTTAAATTTTAAATGCTGTTGTTCAAAAACAGTAAGAGGAGTTGGCACACAGCACCAAGTTTAATAACTTAATTTGAACAAATAGTACATCAAATTTCAACAATATCAAATGTCAGCTCCCTTAATTTTTTTTTTAAAAAAAAACAGCACATGCAAACCAAAAGTAGCCTCTAACCAAGCTAAAGGTAGAAACTTAAATAAGAACTCCAATTGTTGCACATTGTATCAAGTAACCATAATTAAGGTTCATGTTTGAGACTCCCACATCACTTCTCAAAAATCACAATTCAATGCTTATGAAACCATCCCTCGTCTTCAAAATTCGTGAGCATAAACTAATTTTCCCCCACACTTAAAACTTTGTCCATCATCAAACAATCTAACCCATTAAGATAGTCAACCAAAACCCTCAATGGAATGGACCAAGCAAAGGTAGTCAAGGTTAAAATGCAAGAGAAAGATGTTTTAAGAAAATTATGAATAAAGGAATTGGAATTTATGAGGGATCAAGAATGAAAATAATTCTTCATCTCCATGCACACATATGCTATTATGACTTTGAAAAGAAGCAAAGCAAGTTCTAGAGTTTCAATCGTCATGAGTGCATGCCACACAAAGATAAAATAGTGTTTAGGCTTAAAGTGGTCCTCTCTAGGTATTATTCATGCAAACATACTCAATTGATCAAAATAGAATCCATCACCATACTAACCAATAGTATGCAAGTAAAGTATTCAATCATGTAAAATGACTTAAACTTGATGGTCAAAATTAAAGAACTTTTACCATCTTAAAAGTATTACTAGAACAATTTCATGGAGAATTTTATTCAAAATGAAATGCTATGTAGACTAAACAACATGCAAAGTATAGAAACAAAATGCAAATGTCAAGTATGAAACTAAAGAAAAGTATAGAGAAAAAATAAAAGCAAGGAACAAACTCCCCTTAATTCCGGGCGGTCGGAGTCGATTATGGTGCAAAATCCAAGTTGGAGGTGGAATAATTGTAATTGCAGTCAAGTCCAGTTCATCCAACATTTTTCCTTTGAAAATTCTTCCCGGAGGTCGAAGGTGGTTTAGATGGAGCAACCATTTTGGAAGCCTACGACGACCTACAAAGCCAAAGAAAAACAACACCTCCCACATGCATGTAGGATAAGAAGAAGACAGAAAAATATTAGTTTTTGCAGAAAATGTATAAAGAAACAAATCACATCCAATAAAGTCAATCCATGGTACCTTCATGAAATTTTCTAATGAATCACACGAAATACTAACCTTTTCATGTTGAAAGGTACCTAGAGGTTCTAGAACGGTGACTGTGACCTCCTCCTCATCAAGTAGTAGCTCAGGCTCTGGTCCTGGCTTTGGCTCAGGTGGTGTATCTAAGGGAAGTGATTCTTGGGGCTCTGCTTCCACAGCATAAATCCCTACACTCTCATCATCAACATATGGTTCAGGTGATTCTTGGGGTATTGCTTCCAATGTGCAATCCCCTACACTTTCCTCATCATCCACATCAGTACCTGCATTATCAGTTACATCTACAACAATAGTATCAGTAAAGTCAGAAATTCTTACAACTACAGAATCATAACAAGAAATATTAGAGGAGTCCTGTGAAGTAATAAAATCAAGATCAGGTCTGTCAAAGACACTACAATCCCTCTGCTCAAACACCTTAATATTTGTAGGAAAGGTCTCATCAACTCTTAAGGTAACCGGTTGTCCATTTCTAAATTGTTCAGGGTTGGTTGCCATGGTTTCCAAAAGTTTCATAACTTCATCAGGTGTTTTGTCAATCAAGGGCCCCCCACTAGCTTTATCCACCATGTATAAATCAAACGGTGATAACCCATCATAAAAATGTAGGAAAAGCAACTGATCACTTATTTGATGTTGAGGACAACTAGAGCAAAGTTCCTTGAATCTCTTCCAATATTCATGCAATGTCTTCTCCTCGAATTGTTGAATACCACGAATCTTTTTCCGCATAGCTATATAATCATTCTGAACTCCCTGTAGGCTTTGATATGCTGGATATGGCTCAGTAGACTAACTATGTGTAACCTTGCACCTGAAATTTGATTGATCGACAGGTGGGTAGTACTGATGTTCAGGCTGATAGAACCAAGTCTGAGGCTGATAGTACTGATAATATGGATCCATGGTCAAAGAAATTTCCTGCTCTTACACTGAAACACTAGCAAATAAAATCAGAAGACACAGGAGCATATAATATCAAACACATGGATTTATGAACATGAAAGCAATTGAAACAAATTTTGTTTTCAAATTTTTATGTAAAAAGAAAAAGAAACAATCCTAAGGTATCAAACACCGCTACATTCCCCGGCAACGGTGCCAATTTGATAAACCCTAATTTTGTCATGAAATGGGTATCAAAAGAATTAAGTGACCGAATTCATTCTACACTAATGTAGCATAGAGATGACTCGGGTCGTCTCCCAACGAATGTAAACGGTAAAATGATAGTCTTAGGATCAATTATTTTTGGCTTGGAGTTTTCTGGATAAATTGGGGATTTCAGAATTGACTTTTGAACAAAGAAAAGAAGTAAGGACCTAAAACTATGCTACATTTGTAAATTCAACTAATAGAAATTAACAAACTAAGAAGCTAACTAATTAAAACTACTGCATTGAAAGAAATGGTAAACGAGAATAACCTAATGCAATAATTAAGCAAATCTAAATTGTGTAGAATCAAGAATCAAGAATCAAGAACAGTGGCCTTAACCAAAGGTTTCAAAACAATAGCAAGGGAATTTGAATCAACTCTAAAATCAAACAGAGATGAAGAAACTAGCATTCATAGGATTCAACCTAATCAATTGGAGAAATCCTAGCTTGTATTTGGTCTGCATCGGATGAAAAACTCGGCGATGAAGACAAACAGAGTAACTCGGCATTGTTGATGATCAACAAAGCTTCAATCAGAGATAGGTGTGGAGCTTCAAGAGAGGAAGATAACCGGAGGAAGGAACAAAGGAATCGGCTCAAACCACCGAATTGCTTCTCCTTCTTTGCTTCTTCTTCCTCGCATGAAGTCACGGTCGAAATTGGTGTTTAGATGATTGAGATGGCGTCGCCGGCTGGAAGATGGCTGATGACCGGAGGAAGGGACGCCCTTGACCTCTCTTGACCGCCGGCGGTGGAATGGATCAAGGAAGAAAGATCGCCGGAGCGAGCTTACGCTCCCCGGTGGCTTGGATGCGAGGACTGTAGCAAATTGACGATCCCACACTGTAGCTTCTCATGTAATTTAAATCAAATCTCAGATCTGTGATGAACGGCTGTGGTTTCCTCAGATAGATCCAACGGTGAAAATTGCTCCAAATCTGTTCCAAATCTTCAGATCTCGATCAATGGTTGTGATCTACTACCCTTTGGCTTGGATGGACCAGATTCTTCATAGATGTCTTAGACCTACTCCGATCTTGGATGAACGGTCCATATTGCTTCAGAACTTGATCTCTTCAATTAGCACTAGATTTGAATCCAAACTTGGTCTGATCTGATCAAGTCCATGACCCTTTTGATCCTACAAAACATATAACAAAATATTAGCATCAAATACCTCAAATATGATATAATTTGTAATTAAGTCCACAAATGAATGCAATTCATGAAATATGATATAAATGTGGAATTAACACATGAGAAGATCAAATGATATGCTTATATGAATCAAAATATCAATACAAAATGATGGTTAACAACTACCCCGGACCCGGAAGGGTCATGATACGATTTGGGTAATCGTTGATCGGTTAACCAAATCTGCACACTTCTTACCGATCCGTCGGAAGGATTCGTTGGATCGATTGGCAGAGTTATACTGCAGAGAGATCACCAGATTGCATGGTATACCTCTGAGTATTATATCAGATAGAGATCCACGATTTACCTCTTGATTTTGGTGGAGTCTCCAGCAAACCATGGGTACGGAACTCCATTTTAGTACTGCATTTCACCCTCAAACGGATGGGCAGTCGGAGCGTACTATCCAAACATTGGAGGATCTATTGAGATCTTGTGTTATGGACTTCGGCGGTAGCTGGGTGGATCATTTGCACTTGGTGGAGTTTGCATACAATAACAGCTACCACTCAGCGATTCAGATGGCACCATTCGAGGCATTATATGGTAGAGCCTGTAGATCTCCTATTTTGTGGGACGAGGCTGGAGAATCGTCAGTCTTGGGCCCCCAGCATATTCAGTGAGATGCAGAGTTGGTTGGTACCATCAGACGCAGAATGTCAGAAGCTCAGGACCGACAGAAAAGCTATGCGGATCGGAGACGGAGACCTTTGGAGTTCTCTGTGGATGATCATGTGTTCCTGCGAGTGTCTCCTACCAAGGGATTTAGGAGATTTGGATTGAAAGGGAAGTTAGCTCCTCGTTACATCGGACCCTTTCAGATACTTGAGAGGATTGGGGAGGTAGCATACCGATTGGCGCTGCCACCTTCACTTGCCGGGGTGCATGATGTATTTCACGTATCTATGTTGAGGAAATATGTGCCACACCCTACGCATATTTTGACAGATGTCTCGATCACCCTTCAGCCAGATGTAACATATGAGGAGGCTCCAGTGCGGATATTGGATCGCAAGGAACGCCAGTTGTGAAACAAGACAATCCGTTTGGTCGAGGTTGGATGGGAGCATCATTCAGATGACGAAGCAACCTGGGCGTTGGAGGATGAGATCCGAGCGCAGTACCCTCACTTGTTTAATGAAGGTATGTAAAGTAATTTCATTTATAATAATGATCACGCATGTCGTTTGTCATTTAATGCAGTTGTGTCATAAATTTAGGGACCAAATTTTTATTAGAGGGGGAGAATGTGAGATACGGCAAAATAAAATAACCTATAATGATTTATGGAAATTTTAAGACATTTTTCTGGATTTATTTGGAGGACTTATGACAGTGTTTAAAGGGATAATGGAAATCACCATTTGAGAGGCTTATTAGGGAGTTAATTAGGTGGAGTAATTAAACCCTACCTATATAAATAAGAAGCTACAGTAACTCGAGCCCTAAAGGCTGCCTCATTCGCTTCGTGTCCACTCTGCCGAAAACGCCCGATTCCCCTCGAGCTCACCCTATCCGCCTACGGGGTCAGCATCGACGCACGCCCACGATCGATCGCCGGCGCTTGGTTGCGAGACGAGTCTCCGACCTCCTCCACGTTTGATCGGAGGCCTCATCTGCAGTGTTCCCTTCAAAACGCCACTGCTCGCGAAGAATCCATGGTTGGGAGAGCAGGTCTGAGCTCTAGGGACGCCGGAGATTGAATCGTCGTTCCAGAGCTCGAAGCTGGTGGAGGATCTGCACCTCAGGAAGATATCTCGACTTCCCGAGCCTTAGGGCCGAGCCAAATTTGTCGGGATCTCTGTGCCGTGAGGTATGTCCTGTCGTGGAGGTAAATTGAGGTGAGGATGGCTTAGATTAGGGTTTCTTAGCTATGAAGACCTGTGATTTGATGCTAGGTTGGGAGGATTGTATGGATTGAGGTATTGTTATGGCAGTGGCTTGCTGGGAAGGGCTCGATCTCAATTCCAGCAGTTGTTTTTCACTCGGGAAACATCAGGTAAGGTCTGCACCACTCTAGGAGTTCGATTTGTAGATCTAGGTGATGAATTCGGTGAGAATTGGGTGTTGATTAATGTGATTGTACCAATTGTAGCTATGTGGAAACATTGGATTGCAGGTTTGATAACGAATCCTACGTTGAGTGTGGGGATCAGATCTGAGATTGTGGGAGGTGATTAAGGTATGTTCTGTTCAGGTAATAAATTATAGTGATCCTATTAGAAGTTTAGAAATTTGTTGGTATTGTTCTCAAAAGATTGATAGCTGTAGATGTGGTTAAAGAATGTGACCATTTCTTGTACTGTATCAGTTCATATGGAATCCATGCATGTTTAGAATTCCTCTCGTTGATCAGTTTCAGCTAGAATTGTGGGATCTGTGGGCACAGACAGATTAAGGAATGGGTCTAGTTTTAAGTAGTTCAGTGTGGTTTCATTTGGATAATAAATGGAACTCGGATCCAATTCACCTGTCGTGTACATTATTACAGTTAATTAGTTGCATATATATATTTAGCAAAAATTGATACGTTGGCACAGGACTTTGATCAGGATGAGCGTCGTGACGAGATTGGCGTTGGATTCAGCCTACACTTAGAGGCGAGTACTTCTTGACTTGATTCTTTAGCTATTGTTCTTAGTGCATGAGTAGTTCGGATAAAGTAGAGTTTTACCTTAACTCCACTCATATTATGTCTTGTGCTTGATACTTTATCCACTCAATCTTCGAGATGCTCACATTCGTATCTATACAGTCTCTCGTTGTTATCCCTAATAATTAGCAGATACTAGATACCATGTTACCTGTTTGGACTATTGTTTATTTATGCCTTGTATTGAGCATGCAGATTCATGTAGCATACCTGATTTTGTATATATGATGACTGTTGCATTGTTTACATCATGTCATTACATGCATCGTCGATGACCTTGGCTCCCTTGTGGTTGAGACGGTCATTTGCCTGGGCCGCACGCTCGGCCACTCATGGGTAGTGGTAGCTTGGAGCATGCCGCATGTCCTGTTGTGCCCCCCACTCGCACACTTATTGGGTAGTGATAGCTGGAGTCGGGGGCAGCAGGGACCCCGTCGCAGACGTGGTTATTTAGATACTATGCAACTGTCCCCTCGGCTGCTCGAGAGTAGTGGTAGCTGGAGGGTGTACAGTCTGTCATTGACCCCGCCTCTCGTCCATACTGGGGTCATGGTACTTGAGGGGTGGCCGGGAGTGACCATCCGTGCATACGCTATTTCTCTGTTACTTCTGATTATGCTGTTATATGCTTACTTGTTCAGTTTCTGCTATCATATACCTGTTTATATTCTTAGACACTGATTACTATGACTGTATACCTTATCTGTGATCTTGGTAGTTATGAGCAGTACTGTAGCAGTTTATGTTACCTCAGACCTTATACTACTAGCTTAGGATATGGTATCAGGTATGGATATATATATACTTTGTTTACATAGTAGTATCTGCTATTTATCTTCCCGAGACTATATCCTGTTGTACTCTTAGCTATTTATGTTACTCATGCACTATCTATTCTTTACTCGCTGAGTTTTATACTCACCACCTCGTATATTGGTAATTTCACCAGGTAGCCGATAGTGATGCTAGTACACTTGGAGGGATCCCGACTGCCAGTCCCACGTCGCTTCCGAGGATAGATTTCCGGTTTTGTTTAAACTTTTGAATTTGGTATTGTAATAACCCTTCTTGGGACTTGATGTTATTCTGTGAGTTGTTTTGTTTGTCGAGGAGTCAAGTCGGGCCGGCTCGCGGTGAGTTCTTTTGATATTTTGGTACTTGTTATTTCGTTTACTGCTGTGTTTGATTTACCAGCCGAGTGGGCTACTTATTATCTGCGTGGTTGTGTTTGTTTCTAGCCGTGTTGGCTATATTTTCATATGTATATCTGTTGGTTATGTATACTGGTTTCATTTGTCACCGCTACAGGGGAGGTGCTGTCCGATTTTCGTCGGACAACCTTACTCTCGGGGCGTGACATAGGGTTACCGCCCCCTAAGGTTTTTCTCCACCTAGGGTTACCACCCCCTAGGACTTAAGGTTGTCACCCCTTAGGGTTTTCCTCCTCCTTGGGTTACCACCTCCTAGGACCCAAGGTTACCCCCCCTTAGGAACTTCCTTCACCTAGGGTTACCACCCCCTAGGACCTAAGGTTACCACCCTTTAGGATTTTCCTCCACCTAGGGTTACCACCCTCTAGAACCTAAGGTTACCACCCCTTAGGATTTTCCACCTGTCTAACCACAGTTTGGAATTTCCTGAAACCTCATTCAAGCATGTTAGAACACAAATAATCTTAACTTTGAATTCCTTTGCCATTATCAAAATCTGGGTTCGATCATCGGATGCTTCCCGCACCAACAATATCCCACTTTTTGATTTATGGCAATTGAAATTCAAAGTTAAGGAAAAAGATACAATAAAGAAATGATATAATGCATTACTAGCATAAACATAAAATTGATAAAATAAATAAATGATATAATGCATTACTAGCATAAACATAAAATTGATAAGCATAAATTTATCACAAGAATAAATTTTGTAAAAATAACTCCCCCTTAAAAGAAGCTTACACAAAGCTCCCCTGAATTCCCTTGTGAATTTATTCTTTGAAATTCTTCCTACTCTCCGCCTTTGTCATATATCAAAATAAACAAGAGAGTGAAGAAAATATAGGCCTTAGCTTGTTTTGAGAAGACTTAACTTTCAGAGATAATTTTTATCTTATCTTTCAAAGTGAAAAATAGAGGGTTAAACATACTTTTGATAAACACTTAGCTTTTTAGAATTAATCTTCTTGTAATACCTTTAGCTAAGTGAAAGATTTATCATAAATTTAAAAAACTTTTTCTTTTAGAAATTGCTTAAAAATCTAGGTTTGCAAAATGCTTTTGCTAAGAGAAAATTGACTTTAAAGGTAACTTAGCTAATTTTGAGATTAGAAAAATATGAAAACTTAGTTAGATTTGAAAAGCTTTTGAAAAAATATTTAGTTAAATTTGAAAGATTTTTTTTTTGAAAAGTTTTAATTTTAAAGCCAGGTCACTGATAATTAATTTTAAAACTAGGTCAAAGATAATCTGTATTTTTGAAGACTATTTTTGAAAATACTTAGCTTAATTTCATTAAAAATTTAGCTAAACTTAAGCTTTTTAAAATAATTGATGAAAGTATTGATAAAAGCTTGACTTTCATTTTTAAATTTTTTTTTTGATTTTAGTTTAAGTACTTTAACTTAAAATTGGTTTGCTTAAAAGCTTGGCTTAAGTACTTAGCTTTGAAAAGACTAATACAGGTTTTGAAGAAGGACTTTCTTAAAAACACTCAACTCAAAATAATTTTTTTTTAAAAAAACTTTAGCAAAAAGATTTGATAGAATCGTAGATTTTAAAGTTAAAAAAAAATTCTTCTTAACTAAGTGATTTTTAAAAAACTTGAGCAAATATTTAGTTTTTAATTTTCATTTTAAGAATTTAAAATAACTTAGCTCGACTCCCTTCACTTCCTCTTGATTAATGACTTAATGAATTCTAGGGTCCTACAGTCCAAGCAGGGAAAACTTTAAAGATTACTATTATTTCCCTAATTTTCCATGTCACCCATTCTAGATTATCAAGCATATTCAACTTATGAGTGAGTGTGAGACGGAGTTGAATTTAAAATATAAGTTTGAAATCTTCAGTGAATTTGAATTCCAAATGTGTAAACATTCAATATTTTGAAGATTAAAAATTAATTGAGTTTGAAGTTATGATTTTAAAAGATTTTTAAAACTATTTTTTAAAGGATTTTTAAAATAATTTTAAAAATATTTTTTAAAGGATTTTTAAAATAATTTTTTAAAAGTATTTTTAAAGGATTTTTAAAAGGATTTTTAAAGGATTGTTAAAAAGATTATTAGAATAATTTTTAAATAATTTTGAAAATGATTTTTTAAAAGGATTTTTAAAATGATTTTTATAATAATTTTTGAAAGGATTTTTAAAGGATTTTTGAAAGGATTTTTAAAGGATTTTTAAAATGATTTTTTAAAAGAATTTTTAAAGGATTTTTAAAATGATTTTTTCAAAGGATTTTTAAAATGTTTTTTAAATGATTTTTATAATAATTTTTAAATAATTAATTTAATTGATTAAGTTAATTTAATTACTTACGTTAATAATTGATTTGACTAAATTCATCTCAGCCGATTCTAAGTTATCAATCAGGAAATCTTATAGTAGTTTTGTGAGATGATTAAACTTTAATTTATATTATTTCTAAGGATTAATTTACATTTGAGTTAAACTTAGGTTTTACATTTAGTCAATTAAATATGTATTTCAAAGATTAGCTCCTAGCACTACAACAAAAACTGCAAACGACAACACCCCTACGATAACGGTTTTAAGAGAAAGTGTTGCATATTTGCTCAAAGACAACGGTTTTTGCCAAAACCGTTGTCTTTGAACTCCCCATTAAATATAAAAGACAACGGTTTTAGTAAAAATGTTGTCATTGAGTGATTTTTTTTTTAAAACGACAACACTTTTTACAACGGTTTTATAAACCGTTGTCTTTATCCGCGTTTTTAGCGGCTACGACAACAGTTTTGAAAAAACCGTTGTAATTGAATTTGGTCATTTCCCCCCTTCGCTGTTTTCCTTTCCCTCGCTGTTTTCTTTTCGGCGCCGTGTTTTCGCGTCCCCAAACCTAAGCCATTTATCTTTCCCTCTCCTCATACGGCGTTGTGCTCCTTCTCATTTCCTGGTGAGCGACGACATTCTCCAATGGGCTGCCGAAGATCCAGACGCACGGGAGGGAGAAACCAGAGAACAGCATCTACCACGACGACAGTGCGCCGCCGGTGAAGGTGAAGACCATCGATGAACTGCACTCCCTGCAGAAGAAGAGGTCGGCGCCAACCACCCCCATCAAGTGAAGAATCCTCAAAAGAGAGTATTTCAATCATTGTTGAGTATTTCAACAATGAAATACTCAAAAGAGAGTATTTCACATCTCTAAAGTCCGACCTGAAACCTTGAACCTGAATTGCAGAAGATATTGATATACTTAATGCTAGAGGTTAGACAAACACAATAGACAGACATGGTAATTAGGACTGCAATCTGAAAGCCGACCTGAGCTGAAAGAGAGTATTTCGCATCTCTAAAATCCAACCTGAAAGCTGGAAAAAGAAACCTTAATTTTCAGATGGGTTTGGTTGAGTTTCCGGTCAAAGTTGGATATGCTAGTCTTCTGGACCCCTACTTAGTTAATATCTTGATAATCTTCTACCTTGATATTCTTCTATACGTTCTTCCAAGATAATTTGTTTTGCTAATTTGTAGATTCATAATATTATTGCAGGGTAAGATCTACAGTCTTTTCGGCTGGGAATACAGAAAGCCTGCAAGGGTGCCAGCTGCTTGTCCATACAAGCCTGCTTCAAAAAATGTTGATGTATGTTAGCAAATTCTTTTTTTCATTACATCGAATCTGAATCTTATTATTACCTGAGATCAAATTCCTCTTTCAAGTTTGTCACTGAGAGTTTTTTTTTTTAGTAAAATGCAATCTTCAACGTAATAATAAGTTTCATAATGTTAGAACTGCGAATAATGGCTGGCATCTGAGACTGGTTGGAAGATTCCCCGTTTAGTTTTGCTGAGTTGCATTCATATGGGTTTAGCCATTACTGATTCTCCTTAAATCATGAACATTGATGTAACATTTATGGTTTTGGGGAGACTTTTTGATACCTAATATTTCTCTACTTAATTTCTGTATCCAGTTATTTTAATTCATCCCATTTTGGGTTTCAGGGTTTAAATGCAGGTACAGAGTCTCTTGTGGAACCTCATAAATATTCTGCTACACAATCTGATAAAAAAGAAGAATAGAATCAGAGTCAGCAGCTGTTTCCATGCCAAATGAACAGTTTGAAGTTTGTATCAGCATGTTAAAAAATCGTACTTAATGATCTTATGGCAGTGTGTTACATGTGGTCTAATTATATAAACATCTTGAACCACAACGAGTGCAGTTTCTGGCTTCTTCCTGTGGTGTTGTGGCACATTGATGAGATGAAATGTGCATTCAATGCTATTATTATTTCTTGAAATGTCGTCTGCTCAGCATTAGTTATTCAATGTTTGCATTCCTAACATTCGAGTTGTTTGCCCCTTCGCCTGATCTTGCAACTACCAAAACTTCGGCGGTGTGGCCTTTATGCAGCGGATGAGGTTCTTTGGGCTGTTTATGGCTAGTGATTATGCTAGTGCATTCCTCTTGCCTCACATTGGCCCCTCGACAGCGGTCACTGCGTAGGAGGGCACCACGGTAGCAAGGGGATTGTCCTTCATATCGATTACCTCTGAAAAACTATTCTTTCATGAAAATGTTCATGTGGCAAATATAAGACAATCATTCCATCAGAGTTCAAAATATTTCAGTTAGCATTTCATAAAATGGACATTTATCTAAACTTGACCGAGATATTCTCTAAAGAATCTCGGTTGAAGAATCCTCTTGCTGCCGAAGAGCTAAAAAAGAACAAGAAGATCATTGTTGAAGATGAGATCGATGTGAAGTATAAATCATTTAAGAAATTTGATACTGTTAAAGAACACTCGGATCACTATTTCAGCATCCTAGAGCATCTCGATGGTGTTCCGTCTTGTCAGGAAATTAAGGTAAGTGTCATCACTCTTAGGGATGATAATTTCCATTGATATGGTTATCTGAATCTACCCACCACGGTCGGTGTTATATGATCGATTGCATAAATAATGGAGATGAGATTGATACAGAAGTATAGCCTGGCAGTAGGGCAGGGATGTGGCAACGAATGATGATAATTTCCTAATCTCTTTTTATTGACAGCCTTCAAAAAATTGGGCAAAAAGGATTCTGCTTGAGTGGAAGCTTCTAGAGAAAGATTTACCTGGTAAGATCATTCTATTTTAGGTATTTAATTTAGATATGTTGAATTCCGACTTTATACTCTTTTGTTTATTACAATTGTTTTACACTATAAATTCTCTGATTGTATCAAATGCTTATATAAGTCTACTGTTTGTGAAGAGTTCTTTTTTTTGCTTTTCAAAATGCTTTTATTTAGTTATTTAGGCTTCATTAACAATTTATAATCAAGTAGGTTGGAAATGCTAGAATTTTAGATGTAAATAAAGTTTCCTTAATTTTATGGTCTAGGGAAAAAAGATATCCAAATAAGTTGAAATATCTAATCATCCATGCAAGAGTATTGGCTTCTATGAACCCAAATGACTGTTAAATTTCATATGTAAATACAATTCATAGATCAACTTCTGCACTTGGCATAATTCTGCATATCTAGAGGATTCAATTATCCAAAACATGTAAACTAGAAGAAGAAAAACTCTCTTTTGCATGAAATAATTGGAAGGATCGCAGGTGCATCCGTACTACGCCTGAAGAACTGGAGGATTTCAGTACTCCGGACTTCACAATTTACAATGTTGGCCAGTTTCCATGTAATCGATACACACACTACATGACTACCTCCACCAGCATTGATCTTAATCTTGATAGGAAAGAAATAGTCATCCTTGGCACACAGTATGCCAGGGAGATGAAGAAGGGTTTGTTCGGTGTGATGCACTATCTAATGCCTAAAAGAAACATTCTCTCCCTGCACTCTAGCAACAATATGGGCAAAGATGGTGATCTTGCCCTCTTCTTTGGACTATTAGGTAAGTGTTTGTCGGACGAGATTCTGGCGCATCACCTGCCCATTGAATGGTTACTATACTGCCCTTTGCAACTTAACTAGAAGCATTCCATGTGTAAATGTGTAGAATTATGTTACACTGTAGTGTTTTCGCCATATGGCTTCTTTGTTCTTATGACTTTTGCTTTGTTGTTTTAGGCACAGGGAAAACTACTTTGTCTACGACCACAACAGACTTCTTATTGGCGATGATGAGCATTGCTGGAGTGAAAATGGTATTTCAAACATTGAAGGAGGTGCTATGCAAAATGTATCGGCCTAACAAAGGAGAAGGAACCTGACATTTGGAATGCCATCAAATTTGGAACCGGCAAGTGCCCTATCAAACTCGACATGCACTTTGAACTGGAACCATTCATATTTTTTTGTCCTAATGTTTGCAAATTTCTTGCAGTGTTGGAAAACATCGTTTTCGATGAACACACTAGGGAAGTAGACTACTTTGATAACTCTATTACAGGTGATTAACAAGATGAAACAAACTTCTTGAGTGAATTGTTATTGTGTGAAAGGGAATCTGGTTCAATGGAATTGTTGATGTTGCAGTGAACACTCGAGCTTCATATCCAATTGAGTATATTCCTAATGCGAAGATACCGTGTGTTGGTCCGCACCCTAAGAATGTCATCCTCTTGGCATGTGATGCTTTTGGCGTGCTTCCACTAGTTAGCAAACTTGCTTTACCCCAAACAATGTATCACTTCATCAGTGGTTACACTGCTCTGGTGCATTGTCCATTGCATCAAGCACATCGTTATGTCTTGGAAAATGATGTTGACGTTGATCCTTATATCGAGTAATTCTCTTACTTATTAATATTTATTACACTGTTCTTACGTTTTACTAATTAACTTATTAGTATTCTATTAGTTAACTTATCCCTATTCTGTTCATTAGGGATAAGTTCAGATTTGTGGACCCACAAACCCTTCCAGTAATGCCATATGTATCCAAACTTGACAAAAATGAAAAGACTGAATACTTGAATAGCTAGGCAAGTGTTTTGACTGATAGGCTGAGTGGTGCAACAAAAAAATCAGCTAGTTTTGACACCTGACAATGTTGGGTAAATAAATATTACAATTTCATTTTTAATAGATTTATTTCAACAATTCTATTGAATTTATGCATTCACTCTATTTTGTGCATAGTTGTCATTGGATTTTGACTGTCATCGACCCTTATGCGGAGATGGAAAACATGTAATTTAATGATAACAGGCGATATCATGTGATACAACCACTGGAATCTCCATTTATTTATTGTCTCACTACTGCGTATGCTTTCTCTCCCTACAGAAGCTGTGCCAAAGAAAATCCTTGATTTGATGAGTGTGGTCGGACTTACTAGGGAAAATGTTGCAAGTCACTTGCAGGTATCTCTGCGCATCGTTTTGAACTTTATCCAGTTGCTTTTAAACTCTCTTATTGTTACCATTACCATGAATAACAACTCTTCTTATCGTTAGGTGTTGCAAATTGTAGGAAGAAATGGAGTCGATTGAGTAAATGATTGACTTACTCATTGAAATCTAAAAGTTATCTTAATTTTCAGGGTTAATTAAAGCCAACAGCTTAGACTTTTCCTAGAAGACACCATAGTTTCTTGAATCCAAGAAAGCTAACTAGTCACATATTCTTGATTTATTTGCTACATAACTAGAATTAAGGAATATATTACTTAAATTAAAACAAAAATTGGTCATCTCAATTGTATGTCACCAAGTGACGTCCTTCTGCCTTGTTTTTACAATCTAATAGTAATTGGATGCTCTTGAACCGAGCTTTTGAGAGGAGGAACTCTGAATCATTAGACAACTCTTTTGTCGTATGAATTTGGTATTCATAAGATGCAAACTCATGCTACATCTGTTGTTAACTCCATCAAGACTTTGCTTAATTAAGCATCATCTTAAAGCTGTAGTATACTCTTTTCCATTGCATCAAATAATTCAGAGTTCTTCTTCTATACCAAACAAATATAGGTAGACAATTCAGAGTGAATTAAAAGGGGGCTGTGCATGCAAGAATAGATTCTGAAGTTATAGTTATGTGGCAATTTTTTCTTGAGTTCAGCTTTTTTATACAGATAAGTTTTTCAGAGATGAAATAATCTGATGATTACTGCACTTTCTAGTTTATTTTATTATTTGCTTGATGTTTTTATCATTTTCTCTCTATGCTGCTTCTCTAAACCGTGTCCTTTTTGTACATGAATAGAAATATCGCTTGTATTTGAGGAGAGTAAGTATCGCCTTATGTGGAGAACAGCAAATGGAAAACATGTGATTTAATGTATATGGAGAGTAATGGAAAACATGTGTATTTTGATGAGTAACAACTCATTTTGTATATTTTTGTATATGTGGCTACAAGATGAATTATATATGGATGTTTATTTTGGATTTAATGTAGTAAATATTTAGTTTTGTATTGGTGGTTTGCTTATAGTAAAATAAGATTGGTTGTTTGGTATTAATGAACATTAAAGACAACAATTAAAAATATTGAAAAACTAGGTAAACCACAACGAATTTTTTTTATAAAAAGTGATAAAAGACAACGGTTTTATCCGTTGTAAAATATATTAAAACTGTTGTAAAAAAAATAAAACGTGTCAAATATTATCTACCACAACAGTTTATATCTTTTGTAAAAAATGTCTACAACAACGGTTTATTTCTATTGTTGAAATTATCTACCACGACGGTTTTAAAACGTTGTCGTATCCTTCATAGCCAAATTTTGGGCATATAAACAACAACGGATAAAAATCGTTGTCAAATGTCTACAAAGACAACGGATTCAAAACCGTTGTCGTAGGGCAATACATTCTACAACACCCTCAGTTACAACGGTTTTTTGAGCCTACGACAACGGATAATATCCGTTGTCATTTGCAGTTTTTGTTGTAGTATAGGTATTGGCGAGGCACTAGGCATTCTTGGGTATGTGATCATCCACTACTTTCTGGACAGAGCGACTCAAAGAAATTATATATTTAATTTTCTTTTTGAAACTCCTAGGTTTAACTAACAAGTGTAAATTGTGTCTAGATCCTTAAAACTATTCTAATCTAAATATGCATATTACTGATAAAATAAATAAACAATCATCACGCAATCAATTTATTAAGATAGTTTTTCTATTGGCTCTGTTGGTTAGTCCTAGGAAAACTGTAACGACCCAAATTTCCTTATTTTAAGTTCCAAAAGTCCTTAAAAATATTTGGAAATGCTTTAGAAATATTCTAGAGATTTTGAGAAAGTTTTAGAGTATTTTAATGTAATTTTTGGAGGTCGTTTGGTATTTTTACAAAATGAAAGAAATTTTGACAAAAATGTCCAAGCCGAGGTTTGAACCGGAAACCTCGGGTTAAGCAGAGATTCGCTTAACCAACAAACCAGCTGAACTTTCCTTAACTAAACCTATATCGTAATATAGTTAAGTTATAATGAGAACCAAAAGTTAGACCTAGTTATAAAAGGATTAGGTTTTTTCTTTCTCCCGAAAACCTATCTATCCTTGTTCCCTTTCTTCCTCCCACGACGGTGTTGTTCCCCTTCTTCGAGTGATTCTTCTCTGGTGAAAGTGCAGCCAAGGCTAGGGCTCCTCCTCTCGGGCGACGACAGCGAAGAAGCAAGGTCATCCCGTCGAGGAGGGCACGCGGATAGGAAGGGATCGTCGAGATCTTCACCTCCTCTGAACCCTAGACCATTTCGTCTGTTGTAAGTGCAAGAACAAGTGTTAAGCACTACTCACCTGTGGTAGGAGTTGCTTCGAACATAGGGTTTTCGTTTCCTTGCTTTCGGATTTTGCTGTGCTGAGTAGAATTATATGCTAGAGCTTTTCTTTCCATGCTCTGTTTATCTAGCCGAATTGCTAAGGTTAGGTTTGCTATGCCGAATTACTGTGGTAGGGTTTTCCTTTCCATTCCATTTGTATGAATTTCCTGTTAGTGATGTTAGATTCTTTATGCTGGAATGTTCCAGGATGAAACCGTAGTTTCAGTTTGTAGTTAGTTTCCTTTATAGCAGAATTCGTTCCTGATTATATGAATCCGTAGCCTGCCATTGCTCAAAATATTTTTCAGTTGTATGTAAGTTTAGTTAAACCGTAGCATGCAGTGTTTCCCACTGAACATAAAAAGCTTTCATTTTAGCATCTCAGATTTTAGACCTTTACTTGATATTTTAACAAGTACGAACAACCCTATTTTTCCAGCAATACAATTCTGAATTCCTTGCTTATTTTGGTTAGCATGAACAACCATATTATAAGGATTTGGGATTTGTTTGTTTTGCTACCTTATCTAGCATCCCAGTATTTAACTCCTTGCAGTTCTGTAATTTTCCTATACTACCGTAAGCATGAATAGCATTTTCCTTGCTACTCAAAAGGCAAGAACAACCCTTTATTTAGTTAGAATGGGTTTAGCTTTTTTCTTGCTACTCAAAAAGGTAAGAACAACCTTTATTTAAAGTATGCAGTGTTAGTTTCTTGGTTTTCTTGAACATGAACAGCTATTAAGCTTATCTTGTAGTTTGATTGACTTTGCTTTATTTTTTATAGCATGCTCAGTTAGTGGCAATTCTCTACTTGTTAGATATACTTACAGTGTTCTAGTAAGCTCTATTTGGGGATTATGAGAAGTTATGAGTAGAGAAAAGACCAAGGTCTAGTTATAAAAGATAACAAGTAATTTAAAGTAAGAGGCTAGTACCCGACTTCCGAGGTTGTCGTTAAACAAATCCAGGTGATCAATTCCAAGGTCTTGGCCCTAGTAAGACCAAGGTCTTTACCCTCATAGGACTGGAGGCTCGCTACCTCAGTCTCTATTAGAGAGCGCCTGGGCCCAAGAAAGAGAAGAAGAAATTTAAATATTAATTTCAAGTATAAGGCTATAAGTAAATGAAACAAGTATCACCTAAGTTTAGAACTAGCAAAGTATAGCTCTTATAATTCTAAGCATACAGTATTGGTTTTCATTTGCTTTCCTTATGAGTTTATTGAGCATGATTAGCTTTATTTCCATCATGTAGATTTATTCTTGTATATCATGAGTATGCAGATTATTTTAGTGCTTTGCTATTAGATGAGCATGTGTAGCTTTTCTTTTTAGCATTTCAATTTTAGCATCCTTTGTATCTTATGCACTTTCAAGTTTTTGTGAGATAGTTTAGTACTTACTAAGCATTTCTCTTATAGATTTATTTTCCTCCTACTGCAGATAAAGGAAAAGCTAAAGTATAAAGAGGAAGGCGACAAGGAGGATGCGTGATGGATGTGTGTGATGTTTGGATCTATGGAAGCTTGGGACCTTGCTAAAGGATTTAAATGGGATTCTTGCTAAGAATTTGTTGAGAGTTTATTAGGAGTCTTTCTTTAAATTGCTAGAGAAATTAGAGGTTACACATGCTATTTTGTATTGCTGGATTTGATTTAGTTTTGTTTCTAATAGCATTGCAAATTTAGTTTGCTTGTTTATTTTATAAGCATGAGTAGTTTGTATTTGTTGTTATGTGAGCATGTGCAGAATTCATCTTTACTGTCAGTAGAAGCATCCTTTACTTATACTTTTCTTAATTGGAAATAATTCAACATGTGTAGATTTAGTGATGCATGCTTTGGTATATCATGTGTAGATGCTTGATAGTAGCAATAACCTTTCTTATAGCTTGGTTTAGTTGGAAATGATATAGGATGTGTAGATTTATTAAGTTATTGTTCTTGTATATTATGTAACAACTCTTTGTATATTATGTATATAAGGTTACGTGGAATTCCAGTTGGTTAGCTACTTAAGTACTTCACCATGCTCGTTTATGGATTTCATGATATGCGATACTTGCCAAAAAAAAAAACAGAACAGTGGGAAAAGCTTCATGTCTAAGCTTAGGAAATATTATTTCTAGATACCTGCTTGATTATAGTTAGTTTTGTTAGTAGAAGGTTATGCTAAACAGTAGCCGGTACTCACAGATTTAACATGTTTTCAGTTGTTAAAAAAAAAAGGAAAAAAGTTAGTAGTTAAGTAACGTTCACCTTTAGAGAGTAGTAAGAAAGGCTGATCATTACAGTTGGTATCAGAGCAGTTCTCATTCTCCAGCATTAAACACACATCAGCATCAGCTTTGCCGTCTTCAAGTAAGAAAGTATTTAAAATTTTCCTTTTATGTTTTTTTATTATTTACAGTAGAGAGTAATTGCTTATATGCGCTTTAGTAAGATAGAAGTTTTGTTTTTCTTTATTCATACATATGTTTGTTTAGAATGGATAGAGAAGATATCAAGCCTTGTTCTTTGCATAATTAGATGGCAAGAAGAGGGCGTCCCCGTACAGCTCGTACTGAGGACCAGGATCAGGAGAACGAAGGCCCAGGCTCAACTGAGCCCAATCTCTCTGAAGTTGTTGCCCAACTCCAAAAACAAGTAACAGAGCAGCAGCAAGTAATTGCCAATCTGATGGCGAATCAGCAATCAGCTCCTCCCCCTCCCCCAGCAGTCACTGCGGAGACTCCAGTGGTAACTGAGGTTCCACCAGCTGCCTAGAGAGTCGTCACAGTACCTCAGAGACAAGAAACTTACATCATATAGTGGCTGAAATTGAAATCAGAGAGCTTCTCAGCCACAACTGAGCCCTAGGATGCCCAGGCTTGGTTCAAAACACTGGAGAGCACAATGGAGCTTCTTGACTGGCCAGAGGTCGAGAAGGTTAAGTGCGCCTCTTTCTGCCTGTCAGGAGATGCTCGTATATGGTGGGAGAGGATAAAGATGAAGAGGACAACCAATCAGATGAGTTGGGTTGATTTTCAGTCAGAGTTTTATGAAGATTTCTTCCACCTACAGATCACCAACAAACACTATGAGGAATTTATAGAGTTCAAACAAGGTGACCTGTCAGTGGAAGAAACAGCCAAGAAGTTCAACAGACTGGCTCGTCTCTGTCCAGAGCTGGTAAGTACAGAGAAGGAGCGAGTCAGACTGATGCTCAGAATGCTGAGACCACAGATAGCACTGAATGTGAGCAGTGGAGCTCACCGGACCTAGACTGGTGAAGAGTTGATCAGTAGGGCATTAGTTGCTGAGCACTACCTGAACAGCATCAAAGCACAACGAGCGTAACACAAGCCAGGGAAGATAGAGGACAAGACAGTGGGGAGCCAGAAATCCCAGTCAAGTAAACAGAACTGGAAAGAAAAGGGTAGTAAAAGGAAGCAGTGGAACTCAGGAGGTAACCAGAAGGGAGGACCAGCAAACAAGCAGACCAAGTTCCCTCCCTGTCCCAAATGTGGGAGAACACATCCAGGAGCCTGTCTTTTGGGTAAGACTGGATGTTATTCCTGTGGTCAGGAAGGACACATGGCTAAAGAATGTCCTAACAAGCTCAAAGCACCTCAGCTACAGCCAGTGCAATATGGAGGCAAGCCTGCACAGTTATATCACATGGAAGCAGCACTAGAGGGACCCTATATTAGTCAAGGAAGGTTGGAAGCTCCACCAGTTCCAGCCTTTGATAGTGCCAGAGTATTCTCCCTCACCAAAGAGGAAGCTGCTAGTGCATCCACGGTTGATATAGGTCAAGTAGTTATTTTTCAGCATTTAGCTACTGTACTATTTGATACTGGGGCGACCCATTCTTTCGTATCAATACCCTTTGCCAGTAAATTACAGGTGCCTACAGAGAGTATGAACTCCAAGTTCTTGACGACCCTACCTTCTGGGGAAGTCATGGAGTCCAATCAGTGGCTTCGAGCTATACCGGTCAGAATTACAGACCGAGAACTATATGTTAGCCTGGTAGTCCTCGCCATGCAAGATTTCGATATCATTTTGGATATGGATTTCCCCAGCAAGTATAGTGCTTTAGTAGACTGCCAGAGAAGGAAAGTAATCTTCAGTCCAGAGGGTGAACCACCTTTTGAATTCACGGGAGTGCCAAGGAAGAAGACCCAGAACTTCTCTCTTCTCTAGCAGCTCACCAGATGTTAGTTAAAGGGTGTGCTAGTTTTCTTGCATACATAGTTAATGCAGAAGAACAGAAAGGACTCAAGCAGGAGGATGTTCGGGTAGTATGCGAGTATCCAGAAGTATTTCCAGAAGATCTACCTAGACTGCCTCCCAACAGAGAAGTGGAGTTTGAGATTGAATTGGTTCCTGGTACCGGTTCAATTTCAAAAGCTCCGTATCGCATGTCTCCAGCAGAGCTGAAAGAGTTACAAGAGCAACTTCAGGAGCTACTTGACAAAGGCTTCATCCGCCCTAGTCACTCACCTTGGGGAGCTCTTGTGTTGTTTGTCAAGAAAAAGGAAGGATCTATGCGGATGTGCATAGATTATAGAGTTCTGAATCAAGTGACAATCAAGAACAAGTACCCCCTTCCCAGGATCGACGACTTATTTGATCAGTTGAGAGGGGCAACAGTATTCTCAAAGATAGACCTGTGCTTTGGGTACCATCAGCTGAAAGTGAAAGAAAGGGATATACCCAGAACGACTTTCTGGACCAGATACAGACACTACGAATTTATAGTCATGCCTTTTGGTGTGGCAATGCACCAGCGGTCTTCATGGACTTGATGAACAGGGTGTTCAGAGAATACCTTGACAAATTTGTCATTATGTTCATTGACAACATTCTAGTCTATTCCAGGACCCCAGAGGAGCATGACACGCACTTGAGAATAGTACTGCAGACCCTACAGCAAAGACAGCTTTATGCTAAATTCTCAAAGTGCGAGTTCTGGTTAAATCAGGTGGTGTTTTTGGGCCACATCATTTCTAAGGAAGGTATCCAAGTGGATCCTGCCAAGATAGAAGCAGTCAACGGTTGGCATAGACCCAAGAACATCAGGGAGATCAGAAGCTTCCTTGGTCTAGATGGATATTACAGAAAATTCATGGAGGACTTTTCCAAGATAGCCTCTCCACTAACAACCCTGACCAGAAAGAACAAGAAGTTTGAATGGTCAAGCAAATGTGAGCAGAGTTTTCAAGAGCTGAAAAAGAGATTGACCAGTGCTCCCATTCTGACTATTTCAGAAAGTGACAAGAGTTTTGACATCTACAGTGATGCTTCCATGATGGGCCTAGGAGTTGTTCTCATGCAGGAAGGAAAAGTGATAGCTTATACTTCCAGACAACTCAAAGATTATGAGAAGAACTACCCCACTCATGATCTTGAGCTGGCAGCTGTGGTCTTTGCACTAAAACTCTGGCGACATTATTTGTATGGAGTTCAATGCATAATCTTCACAGACCATCAGAGTCTTAAGTACTTCACCCAGAAGGACTTAAACATGAGACAGCATAGGTGGCTAGAGTTGGTCAAGGATTATGACTGTGAAATCCTTTACCACCCAGGTAAGGCTAACAAAGTGGCAGATGCACTAAGCAGAAAATCCAGTGCATCCCTGATGTCTTTGTCATCATTAGCCCTGCCACTACAGAAGGAATTGTCAGATTTCGGACTTGAAGTTATTTATGGGCAACTCTCTGCATTGACCTTAGAGTCAACCCTGCTTGAGGATATATAGAGAAAGCAAAGTGAAGATACAGATATCCAAAAGATCAAGCAAGGGATACAACAAGGGGAAAATTCGAAGTTTCGAGTATCAGATAGTGGAATTCTCTATCAGGGGAACCGCCTTTGTGTCCCCAATGATGAAGAGTTGAGAAAGAAAATTTTAGAAGAAACTCATAGTACTCCTTACTCCATGCATCCTGGTTCTACCAAGATGTATCAAGACTTGAAACAGAGGTTCTGGTGGTCTGGACTCAAGAAAAACATTGCTAGATATGTCAGTACCTGCCCGACATGCCAGAGAGTCAAAGCAGAACACCAGAGACCAGGAGGAATGTTACAACCTCTTCCGATACCAGAGTGAAAGTGGGAAGACATATCCATGGACTTCATAACAGGTCTTCCAAGAACTACAAATGGATATGCTGCAATATGGGTAATAGTGGATAGATTGACCAAGTATGCCCATTTCCTAGCCATCAAGGTGTCCTATTCTATAGAGCAGTTGGCACAACTGTACGTCAAGGAAGTGATCAGACTTCATGGAGTTCCTAAATCTATTGTTTCTGATAGAGATGGGCGCTTCACCTCTCACTTTTGGGAGTGTGTTCAGACTACACTAGGCACCAAACTCAAGTTCAGTACAGCCTTCCATCCTCAGACTGACGGACAGACAGAGCGAGTAAATCAGATCTTAGAAGATATGCTCAGGGCTTGTGCACTGGATTTCAAGGGAAGTTGGTGCATCTATGCTTAGCTGAATTTGCTTACAACAACAGCTATCAAGCCACCATCAAGATGGCACCATATGAGGCGTTGTATGGCAGGAAGTGCAAATCACCTATTTGCTGGCAAGAAGCAGGTGAGAGAAAAGAAATGGAAGTAGAGCTGGGCATCCAGACAGAGATGATAGATGAGATCACTCAAGCTATTCAGAAAATCAGACAGAGAATTGAGACTGCCAAGAGTAGACAGAAGAGTTATGCTGACACACGTCATAGGCCACTGGAATTCCAAGTAGGAGATTCAGTCTTTCTTAAGGTCGCTCCTATTAAGGGAGTGATGAGATTTGACCAGAAGGGCAAATTAAGTCCTCGCTACATAGGACCTTACCTGATTATAGAGAGGATTGGGAAAGTAGCTTACAAGCTGGACTTACCACAAGACATGTCAGTAATACATAATGTATTTTATGTCTCCATGCTAAAGAAGTGTCTCCACGACCCTAGCCAAGTGAATGAGCCTCAATCAGTGCAGATTCAGGAGATCTTAGCTATGAGAGCAGACCTACACAGATAGTGGACAGAGAAGTTAAGAGACTAAGGAATAAAGAAGTACCACTAGTGAAGGTCATCTGGCAGAACCAGAAGCATGAGGAAGTCACTTGGGACCGTGAGGACAGTATGAGACAGAAATATCCAGAACTATTCTAAGTTCGAGGACAAACTTTTTATAAGGTATGGGGGATTGTAACGACATAAATTTCCTTGTTTTAAGTTCCAAAAGTCCTTAAAAATATTTGGAAATGCTTTAGAAATATTCTAGAGATTTTGAAAAAATTTTAGAGTATTTTTACGTAATTTTTGGAGGTCGTTTGGTATTTTTACAAAACGAAAGAAATTTTGACAAAAATGTCCAAACCGAGGTTTGAACCGGAAACCTCGGGCTAAGCAGAGATTCGCTTAACCAATAGACCAGCCGAACTTTTCTTAACTAAACTTATATCGTAATATAGTTAAGTTATAATGAGAACCCAAAGTTAGACCTAGTTATAAAAGGATTAGGTTTTTTCTTTCTCCCGAAAACCTATCTGTCCTTCTTCCCTTTCTTCCTCCCACGACGGCGCTGTTCCCCTTCTTCGAGCGATTCTTTTCAGGTGAAAGCGCAGCCAAGGCTAGGGCTCCTCCTCTCGGGCGACGACAGCGAAGAAGCAAGGTCATCCCATCGAGGAGGGCACGGATAGGAAGGGATCGTCGAGATCTTCACCTCCTCTGAACCCTAGACCATTCCGTCGGTTGTAAGTGCAAGAACAAGTGGTAAGTACTACTCACCTGTGGTAGGAGTTGCTCTGAACATAGGGTTTTCGTTTCCTTGCTTTCGGATTTTGCTGTGCCGAGTAGAATTATATGCTAGAGCTTTTCTTTCCATGCTCTGTTTATCTAGCCGAATTGCTAAGGTTAGGTTTGCTATGCCGAATTGTTGTGCTAGGGTTTTCCTTTCCATTCCATTTGTATGAATTGCCTATTAGTGATGTTAGATTCTTTATGCTGGAAAGTTCTAGGATGAAACCGTAGTTTCAGTTTGTAGTTAGTTTCCATTATAGCATAATTCATTCCTGATTATATGAATCTGTAGCCTGCTATTGCTCAAAACATGTTTCAGTTGTATGTAAGTTTAGTTAAACCGTAGCATGCAGTGATTCCCACTGAACATAAAAAAGCTTTCATTTTAGCATCTCATATTTTAGACCTTTACTTGTTATTTTAACAAGTACGAACAGCCCTATTTTTCCAGCATTACAATTCTGAATTCTTTGCTTATTTTGGTTAGCATGAACAACCTTATTATAAGGACTTGGGATTTGTTTGTTTTGCTAACTTATCTAGCATCCCAGTATTTAGCTCCTTGCAGTTTTGTAATTTTCCTATACTACCGTAAGCATTAATAGCATTTTCCTTGCTATTCAAAGGGCAAGAACAACCCTTTATTTAGTTAGAATGGGTTTAGCATTTTCCTTGCTACTCAAAAAGGCAAGAACAGCCTTTATTTAAAGTATGTAGTGTTAGTTTCTTGGTTTTCTTGAACATGAACAGCTATTAAGCTTATCTTGTAGTTTGATTGGCTTTACATTATTTTTTATAACATGCTCAGTTAGTGGCAATTCTCTACTTGTTAGATATACTTACAGTGTTCTAGTAAGCTCTATTAGGGGATTATGAGAAGTTATGAGTAGAGAAAAGACCAAGGTCTAGTTAGAAAGATAACAAGTAATTTAAAGTAAGAGGCTAGTATCCGACTTCCGATGTTGTCGTTAAACAAATCCAGGTGACCAATTCCAAGGTCTTGGCCCTGGTAAGACCAAGGTCTTTACCCTCATAGGACAGGAGGCTCGCTACCTCAGTCTCTATTAGAGAGCGCGCATTTGGTACTAAGCCTGGGCCCAAGAAAGAGAAGAAGAAAGTTAAATATTAATTTCAAGTATAAAGCTATAAGTAAATGAAACAAGTATCACCTATGTTTAGAACTAGCAAAGTTTAGCTCTTATAATTCTTAGCATACAGTATTGGTTTTCATTTGCTTTCCTTATGAGTTTATTGAGCATGATTAGCTTTATTTCCAGCATGCAGATTTATTCTTGTATATCATGAGTATGCAGATTATTTTAGTGCTTTGCTATTAGATGAGCATGTGTAGCTTTTCTTTTTAGCATTTCAGTTTTAGCATCCTTTGTATCTTATGCACTTTTGAGTTTTTGTGAGATAGTTTAGTACTTACTAAGCATTTCGCTTATAGATTTATTTTCCTCCTACTGCAGATAAAGGAAAAGCTAAAGTATAAAGAGGAAGGCGACAAGGAGGATGCGTGATGGATGTGTGTGATGTTTAGATCTATGGAAGCTTGGGACCTTGCTAAAGGATTTAAATGGGATTCTGGCTAAGAATTTGTTGAGAGTTTATTAGGAGTCTTTCTTTAAATTGCTAGAGAAATTAGAGGTTGCACATGCTATTTTGTATTGCTGGATTTGATTTAGTTTTGTTTCTAATAGCATTGCAAATTTAGTTTGCTTGTTTATTTTATAAGCATGAGCAGTTTGTATTTGTTGTTATGTGAGCATGTGTAGAATTCATCTTTACTATCAGTAGAAGCATCCTTTTCTTATACTTTGCTTAATTGGAAATAATTCAACATGTGTAGATTTAGTGATGCATGCTTTGGTATATCATGTGTAGATGCTTGATAGTAGCAGTAACCTTTCTTATAGCTTGGTTTAGTTGGAAATGATATAGGATGTGTAGATTTATTAAGTTATTGTTCTTGTATATTATGTAACAACTCTTTGTATATTATGTATATAAGGTTACGTGGAATTCCAGTTGGTTAGCTACTTAAGTACTTCACCATGCTCGTTTATGGATTTCATGATATGCGATACTTGCCGAAAAAAAAACAGTGGGAAAAGCTTCATGTCTAAGCTTAGGAAATATTATTTTTGGATACCTGCATGATTATAGTTAGTTGTGTTAGTAGAAGGTTATGCTAAACAGTAGTCGGTACTCACAGATTTAACATGTTGTCAGTTGTTAAAAAAAAAGGAACAAAGTTAGTAATTAAGTAACGTTTACCTTTAGAGAGTAGTAAAAAGGCTGATCGTTACAAAAATGTATCGGTTCCACTGTACAAAAATTTTGTACAAGTGTCGAACCTTTCCTTAAATAACCTATTGTGTTCTTTAGAAGTTAAATTAGGAATCGCAGACGGAACTTAACATCATTGATTCCAAATTTAACTTATATGTTCTTAATGATTTAGATTTGAATCGCAAGCGGAACTTAACACTATTGATTCAAATCTACCGAAGTTATTAATTCCATAAATATTAATTTCTAAAATTGGCTTCCAGGACTGCATGGAGAGGCAGTTGGCCTTCTTGGATATGGGAGCAACCACCACCGCCTAGGCAAAGCCTTTTAAGGAAAGCTAATATTTATTTCCTTAAATAACTGTAGGTTAACAAAAAAGAACAATCGAATCACAAATTCGAAAAAGAATAAAACACAAACTCGAAAAACTATTTCAAAAAACTAGATCTAATTGCCTCTTGTATTTAGAATTCTTACAAAGAAAATAACTAGTATGATGCGGAAAAAAATTACTAGTTATACCTTCTCTTTGTAAGCTAATGACCTCAAGATCTTCTGCCGTATTCCTCATCTCGCCTTGGATGTCGTGTGGGCGACGATACTCCAAGATAAACACCACCCAAAAGAGCTTCTCCTCTTCTTCTAAAATCCGGCCATCAACACCACCAAGGAGAAGAGAGCAAAAGGGAAAAGAGAGAAGAGAGGGAGGGTCGGCCACTTGATGATCTCCAACCAAGAGAATAAGAATTGTGTCTCATGAAGTCCCCTCACCCCTTCTTTTATATTACTTGCCCAAGGAAAATAAGGAAAAACCTTTTACAAAAAATAAAATCATCCAAGAGTTTTTCCTTTTCCCTTTTTATTTTTCCTTTTCTTTCCTCGTGATTGAATCAATCACCAATCAATGGTTGTGATCAATCCTATTTGGTTTAGGATTGTGTTTTGGCCAGCCCCTTGCTTGGGCACCAAGCAAGGTGGCCGGCCACCATATTTAGGAAAGAAAAATAATTTTTTTATAAAATTTTATAACAAGAAAAAACTCTTATAAAATTTTACATTCTCTCTTTCCTAGAGTTAAAAAAGGAAAGTTCTAAAAATTAAAACCATGTTTTAAAATTTAAAACTTCTCTAACAAAATTTCCCTTTTTAACATGATGATAGAAAATTTTAATTTTAAAACTTATCTCCCTTTTTTTCTAAAACCATGAGGATGGTTAAAAAATGAAAGTTTTAAAACTTTTAAAACTCTCTAATAAAACATGTGGCCTAATTCAAATAAGGATAGTTTTAAAAATTAAAATCTCTCTTTTAAAATTTAAAGTTTTCTATAAAGAGAAGATTTTAAAAATTCAAAACACCCCACCTATTTGAAATAATTGTGGTCGGCCCCTACATGCTTGGTCACCAAGCAATAGGGTCGGCCTTATTAAGAGGATGTGGCCGACCATTACTTGGTCACCAAGCAATAGTCCGGCCCCCTTCTTGGACACCAAGAAGAGCCTTACATTTGAATGGACTTGAGGCTATAATGAGGCTACGACAGGGACCTAGAGGAGAAATTGGTTTTGACCTTCTGATGAGCTTGAGTATCCCGTGTTCGCTCCGAACACACAACTCAAGTTCATCGATAATAACTCATTTCACTAGAGAGTTATTATCGCACTACCACACCAATCCCAAATTATATTATGGGCTCCTTCTTATGAGTTTGTTAGTCTCCCTGTGTTTAAGATTACGAATGTCCACTAATTAAGTTACTGACAACTCACTTAATTAATATCTAGCTCCAAGAGTAGTACCACTCAACTTCATTGTCATATCGGACTAAGTGTAACGCCCGCCCTTCCAGGTAGCACTAAGGCCACCCCGGAGGGACGGACGTCACTGAAACATAGACATCAATTATACTAATGCATATGGATTCATGGCAGCGGAAGACTTATTTAATTTTTTTTTTCTTTTATCATATGCATTTAGTTTACTTATCATGGCATGTGAATCAAAGCATACTGAACATTATCATCATATCATCATTATTCTAACATGAGTAAAATATCATAAGTGTATGAAATACTAGCTGAAATCATCAGCATAAGCATAGGTCCAACATTGTTCACATGCATAACTTAGATAATTCAAAGAAACTTAAATAGATCTATCCACCAGCACTTCCACACACATCTTCCTTGCCTTTCCTGCTCTGCTCCCCTTAAACAATCTATTCCTTGCCTTTATCTGCAGTACAAGGAAAACGTGTAGCTATAAGCCAAAGGCTTAGTGAAATCCTTGCCTACCCATAAATCCGAAAAACACATAACATAACATAACATGTAGAAAACATAGCATAGCATAACATAGCATGGAGAGTCATAACATAGAACATATCTTATCATGTAAAAACCATAACAACTCATAGCATAACATGAGGGAAAGCAGAACATAATATATCATATCACATAAGGAGCATAACATATCAAAGTCTATCATGTGAGTGTATATCATGATTCATATCACATTCTATAAGCACATATCATGTAAACATGTATCATAACTCATACCTGTTCATAAGGGTGCATCAACATAATTTCATAAATATGTGCATGTAGATGCAATATGTATATTTTTAAAACATGTATCATGGAATGCACATATGCATCATGCTTCTTTCAAAACATATAGTATACATACTTGAATATCATATCATCATCATCATGAGAAGGGCCCTGGCTTGTACCACATGTAAACATAAATGCGCGCAATCCCTAGGACAGGGTAGCTAGCCCCGAACCTACTAGGGATCTAGGTCCGTTCATAGTCCGTCGACCTAGGGGCGTACTGAGGAGCCCATCCCTAAACGAGGTCCGTTCATAGTCCGTCGACCCCGGGGCTCTTATGGAGCCCACCCTTGGTACAAGCCATACAAAGTAAAATATCATGCATATCATATCTCATCATATCATACATGTCATAATTCTTGTCATATCATTAAGAGAGCTCTTGATCCCAACTTAAGGGAAACATCTCTTTACCATAGCATGAAGAGTGCTCTTGATCCCAACTTAAGGGAAGCAACTCTTTTCCATAACATGAAGAGTGCTCTTGGTCCCAGCTTAAGGGAAGCAACTCTTTAGGCTTTTCTTCTTACATAAGGCATTCATACATGCATTATGAAACATAACATGTTCTTATCATAACATAAAGCATAACATGTCATTTTCATATCATCAAACATGGCATATCATCTCATGAACTTAGCATACATATCATGAACATGGCATATCATATCATGAGTCTAGCATATCATATCATTAACATGGCATATCATGTCATAAGTCTATCATGTCATATCATAAACATGGCACATCTTATCATAAGACATAGAAATGCAACATATCATAAAGCATGAAAGCTTACTCCACTTATATATCAAAGACTACATATCATGAAAATGCCTAAGCATGTTTGGTTAGGTTTAAACTCTTTCCTAACCCAATTTATCCATCTTGGCCGAACCATATCAGTAGGTTTCATCCTCATTTCATTCCATATTAAGCATAGAACTTACCCACATAACATGTAAAACTTAATCTAAGCACATACAAGGTAATATACTTCATGAATAAGCATGTTTGAGTTCAAAACTCTAACCTTAACCCATTTATCTCAATTTGGACAAAACATATCAGTAGGGTTCTTATATCATTTGGTTCCATATGAAGCATAAAACTTATCCACATAGCATGTAAACTTGATCTAAGCACATACAAGGCATTGTACTTCATGAATAAGCATGTTTGAGTTCAAAACTCTAACTCTAACCCATTTATTTCAATTTGGCCGAAACATATCAGTAGAATTTCATATCATTCTACTCCATAAGAAGCATAAGACTTAAACATGTAACATGCACATTTAATCTAAGTTCCTATAGAGCATAGTACAAGTACCTACAAGGAACCATACTTCATGAATAAGCCTATTTGAGTTCAAAACTCTAACCCTAACCCTTTTATTTTCATTTGGCCGAAACATATCAGTAGGGTTTCATGTCTTTTTATCCCTTAGGAAGCATAAAACTTAAACATGTAGCATGCACATTTAATCTAAGTACCTATAGAACATTATACAAGTACTTACAAGGAACCATCCTTCATGAATAAGCCTATTTGAGTTCAAAAACTCTAACCCTAACCCTTTTATTTTCATTTGGCCGAAACATATCAGTAGGGTTTCATGTCTTTTTATCCCTTAGGAAGCATAAAACTTAAACATGTAGCATGCACATTTAATCTAAGTACCTATAGAATATTGTACAAGTACATACAAGGAACCATACTTCATGAATAAGCCTATTTGAATTCAAAACTCTAACCCTAACCCTTTTATTTTCATTTGGCCGAATCATATCAGTAGAGTTCCATATCATTTTATTCCATAAGAAGCATAAAACTTAAACTTATAACAAGCCCATTTAATCTAAGTGCCTACAAGGTATTATACTTCATGTTCTAAGCATATTTGAGTTCAAAAACTTAAACCCTAACCCATTTATTCAATTTGGCCAACCATATCAGTAGGGTTTACTACCATTTCATTCCATATGAAGCATAAAAACCTTAGTTATAAACATGTAAAAATTCATACATCACAAAGAGGTACAACTAGTATGGTTTCTAACTAAAATTCTTGACCTAAAGCCTTATAATCAATTTGGCCGAACCATATAGATAGGTTTCTCTTTTTTTTTTCTTCACAACATGAAGAATGAAGACTAAACTAACAACATATGAAATTCATATATCATAGAGTAGAAATTTAAGCATGTGATCAAAGAAAAACTTGTTCTAGATCCTTTCTTCCATCCTTGGCCGAATCATGCAACAAGTTCTAAATTTATTTTTTTTTATAACATGAAGCATCTATTATCACTTGTTAACCCTAAGTGACTACCTATTCTTTATCTTGACCATCTTCTTTCAAGAAAAGTTTTAGAGTTTCGAAAGAGAAAAACATTCTAAAAACCGAAGCTACTTGTACTGCAGTGAGGGGATACTCACATCCTTGCGCTTGTTTTCCTTAGAGATTTAACCTTTTGTTGTGGATCCTTCCTAGAGAGGGGAAGCTTCCTTGCTCCTTGGTCTCGGCAAGAAGAAGAAATGGGTGAAGAAGGGGCACGGTGAAGGAGGAAGGAGTAAGAGAGTGAATGAGAAAAATGCCAACTCATTTTAATTTCTTCCTTTTATTCATCATGAGAGGAGGAAGGAAAAATATATTTTTCTTCCTCCTTTCTTTTACTCTCTTCATCATTAAGAAAAGTCTAGATACATCCCTTCTTGGTGAGTAAGAAAGGAATATTCTAGAGCATCTCTTCATTAGAGAGGGAGAAGACAACTCTCACTTCTCCTTCTAAGAGAAGAGCCTTTTCTTCTTACATTTAATTATGGTTTCCCTCTCTTTCCCAACAATAATTTCTCTTGGTCTAGTGGTTATCTTATTCAGGTATCTAATGAGAGATCTAGAGTTCAAGTCCTAGACCTTATGTATTTTTATTTCTATTTTATTTATTTAAGTGTTCGGCTAGGAGCAAAAATTTAACTAAAGCATATATATATTTTTCTTTATTCTTTATTCATGATAGAATATTCTAGAATTTTGCTAAGGACCCTATGGGTGTTACACTAAGTACACCTGCAGGGTTTAACATGGCAATCCTTATGAGCTCCTCTTGGGGACATTCTCAACCTAGATAACTAGGACACAGATTCCTTCTATAATCAACAACACACATTATAAGTAATATCATTTCCCAACTTATCGGGCATATTGATTTATCGAGCTAAACCTCACCCTTTGATAAGTCAAAGAAATAAATATTAAATATATGTGCTTGTTATTATATTAGGATTAAGAGCACACACTTCCATAATAACTAAGGTCTAGTTCTTTTACTAAGTCAGTACAAAAAGAACTTACCTAAATGGTCCTACTCAATACACTTAAAGTGTATTAGTGTAATTTATTAGTCAAGATAAACTAATACATAATAACACTACGACTATTCTGATGGTTTGTTCCTTTCCATCTTAGTCGTGAGCAACTGTTTATAATTATAGAGAACCGACAACATGATCTTCTAAGTGTGACACCACACTCCTATGTTATCTACTATATAAATTAATTGAACAATTACATTTAACAAATAAATATAGATATTGACCAATGTGATTCTTTTATTTCAAAAATAAATGTTTACAAAAGCTAGGCTTTTAGTATACACTCCAACAATCTCTCACTTATACTAGAAGTCTAAGCTGTCATATCTATTGCCATACATCTGATTCTCATCCCCTCCACATGTCGATCAAAAGCTTTCGTCGGAAGGGCCTTTGTGAAAGGATCTGCCAGGTTATCTGCTGATGCAATCTTGGCGACGACAACTTCTCCTCGCTTGACAATGTCTCATATTAGGTGGTACTTGCGCTCTATATGTTACTTGCCTTATGAGCTCGTTGTTCCTTCGAGTTTGCAACTGCACTGCTATTATCACAATAAATTGTGATGATCTTGGGCAAACCAGGAATCACATCTAAGTCCATTAGAAAGTTCCTGAGCCATACAACTTCTTTGGCTGCCTCAGAGACTGTCACATACTTAGCTTCCATGGTTGAGTCTGAGACGCATTTCTGCTTAACACTCCTCCATGCAATGGCTCCACCTCCTAGAGTAAACACATAGGCTGATGTAGACTTACTATTGTCCCTATCTGATTGGATGTTCAAATCCGTGTAACCCGCAGGGAGCAAATCGTCTGCTTGGTAAACAAGCATATAATCTCTAGTCCTTCTCAGGTACTTCAATATATGCTTTACAGCAGTCCAATGTCCTTGTCCAGGGTTACTCTGATATCTGCTGACCATACCCACAGTAAAACATATATCAGGTCTCGTATACAGCATTGTATACATAAGGCTTCCTACAGCCGAAGCATAAGGGACTGCCTTCATTTCCTCCATCTCCTTTGATGTCTTCGGAGACATCTCTTTAGATAAGGCTACTCCATGCCTAAAAGGTTAGAAACCTTTCTTGGAGTTCTGCATGCTAAAACGAGCAAGGATCGTATCTATATATGAAGCTTGAGATAGACACAACATTCTTTTCTTGCGATCCCTTATAACTTTGATCCCAAGAATGTGTGCACATTCTCCTAAGTCCTTCATATCAAATTGTTTGGACAACCATACCCTTACGTCCGATAATACCTTGACATTGTTGCCAATTAACAAAATATCATCTACGTATAGTACAAGAAATACCACCACATTTCCGTTACACTTCTTGTATACACAAGACTCATCCGGACACTGAATAAATCCATATGATTGGATTACTTCATTAAACCGGATGTTCCAAGATCTTGAAGCTTGCTTCAGTCCATAAATGGACCGATTGAGCTTACACACTAGATGCTCTTTGCCTTTTTCAATAAATCCCTCTGGTTGCTTCATATGGATGTTTTCTTCAAGACTTCTGTTAAGGAAAGCTGTCTTGACATCCATTTTTCAAATTTCATAATACATATGAGCGGCAATGGACAAGAGTATCCGGATAGATTTAAGCATGGCTACTGGAGAAAAAGTCTCCTCATAGTCGATTCCCTCTTTCTGAGCATACCCTTTCGCAACAACCCTTGCTTTGAAGGTTTCTACCTTCCCATCTATCCCTCTTTTCCTTTTGTAGATCCACTTGCATCTAACGGCTTTTACACCATCAGGTGGTTCTACAAGCTCCCAGACTTTATTAGAGTACATAGACTCTATTTCAGAATTCATTGTCTTTTGCTAAGATACTGCATCTATATCTTGGAGTGCTTCATCATATGTCCGGGGATCAGGTTCAAGTTTGCCCGGGATCAAGTCCGAAGACTCTCCCAAAAACATGAATCTCTCATGCTGCCTTACAACCCTCCCACTATGACGAGGCACCGTCTGTAGTTGTGTATCATGTGTGACACATGTTGCAGTCTCTTATGGTACTTCATCTTGTACTGTTGGTACTGAAGTAGACGTGTTCTCTCTAATTTCTTCTAGAACAATTTTGCTACTAGGCTTGTGATCCATTATATAGTCTTCTTTTAAACCACTAGGCATTGGTGCTAACAATGACCTTCTAGTCTTTAGGACTATAAAATAAACCACCTTTCATTCCTGTGGGATAACCCACAAACACACGAACTTCTGTACGAGATTCTAACTTATCAACATCTGGTTTCAGCACATGTGCTGGACTACCCCAAATCCGAATATGTCTTAGACTGGGTTTGCGCCCATTCCACAATTTTGTGGGATTAGAAGATACTAATTTAGAAGGTACTAAGTTCAGAATGTGCACTGCCGTTTCTAGAGCGTCTCCCCAAAATAAATTTGGTAATTCTGAATAACTGATCATCGATCTAACCATCTCCATAAGAGTCTTATTCCTTCGTTCTGCCACACCATTCTGTTGGGGTGTACCATGTGTGGACAATTGGGATTGAATCCCGGCCTCTGATAAGTAATTCCTAAACTCTCCTAAGAGGTATTCGCCACCATGATCAGACCGTAGTGTCTTGATACTTTTACCTAGACGTTTCTCCACATCAGCCTTATACTCTTTGAACTTATCAAACCACTCAGACTTATGACGCATTAGGTAAATGTATCCATATCTTGAATAATCATCTATAAAAGAGACAAAATATTTAAAACCACCTCTAGCCTGGATAGACATAGGACCACACAAATCAGAATGAACCAACTCTAACACTTCTTTGGCTCTATACCCCTTGGCCTTAAAAGGTCTCTTGGTCATTTTACCTTCCAAGCAGGATTCACATGTTGGAAAGTTTTCCAACTCTAATGGACCCAAGAGTCCATCGGTTACAAGCCTTTGAATCCTACTTAAGTTAATATGACCAAGCCTTAGATGCCAAAGATGCGTTTGGTTCATTTCCGAAGGTTCTTTTCTCTTATTAGAGTTAGAAGATATGTTATTAATTTTCATATTTTGCTTTGTGGGAGAAATTGGATTTAAAGTGTATAAATTGCCAACCAATGCACCGGAATAGATAATCACTTTATTTCTCTTTATAACCACATTGTTACTAAAAGAAACTGAATATCCATCCAAATACAATTTAGAAACTGAAATTAAATTCTTTCTAAAATTGGGTACATAAAGACAATTTCTTAAAACCAATTTTCTATTTCTATCAAATAATAAGTAGACGTCTCCCACTGCAACAGCCGCCACCTTAGTAGCATTGCCCATGTAGATGGTAATCTCTCCTTCAGTTAGTCGTTGGGTTTCCTGGAACCCCTGCAAGGAATTGCAGACATGATCAGTGGCTCCCGTATCTACACACCAGGTGCTGGTAGATAACATCGCTAAAGATGTTTCAACAACTAGAGCATGAGATTTACCTTTATTGATCTGATTCCTACGAGGACAGTCCGCCTTCCAATGCCCTGTCTGCTTGCAGATGAAGCACTTACCCTTCGGCTTCTTCATTCCAGCTTTTTGTCCCTGAGATATATTCACTCTCTTTGCTGAAAAGACCTGTTTCTTCTTCTTCTTACCTTTCAGCTTAGAAGTAGAACCATTTTCAGCATAGTGAATCTGAGAACTTTGATGAAATATTCCTTCTGCCACCTGTAGTTCTGTCAGAAGTTCCGCCAACGTATACTCTCTTTTGTTCATGTTATAGTTCAGGCAGAACTGCTCAAAACATCTGGGTAGCGTTTGGAGAATTATATCAACCTGGGTTTCCCATCGATTTTTCCTCCAAGAACTTGTATTTCATTCAGATAAGCCATCATTTTGAGGATATGATCCCTTACGGGTGTTCCCTCAGACATGGTGGCTGTCATTAATTTTCTCATTGCCTCTTGCCTAGCAGTCCGACTCTGGTGCCCAAAGAGTTCTTTTAGATTGTTCATTATATCATAAGTTGTTGGTAAATCTTGATACTGATATTGTAATACATTTGACATTGATGCCAAAATGTAACATCGCGTAATCTCATCAGCTTTTACCCATTTCTTATGATACTCAATCTCCTCTGGGGTAGAGTCACCGTCAGGTGCATCAGGGCAAGCCTCAGTTAATACAAACTTATAGCTTTCAGCAGTAAGAACAATGTCCAGGTATCTTTTCCAATCTATGTAGTTGGGTCCAGTAAGTTTGTTTTTTTTTTTCAGTATAATGGCCAGTGGGTTGAAAGTCATCCTAAGAATCATAAAATTAACTTTGGTCAGGACTCTAAATTTAGAATAATATTGATTTCTCTAACAATACTATTTAAAATTAACCAACACCTCAAAATACGGTGAATTTTGTATGCCACGATAGTGTGGACGTATACAAATTCAACATTTATAAAAGGAGGGTGTAACCCTTTAATTTTATTATCTTGTCAACCTAACTTTTTGACAAATAAAATTAATAGTTGGTTTCCTTCGGTCACACAAATAATAGAAGTGACTCCGATGGGGATACTATTAGACGTGCCTAAGTGTATACCATTACTTGACACTAAGTCCATTAATAAGATTATGCCCCTTCCGATGGGGAAGATCACACGCTCTTAATTAATTTTCTATAGTCATCCAAAATGGAAGTCTGATCTAGTGATCCGCAAATAAACTCATCCGATATGGAGGAAGGCACTCAGAGCAAACGCGCAAGTTTGTTTGCATCACTTACAAACAAGTAATGGAGACAGTGGAATTTACTAAAATAAATTCCTCTCCCACTTAGTTATTTAAAGTGAGGAATTTTAAACTATCCTAGCATACATCAAATGCATACACACACATCACAGTAAATAAAAGCAATAAATATAGAAATTATTTTCCAACTATTATGGCCTTTTTTCTATTACTGTCCTCCATGTGCTCCAACCCTAGCTGCTGCCATCTTTAGCCACCGTCATCGAGTCGAGTCGTCGCATCCATCTTGCTTCTTATTCCGCTGCGCCTCTGGTGCTCCAAAAGTACCACATCTCGCAAGAATCCGATCCGCGACAAAAATAGAATTTTACATATATCGATCCTATATTCCACGAGAGAATGTACATATATTCTAGATCGAACAAAAAATAAAATTCTAAAAATAATACAGCTCCTGCTATTTTTTATACATGCAATCATGCACACAAATAATACCCTTGACATGTCCATGGGTCCAATCACACACAATATCTAAATGTCATAATAGTTGGAGCCTTCAACCAAAGAGTTAGCATATCCTACTATTATCCTACCTAAATTATGTATGACATGTGCATAATCTATTTGAATTCTAAAAATACACAGAGGCAAACCATAGCTCTGATACCAATTGTTGGTTAGTCCTAGGAAAATGTACCGGTTCCACTGTACAAAAATTTTGTACAAGTGTCAAACCTTTCCTTAAATAACCTATTATGTTCTTTCGAAGTTAAATTAGGAATCGCAGATGGAACTTAACATCAATGATTCCAAATTTAACTTATCTGTTCTTAATGATTTAGATTTGAATCGCAAGCGGAACTTAACACTATTGATTCAAATCTACCTAAGTTATTAATTCCATAAATATAAATTTCCAAAATTGGCTTCCAGGATTGCATGGCGAGGCACATGGCCTTCTTGAATATGGGAGCAACCACCACCGCCTTGTTGGAGTGTATACTGAAAGCCTAAGCTTCTGTAAACATTTATTTTGAATAAAGAATCACATTTGGTCAAATTATCTACATTTGTTTGTAGTTTTTCAATTAATTTATATTGTAGATAACATAGTATGTGGTGTCACATACAGAAGATGATGTTATCAGTACCTTATAAATTATAAACAGTAGCTCACGACCAAAATGGAAAGGAATAAACCATTGGAAGGTCGTAGTGTAATTAGGAATTAGTTTATCTTAACTATATAATTACACTAGTACACTTAGAGTGTATTGAGTAGGACCATCAGAGGTCGATTTTTTTTTATGCTGACTTTATAAAGGAACAAAGACCTCAATTATTGTGGAAGTGTGTGCTCTTAATCCTAATATAATAGCAAGCACATATATTTGATATTTATTTCTTCAATTTATCAATGGGTGAGATTTAGTTCGATAAATCAATAAGCCTGATAAATTGGGAAATGATATCACTTATAGTGTGTGTTGTTGATTATAAAAGGAAACTGCGTCCTAGTGATCTAGGTTGATAATGTCCCCAAGATGAGCTCATAAGGATTGTCATGTTAAACCCTGCAGGTGGACTTAGTCCGACATGATGATAAGGTTAAGTGGTACTATTCTTGGACTAAGATATTAATTAAATGAGTTGTCAGTAACTCACTTAATTAGTGGACATTCGACATCTTAAACACAGGGAGACTAACACACTCATAATAAGAAGGAGCCCAAAAATGTAATTTGGGATTGTTGCGGTTGTTCAATAATAGTTCTCTAGTGGAATGAATTATTGTTGATAAAATTAAGTTGTGTGTTTGGGGCGAACAAGGGAAGCTTAATTTTATCTTGAGACCAAAACCAATTCCTCCTCTCGGTCCCTATCGTAGCCTCTTATTTATAGAGTACTATACCCACCTATACCCACCTTCATACCCATGATGTAGGGGCCGGCCAAGCTAGCTTGTGGATCAAGCTAGGGTCGGCAAAGCCTTGGTTCATGGGTGGCCTGCCCTAGCTTGAACCCAAGCTTAGGTGGCCGGCCCCCATTAAATTAAAAATAATTTTAATTTTAAAATTTTATTATGTGAAAGATATAATTTATTGGAGAGATTAAAAATTAAAATATCTCTTTTAAAAGGATCTACAAAAGATTAAAGAAAGAGATTAGATCTCTTTCTTTATTTGTAGATTGGAAAGATATTTTATTTTTCTTCATTGTAAATTATTCACATGTTGAAAAATTAAAATTATAGAAATTTCTTTTTATCAACCATAAATGAATTTTAAATGAAAATTTTATTGTTTTAAATTTCCGAAGACAAATAAGGAATTTTAATTGTTGATTGAAATTGCCTTATTTGCTCTTATTGATGTGGTCGGCCTTGACATGAAGGAATAGGAAATTTTGTTTAATTTTTCTTAATTAATTCATGTCAAGGAAAATTAAGGAAATTTTATTGTAATTAAATTTCCTTATTTACCAAAGCTAAGGATTATAAAAGAGGGGGTTGGGGTGCCTTCATGACACACAACTTTATTATTCTTCTCCCTCTTTTCTTCCTTGGTGTGGCCGGCCCCTACAAGATCTCTCTTCTCCTTGTTGTGGCCGAACCTTCTCTTCCTCTAGGAGATCAAGTGGTGGCCGGTTTCTATCTTGGAGAAGAAAGAGAGAAAGCTTTCATCCCTTGCAGCTTGGTTGGTTGTTTCTCTTCTTCCTTGGAGGTGCACTTGATTTGGCCGAACCTTGCAAGGAGGAGAAGAAGGTGCTTTGGTATTTTCTCATCTCGGAAGACCGTTGCCCACACAACGTCCGAGGTTAGAAGAGGAATATGGTAGAAGACCTATAGGTTTTTGCTTGCAAAAGAAAAGGTATACTAGTATTTAATTTCTGCATCATACTAGTTTTATATTCATGTAAAAAATACCAAATACAAGAGGCATGTGATTCTAGTATTTCGAATTTGTTTTCGATGTTATGTTCTTTGTTTTTCTTTTCCTTGTGATTTGATTGTTCTTTTTGGTTGACCTAAAGTTATTTAAGGAAATTAAATATTAGCTTTCCTTAAAAGGATTTGTCTAGGCGGTGGTGGTTGTTCCCATATCCAAGAAGGTCATGTGCCTCGCCATGCAGTCCTGGAAGTCAATTTTGGAAATTAATATTTAAAGGAATTAATAACCTAGGTGATTTGGATCGAACGTGTTAAGTTCCGCAGGAGATCCAAGTCTAAACCTAAAAGAACAAATAGATTAAATTTTGGATCAAACGTGTTAAGTTTCGCAGGCGATCCAAGTTTAATTTAAAAGAACACATGGTAGCTAGGAAAAGGTTCAGACCTTTGTACAAAATTTTTATACAGTGGAACCATTAGGTTTTCCGAGTAGCAACCAACAATTGGTATTAGAGCTAGGGTTTTGCCTCTATGTATTTGGTATTAGTTTAATTATGCACATGTCATATATAATTTAGGCAGGTTAATAGTAGGATGTGCTAACTTTGTGGATGCAAGATCCAACTATTATGGCTTATAGTTTTTATGTGTATGATTGGACCCTTGGACATGTCAAGAGCATTTATTGTGTGTGCATGATTCTATTATAAAATACAGCAGGAGCTTTATTTAGTTTTTTTAAAATTTTATTTTTGATCTTGTTACATGTACATTCCTTTTATGGAATATAGGATCGATGGATGTAAATTTTATTTTATGTTTGATCTAGTTTACATGTGCATTCCTTCGAGGAATATAGGATCAAAAAATATAAAATTCTATTTATGTCGCGGATCGAATCTTGCAAGGCGTGGAACCTTTTGAGGACCAGAGGTGCAGCGGAACAAGGAGAAAGATGGATGCGACATCTAGACCCGGTGGCGCTGGCCAAAGATGGCAGCAGCTAGGGTTGGCGACACACGGATGATAACAATAGATAAAAGCCATAATAGTTGAAAATTAGTTTTTCTATTTATTGCTTTTTATGTTGTGACTGTGTGTGCTTGTTAGTATGCATGTTAAGTAGGATAGCATAGTCAAAATTCCTCATTTATAAATAACTAAGTGGGAGAGGGATTTTAAATAAATTCCACGGTCTCCATTACTGGTTTGTAAGTGATGCAGACAAGCTTCCGCGTTGGCTCTGAGTGCCTTCCTCCATATCGGATGAGCTTGTTTGTGGATCACTAGAACAAACTTCCATTTTGGATGACTATATGAAGTAAATTAAGAGTGTGTGATCTTCCCCATCGGAAGGGGCACAATCTTATTAATGGACTTAGTGTCAAGTAATGGTATACACTTAGGCACGTCTAATAGTATCCTCCCCATCGGAGTCACTGCTATTATTCGTGTGACCAAAGGAAACCAACTATTAATTTTATTTGTCAAAAAGTTAGGTTGACAAGATAATAAAATTAATGGGTTAAACCCTCCTTTTACAAATGTTGAATTTGTATACGTCCACACTATCGTGACATACAAAATTCTCGGTGTTTTAAGGTGTTGGTTAATTTAAAATAGTATTATTTGAGGAATCAATATTATTCTAAATTTATAGTTATGACCAAAAGTTATTTGTGATTCTTATGATGACTTTCAACCCACTGGCCATCATACTAAAAGAGAATAGACTTACTGGTCCTAACTACATAGATTGGAAAAGGAACCTGGGCATTGTTCTTACTGCTGAAAACTATAAGTTTGTACTGACTGAGCCTAGCCCTGATGCACCCACTGGTGAATCTATCCAAGAGGAGATTGAATATCATAGGAAATGGGTAAAAGCATATGAGATGGCGCGGTGTTACATTTTGGCTTCAATGTCAAATGTATTACAACATCAGCATCAAGATTTACCAACAGCTTATGATATTATGAACAATCTCAAGGAACTCTTTGGTCATCAGGATCGGGCTTCTAGACAAGAAGTCATGAGAAAGATAATGACAGCCACCATGCAAGAGGGTACTCCCGTGAGGGATCATATCCTAAAGATGATGGCTTATCTAAATGAAATACAAATCATTGGAGGAGAAATTGATGGGGAAACCCAGATCTATATGATCCTCCAAACACTACCTAGAAGTTTTGAGCAATTCCGCCTGAATTACAATATGAATAAAAGGGTATATTCATTGGCAGAATTATTGACAGAACTTCAGGTAGCAGAAGGTTTGTTCCGTCATAATTCTCATATTCATTATGCTGAAAATGGTTCTACTTCTAAACCGAAAGGAAAGAAGAAGAAGAAACAAGTTAGCTCAACAAATAAAGTGAATAAATCTCAGAGTACAGGACCTAAAGCTGGAATGAAGAAGTCGAAGGGCAAGTGCTTCATCTACAAGCAGTCAGGGCATTGGAAGGCGGACTATCCTCGTAGGAATCAAAACAACAAAGGTATATCTCATGCTCTACTTGTTGAAACATGTTTAGCGGTGTTATCTACCAGCACCTAGTGTGTATATACAGGAGCCACTGATCATGTCTGCAATTCCTTGCAGGGGTTCCAGGAAACCCGACGACTAACTGAAGGAGAGATTACAGTCTACATGGGCAATGCTACTAAGGTGGCGGCTGTTGCAGTGGGAGACGTCTACTTATATTTTAATAGAAATAGAACTTTGGTTTTAAGAAATTGTCTTTATGTACCCAGTTTTAGAAAGAATTTAATTTCAGTTTCTAAACTGTTTATGGATGGATATTCAGTTTCCTTTAGTAACGATGTAGTTATTAAGAGAAATAAAGCGATTATCTGTTTTGGTGCATTAGTTGGCAATTTGTATACTTTAAATCCAATTTCTCCCACAAAGCATAATATGGAAATTAATAACACATCTTCTAACTCAAATAAGAGAAAAGAACCTTCGGAAATGAACCAAGCATATCTTTGGCATCTAAGGTTTGGTCATATTAACTGAAGTAGGATTCAGAGGCTTATAGCTGATGGACTCTTGGGTTCATTAGAGTTGAAAATTTTTCCAACTTGTGAATCTTGCTTGGAAGGTAAAATGACCAAGAGGTCATTCAAGGCCAAGGGGTATAGAGCCAAAGAAGTGTTAGAATTGGTTCATTCTGATTTGTGTGGTCCTATGTCTGTCCAGGCAAGAGGTGGTTTTGAATATTTTGTCTCTTTTATAGATGATTATTCAAGATACGGATACATTTACCTAATGCGCCGCAAGTCCGAGTGCTTTGATAAGTTCAAAGAATACAAGGCTGATGTGGAGAAACGACTAGGTAAAAGTATCAAGACACTTGTAACGACCACCCTTCTTACTATTACTACACTCTAAGGATGACCGTTACTTAACTACTAACTCTACTTAACCGGTATGATTAAAAATCACATGGAAACCCTACCGAAAAATTTTGGCAGAGTCTCCCTTGTACCGGTGACCATAAACCAAGATACAAGCATAGTATACATCAGCCACAGGCGGCTGGAACATTTATCAAACACCCACGCAGTTAAATAAGTATCAAACACACAAATATCTACTTACTAAACTGAACTCATCCTACATGCAATCTAAACTGAATAATCTCAAATGACATGAACTTAAAATACAACTCAAATGGTTACAATAACTAAAATGCGGAAACTAAAATTAAGGGAAGAAGACTAAAGGGACTCCTTTCTAATCCCAAGACTTCCATAGTCCTGGCATCACACATCATCTGCGCCACCTTGTCGCCTTCCTTTATCTGCAGTAAGAGGAAATGCAAACTATAAGCAAAATGCCAATAAGCACGATCTAACTCACAAAAACTCGATATGCATGTGAATATACTGAAAACTAAAACTGAATGCTCAAAGGGAAAACTACTCATGCTCATCTACTAGTAAGTAAACAAACATACTGAAGTGCTAAACATGTAAAGCTACTCATGCTCTTCTAACAGCAAAGAACAGTAAGCTAATCTAAATAACATGCTAGCATAAAAGGGAACTAAACTTGCTGAATTCTAAACACCTTCTGAATCTTATTTCACTTACTTAAAGACTTATTCTTTAATACTTATGTGAAACTTATTTTGTTTGTTCAAAAACTTATACCTATAATACTTCAAAATAATAATCAACTTCTTCTTGGGCCTGACAACTGTACTTGCTATGCGTGCATCCCTAACTAGACCCGAGATAGCTGGTCCCGAATCTAGTAGGGTTACTAGGTTATCTAAACCTAGGGACCGACTATGGGAGCCCAGCCCAAGGACTACTAAGAGTCCTGCATACTAGGTTATCTAAACCTAGGGACGACTATGGGAGCCCAACCCAAGGACAACTGAGAGTCCAGTACAGTGCCACTGATAAAAGTAAAATACTTGTTATCTTTTAATACTTCTAATATATTATGCCTCGGCACTTTCTTTAGCACCTTGTGTGCTGAAATCCCTAAAGTCTTGACTTCGGGATCTACTTAAAGCCTTGGCCTTTTTCTTTCTTTTCTTTATCTGTCTTATACTTGTTAATACTTCTAAAAGAATTTAATAGAACTCTTATTTTCCCACTAGAATACATGGTTGTTCATGCTTGTTAAAAATAGCCAATGAAAACTAGAAAATCTGCATATCATACAAGCTTAACTAAATCTAAAACTTGTTAGAACTAAAAACCTTAAATCTTGCTACAACAGAAATAAAAGAAAGAGAGCAAAGAATGCATGCTACTCAATAATCTCTAGCTATTCCAAAGCTGTACAGTGTAATCCGAAAGCAAAGAAAACAGAGTCACTAATTACACTTAAACTTCTAGCCATTCTAATGCTGTACAGAAAATCCAAAGCAAAGAAAACATTATAATTCAATACTACTCATGCTATTCTAGTAGTAAGGAAACTACACATGCTTAACTAATAACACATAGGGAAAGTCTAACAACATGCTAGAATAAAGAGAGATTATAACCAGCTGGACTGGAAATAAGAAACTTGAAAACTAAAGCTATAAAAACTAATCATCAACTAAAAACTAGGGTTCGGATGGAAGCAAGCCTAAGCACAATCTGATGACTAGGATTCGGATCATAGCCATTGAAACAACCAAGGTACAAACTGAAATCTGGCTTGCTAAACTACAAACTGAAAATTTGGCACAGCTGAAAATTTAAAAGAAACTATCGAATCCCCTTTAGGGATGCTACAACAGGACACTACAAAGGAGCATTCAAATCAGAAACTACTAGCAGGTTCCGTAAGGCACATTCCGAAAGCAAAGAATGGAAGCCAAAGCTCGAAACTACAAGTCTAAATCTGATCAGCGTTTCGAAAGCAACAGGTCTACTGAAACGTCAACGATCAAAGCTTAAGACTCCACAATATGGACTTCCCGAAACTCAACCAGTGAGAAGAAACACGCCACATAAAACTCAACCAAAAGCCCTAAATCTGTGATTGTAAACCACACCCTATCTCAACCTCCTATAAAAACTCACGACAGAAAATTCAAAGGGAATCGCTGCCCCATTTGATAAGCTTCGGAAAAACAGAATGCTAACAAGAAATCCGAAACACATGTCGAAACTAAACAATTTGTTTCTTATCCAAAACCCAACCAATCTGGATTGAATTTACAGCAGCTAGCCTCAAGAAGACACTTCTTACAACATGCTTCGGAAGGACAAGAAGAAGAAAACAAGAATCTGAACTACCCAATTAGCTATAACCTTGAAGCTAATCTGTTTACAGAACATCACAAACATTCACAAACAAAAACCGAAATCTATCCCTAGCTTATGAACCATCTCAACAGGAACTCAGAACTTTGCTTACCCATTACTATCCGGAAGCCAAACCATTCGAAAACCAATCGAAGGAACAACTCTTACTGCAGGTGAGAGCACTTACCTTGCTGTTCTTGAACTCACAGCCGGCAAAAATCCCTTCTAGGGTTCGGAGGAGCCCACGATATCGGCCTTCCTTCTGTGCCCGCGTGTCCTCTTCGACGAGAAGAGCTCGGATCCGTGAAGATCTCACGGAAAGACCTCTTGGCCGGCGCCGGAGATGAGCCCTAAACTCGCCTCTGTTTTCCGCTCAAGGGGAGTCGCCGACGCGAGAGAGGAGAAGAGGAAAAGAGGGAAAAGAAAAATAACTTAACCCCTCTCTTACTTATCCTTTTATAACCTAGGGTTATGGTTTAAGACCAATTCGTGATTGATTTGTTCACGAAACATCAGCGAGCGCGCTTGGTCTGCTGGAAAGGCGGATTCCCGAAGCTCTTGGGTTCGAGCCGCCCTCGGCTCCTTTTTAAACGGAAATTTTATTTCATTTCTTAAGACCGCTTAACTATATTTAATTCCCTTAAATTATAACAAAACAGCTGTGGATCAGCTGGTTGTTTGAGTTCGATTAAGACTCGAATTCAGGTCCGAGATCTTGGGTTCAAAATCCGACTTCAACATATTCTTTTTCTTTTTTTTTTTTAACTTCTTCCTCTTGGTAAAAATACCAAACTAACTCCAAAAATTACATAAAAATACTCTAAAAATTTCTAAAAATCCCTAGAATATTTCTATGGTATTTCTAAATATTTTTAAGAACTTCTAAAACTCCTAATGAGGAAAATTGGGTCGTTACAACACTACGGTCTGATCGTGGTGGCGAATACCTCTTAGGAGAGTTTTGGAATTACTTATCAGAGTTCGGGATTCAATCCCAACTGTCCGCACCTGGTACACCCCAACAGAATGGTGTGGCAGAACGAAGAAATATGACTCTTATGGAGATGGTTAGATCGATGATGAGTTATTCATAATTACCAAATTCGTTTTGGGGATACGCTCTGGAAACAGCAGTGTACATTCTGAACTTAGTACCTTCTGTAACACCCCTAGAAAGCCTAGATAAGAAAGTAAGGATAATGAGAGTTTGAAGGTAGTGAAAAGAAGGTGTAAATATTCTAAGTTGAATATTAAGATGGGAAGGATTTAGATGATTAAAACTTTATGAAAGAAAATAAAGTTGAGAATATAAATCATCTATATTTATAATACATGGAATTAATGTAAATAAAAGGAAGGAATATGAGATAATATATATGTGTATGAAATATTTATGCATAATGCATAATATGGTGATATATGAATTATTATGTACAAAAGAATATCAATAATATGTTAGAAGAGAAATAGGATTGAACCTTGGACCTCTTGTAAGGAACATGTATAGGATATCAAAGTGGATAGGAGAATTATTGATAAGGAGAGAAAGGACTAAGTAGTTAAGAATAAGAAAGGATTCTTTTTACTTAAAAGGAAAAGGAAGTAAAAAGAAGTAAAAATATACATAACCAAGTTTTGATCCTTGGTTCTCTTGTGGATGCATGCATATGTTAACCAAGTGTGATAGGAGAGGATATTGTAAGAGGAGAGATAGGAATTGTAATTAAAGGAAAGAAAAGAGAGAAATTAAAGGAAAGAAAAGAGAGAATTCAAGAAGCATTTCTCTAGAATATTCTTATCATTAAGGAGGAGAAATAAATAAGGAGGATGAATCAAGTCAAGTTTTCCTCCCCTCATTTTAGTATAAATAGGCATGGATGGGTGGCTTCATCCTCAACTCACTCTCCTCCTCTTCTCCTAGAGGTGCCGAGACACTCCCTCTTTTCTTTCTTTCTTTTTGTTGCCGAGCAACACAAGAGGAAGAAGCCTCCTCTTCTTCCTCCTCCTCTCCACCAAAAGACCTAGCCACTTCTTCCTCTATTGGTGCCGAGCAAAGCAAGCAAGGAAGAAAGGTCCACAAGCAAGTTCTCAACTCTAGGAAACTTAAGCAAAGAAGGTAAGCTTCCCCTCACCTGTGGTACAAGACTTTTATGTGATTTTCATATTTATAAGGATTAGAAAACCTAGGAAAGAATTTAAGAAAATTCGGCTAAAGAAAAGGTTTTCAAATCTAAGATGATTTAAACAAGACCTCATTTCGTGATAAGATTTTCTATGCTATGTAGAAGGATTCTTTTCCATGATTTTATACTGATATGATTTATGATCAGAGGAGTATCTAACCCTAGGATTTAACCAAAAATATTTTAAAGAGGCTAGGAAGATTATTGTCTAACCAAACTAGTGCAAGGTTCCTTCTATGAAATGCTAAGGACCTTTCTATGGTTTTCTTGCTTAGAAATTAATTGGAACCAAAAGAAAACTCACTTGTATGCTTCAGACCAGAAAGGTTAAGGGTTAGAAAGACTAAACATGCTCCTATGATAGGATATAAAGTTTCTTAAAGGGTGTTCACATTGCTAGAAACTCATGAACTCTTTTTAGGGTTTTTCGGCCATGATAAAAGGGATAGCTTAGATTAGCCTAAACAAAAATTCTAATATGCTCAATGACCTCTGTGATATTATGTTATGAAAGACGATTAATGCTCTCATGTTTAATTGGAATGTAGAAAATTAGTTACATGATTTATGACATGTAAGATCACAAGAGTCCTAGCTTGTTTATGATCCAACCTTGTGTATGATGTTCTTAGTAAATCTTGCTATGAAATTTACTTAGGTTTCCCATGCTTTAGGCCACTTAAAGGAAGTTTGTATTCTATGAATTTCGGCCAAGTAAGGTTTAAAGGACCTAGAGGCCTTGGAAATGAAACCTAAGGGGTTAAAAGTATTTCTTATGAAAACTTGATAATGTGTGAATGTGATACATGTTTGTATGACCTAAATGAATCATTATGTGTTCGGCCATGAAGGGATAGATGCCCTAGAAACCCTAGAACAAAAAATTAAATATGTCTATGCCATGCTGTATGAAAATGATATGATAATAAGTTAGAATGCATGATTGCTTTAGTTACGAAATGATATGCATAATGAAGTTATATTATGAAATATGCCATGATGTGTTATAGCATAGAAAATGCTATACATAATGAAAAGAAATGAAGTTATGTTATGTGATAGCATAGAAAATGCTATACATAATGAAAAGAAATGAAAAAGAATAAATGCATGAAAGATTGTTAAGGACATGATATGATAGTTATGCATGATAAGTTATTTTTATGGTTTGTACCAAGGGTGGGCTCCGTAAACGCCCCGGGGTCGATGGAGTAAGATTCGGGCCTCGTCAGTAATGGGCCATTGAGTGCCCTAGGTCGATGGAGTAAGACTCGGGCCTAGTATGTATGCATGGTAGGGCTCAAGACTTGCTACCTTGGACCTACGCATTATGTATGTGGTACAAACCGGGATCCCAAATGATGATGATATTAATTTCAAGTACTATTAAGTATAAGTTTTCAAATTCACGATGCATTGCCTACATTCATATGTGCTTGAATTATATAATGATATGATATAATGTCATGTGATATTATGATATGAATATGATGCCCTTGTATGTCTCATGCTTGTGATTTATTTGTTTTATGATATGATATTCATGCTTCTATGAAATGATATGTGAATAAGAAATATGCATGATATGTTTGAATAGAATGATATGTTATGTTATGATTAGTTGAGACGATGATATGTTGATCCATTCTTGATATACGATGATTCTCGGTTTTAGTGAGTAGGAAAGGAACTTACTGAGCCATGAGTGCTCATAGCTTACTTTCCTTGTACCGCAGATAAAAGAGAAAGATGGATGTACAACGGAGTAGCAGGAGGAGCAGATAGTGATGTGTGTGGTGGTGACTCGGCAAGAACGATTCGGACAAATTAATATTTTTAGTTATAAGTTCAATATATGCACATTTGAACAAATCAGAATATGTGATATTATGCTTAATAAATTAAATTCTTTAAAGTTTTTATTCTTCCGCTGTTATAACTAAAGCATGTACGTAAGTAGTATAAGAACGTAGCGCCACCTTTGGTTGGGTAAGAAGGGTGGCCGTTACAGGTGGTATCAGAGCGAAGTTTTGCCAGCTCACTACACACAGATCAAGCTCCTTCCTGTCGCTCCAAGTAAGTACAGTTGCTTAATTTATTTATATGCAAAAATTAGTACGATACTCTAGGATACATGAATAATAGCCTAGGAAGGATACCTTAAGCTATACCCTAGAGAAGGGTGCATGATGACAAGTATGTGTTAAAAATAGTATGATACTCTAGGATGCATGAATGGTAGCCTAGGAAGGATACCTTAAGTTATACCCTAGAAAATGGTGCAAGATGATAAGTAGGTGATATTCTAGGATGCATGAATGGTAGCCTAGATACAAGAACCTTAGGCTATAACATAAGAGGAATAATGAATCTTTAAAATCTTGTAGAAATGGACTATATCCCGTTCGAATACGATCCCGAGGATGTAGAATATTTTGGTGAATACCTCGAGTTCGCGGATGAACCCGATATGCTGGAATACTTCGACAACTATGTGAGCGACTCGGAATCTCCGGAACACGGCGAGTTCGGAGAGGAAGATCTCGAGGAAATCGAGGAAGGGAATTCGGACGATAATTCAGAAATTATGGAATATTATGAAGGAGAGAACGAGTTTCCTGAGATGGGCGAGGATGAATATAACCTTGCTGAATACATGGAAATGGGTTTCAACCCCAACGATATAATAGACTTCGAGTGGGGACTGAACAACCTCGAGGGGGAACTAAACGAAGACCCGATGGAACCGGACGAACATGTTGAAGAAGATGAGGGAATGGATGAAAAGACCAGTAAACCAAATGAGTTGGGCAGATTTTGAGACGGAATTCTTCGAAGAATTCTTCCACACTCGGGTGACAAGTAGGCACTATGATGAATTCATCGAATTTCGGCAAGGTGACCTAACGGTAGAAGAAGCGATGAAAAGATTCAACCGCCTGGCACGACTATGCCCGGAATTAGTTAGGACGGAGGGAGAAAGGGTCAGGCTTATGCTAAAGATGCTCAGGCCCGAGATAGCACTTAATGTGGCCGGCGGAGTTAACAGGCCGCGGACCACAGAGGAGTTAATTAGCAGTGCCCTGAATACTGAACACTACCTGAAGGCACTAGGCAAGGACAAGAAGCAAGCTCAGATGGAAGAACTGGAAAATATCAAGGCCAACTGGAAAGGGAACCACGGTGGAAAGGGAAAGCGACGGAACGACACTAAGAATGGTCCGTCCAACAAGCAGCTCAAGTTTTCTCAGTGCAATACATGTGGGAAGAAACATCCAGGAACATGTCGTACGAGCACTAATAAGTGTTACAACTGTGGGATAGAGGGTCATAAAGCAAAAGACTGTCGTAAGGGCAAAATTAAATGCTACGACTGTGGACTGGAAGGACATCTATCTAGAGACTGCCCTACCAAAATTAAAGCACCACAGTATGTTCTGAATCAAGGTGGTCCCGCAAGGTTACACCAACTGCAGACTTCTATTGAGGGACCTTCAATGAGTCAAGGGAGATTGGAAGCTCCACCAACGTCTAAGGAATCTGAGCAGAAATTGTCATTCTAAGTTCGGGGACGAACTTTCAATAAGTAGGGGAGTTTGTAACACCCCTAGAAAGCCTAGATAAGAAAGTAAGGATAATGAGAGTTTGAAGGTAGTGAAAAGAAGGTATAAATATTCTAAGTTGAATATTAAGATGGGAAGGATTTAGATGATTAAAACTTTTTGAAAGAAAATAAAGTTGAGAATATAAATCATCTATATTTATAATACATGGAATTAATGTAAATAAAAGGAAGGAATATGAGATAATATATATGTGTATGAAATATTTATGCATAATGCATAATATGGTGATATTTGAATTATTATGTACAAAAGAATATCAATAATATGTTAGAAGAGAAATAGGATTGAACCTTGGACCTCTTGTAAGGAACATGTATAGGATATCAAAGGGGATAGGAGAATTATTGATAAGGAGAGAAAGGACTAAGTAGTTAAGAATAAGAAAGGATTCTTTTTACTTAAAAGGAAAAGGAAGTAAAAAGAAGTAAAAATATACATAACCAAGTTTTGATCCTTGGTTCTCTTGTGGATGCATGCATATGTTAACCAAGTGTGATAGGAGAGGATATTGTAAGAGGAGAGATAGGAATTGTAATTAAAGGAAAGAAAAGAGAGAAATTAAAGGAAAGAAAAGAGAGAATTCAAGAAGCATTTCTCTAGAATATTCTTATCATTAAAGAGGAGAAATAAATAAGGAGGATGAATCAAGTCAAGTTTTCCTCCCTCATTTTAGTATAAATAGGCATGGAGGGGTGGCTTCATCCTCAACTCACTCTCCTCCTCTTCTCCTAGAGGTGCCGAGACACTCCCTCTTTTCTTTCTTTCTTTTTGTTGCCGAGCAACACAAGAGGAAGAAGCCTCCTCTTCTTCCTCCTCCTCTCCACCAAAAGACCTAGCCACTTCTTCCTCCATTGGTGCCGAGCAAAGCAAGCAAGGAAGAAAGGTCCACAAGCAAGTTCTCAACTCTAGGAAACTTAAGCAAAGAAGGTAAGCTTCCCCTCACCTGTGGTACAAGGCTTTTATGTGATTTTCGGATTTATAAGGATTAGAAAACCTAGGAAAGAATTTAAGAAAATTCGGCTAAAGAAAAGGTTTTCAAATCTAAGATGATTTAAACAAGACCTCATTTCGTGATAAGATTTTCTATGCTATGTAGAAGGATTTTTTTCCATGATTTTATACTGATATGATGTATGATCAGAGGAGTATCTAACCCTAGGATTTAACCAAAAATATTTTAAAGAGGCTAGGAAGATTATTGTCTAACCAAACTAGTGCAAGGTTCCTTCTATGAAATGCTAAGGACCTTTCTATGGTTTTCTTGCTTGAAAATTAATTGGAACCAAAAGAAAACTCACTTGTATGCTTCGGACCAGAAAGGTTAAGGGTTAGAAAGACTAAACATGCTCCTATGATAGGATATAAAGTTTCTTAAAGGGTGTTCACATTGCTAGAAACTCATGAACTCTTTTTAGGGTTTTTCGGCCATGATAAAAGGGATAGCTTAGATTAGCCTAAACAAAAATTCTAATATGCTCAATGACCTCTGTGATATTATGTTATGAAATACGATTAATGCTCTCATGTTTAATTGGAATGTAGAAAATTAGTTACATGATTTATGACATGTAAGATCACAAGAGTTCTAGCTTGTTTATGATCCAACCTTGTGTATGATGTTCTTAGTAAATCTTGCTATGAAATTTACTTAGGTTTCCCATGCTTTAGGCCACTTAAAGGAAGTTTATATTCTATGAATTTCGGCCAAGTATGGTTTAAAGGACCTAGAGGCCTTGGAAATGAAACCTAAGGGGTTAAAAGTACTTCTTATGAAAACTTGATAATGTGTGAATGTGATACATGTTTGTATGACCTAAATGAATCATTATGTGTTCGGCCATGAAGGGATAGATGCCCTAGAAACCCTAGAACAAAAAATTAAATATGTCTATGCCATGCTGTATGAAAATGATATGATAATAAGTTAGAATGCATGATTGCTTTAGTTACGAAATGATATGCATAATGAAGTAATATTATGAAATATTCCATGATGTGTTATAGCATAGAAAATGCTATACATAATGAAAAGAAATGAAGTTATGTTATGTGATAGCATAGAAAATGTGAGATCTCGGAAAATTTAAATAAATAGGGTTATTTCAGAAATAGCCTTACAAAATTTTTCCGGAATTTTAGAAATTTTCTGGGAATTTTTCGGAGCTCGTTCGACGGATTTTGAGGGGATCAATTTCGGGTTCGGATAAAGCCTGTTTGGGATACCCGTTTAGGTGAGGAAAAGATTTAATTATAAATTCCTTTATTTCTTTTCTCCCCCCAAAATCGCCGATCCACCCGACCCTCACGATCCCGATCTCTTCTTCCCCGATCTCCCCTTCTTCCTCCTCTGTGCTCTCTCTCACAGCCGAGCAATGCCACAGGATTAGGGTTTCCAGCGCCGGCGATCTTTCTCCGCCTGCACCGACATCTATTGAGCTTCGATCCAGCCGCAGACCTTCTCTCTCGCGGACGATCCGACGACCTCTCGGTGGCTAGGGCACGGCGAGGAGCCGGATCTTGCATCCTCTTCAACCGGTAGACCTTCCCTTTCCCCTCTTCTGGTTTCCTTCATCCCGGTTCTATTTGATCTCATCCAATTGTTCCTGCCGAGCCCTAGCTCTGTTCCAGGGTCGTTGCCGGCTTTGAAGGTAAGCAACCGATTCCGTCTCGTCTCTTGGTTGCTGCCTATCTTTGAGGTAGGTGAATTGTTTAGCTATGGTTTGATCCGTGATCTCCAATCTTGTGCTTGATTTCAAATCTTGATCCGATCAGGAGGTGAGGCTCTGTTCTAGGTTCTGGTGGTTTTCCTTCGGTCTTGAACTAGGAGGGAGAGAGGTCGGATCTAATTACTTGCTGTAATTCCTGGATCAGTGCTTGGACGTCTCCTTCTTGCTGTGATTGAGGTATCAGTTGAAGTGGGGAAGAATTCCAGTAGGGCTAGCTGTGATTCCTCTGATCCAGCAAGGAAAATTCCTCTCACTGTGCTCTGTGGTGTTCTTGATCAAGCAACTCACCTTTGTTTCAACAGGACCTCCTTCCAGCAGTTGAGAATCAAGGTAAGGAGTAATTGTTTCATGTGTTGATGAATTAGATTCATGTATTGGATTAGGAATACATTGGATTAATCCATGATTAGTTGATACATGATGTGTAGATTTGAATTAGGGTTATGTTGATTGTGATTAGATGTAATTGCTTAGATTAATCTAATGGAATAATTAAGGTTAAGATACTTAACCCTAGTCAACTATTAGATTTAATCTAAGTTTAGATTTCTAATCTATTGGTGATTAGGGATTAGGTAACTAATCCTAATTAACCATTAGATTAATTAGGTAGATGGAGGTTATGTGGATTAGGGTTTTACCCTAATTTGGTGTTAGGGATTTTATTTAGCTATTCATATGGATTTAGCTAAATAAAATATATATATTGTTTGTTGACACAGGATTCTGATTCGAGACAGGCGTCTCGACGTTGACTTCGGATTTGGGATTGTACCTTCTATTTGAGGCGGGTACCCTTTGACTTATCTTTTGATACTGTCTTATGATATGTATAGTTTATATATAGTTACTAGTGATAGGTGGTAGATTTATTTCTTCCCTGGTCTTAGCTAGTTGATACCTATCGCATGCTTCATCTGTTAGTTGCTTTACTTCAGGATTGGATATTTACCTCTTGCCATGTGTATATATGTTCATTGAGATGCATATCTATAGTGCTCTACTCTACTGGATTGGTTGCTTACATGTGTGATACATGCTCTTGGATTCATGTTACTTACATCATTGTTATATGTGATGTCTTTGGATTTATGCTGTTTTTATCATGATTATATATATATGCGTTTACCTTTTGGACACACACATATATGGAGGAGGCTATGTTCAGGTATGACATACTGTAGCATCATGCACCATCTTGCATGATTGCATGCTGGGCGATTGACGACTCCATTATTGTTGAGCTCGTCGGCCGGCTACATGAGGGCCTGCACACAACGTGTCTACTGCATGGGTAGTGGCACAACACTCAGGGTGTGTATGGCAGGTTGCTCGGTGGTGCACCGCCGGGGTGCTCATGGGTAGCACGACACAGCGGGGTTGCAGCCTCCCCGTCATCGCGTACCGGGAGTTGAGAGCATTGCGCTCCCTCACTATGTTTGAGGTAGGAGGATAGGTGTACTCCGACAGCATCCCGTCCACTTGGTCACTCTTCAGGGGTAGTGACGGCAGAGTGCACGGTGTCACAGCCCTACCCACGCGGTCTCACCATTGTGTGTGAGATACAGACTGGCGTCAGGGGTGACCATGTCATATCGCATCATATGCACAGATTGCATTTATTGTGATTGTTGCATATTGGATGATGCACTTGGGTGACTGCATATGATTGACATGCATACAGGATACATGCGTATTTGTCCTGACTATCTTTATCTGTGTATGTCCACAGTCATTCGCCCAAGCCTCGCAGGTGAGTACAGTTTATTTCAGTTATGCATTTCTTATTATTCTTGCTGTAAACTGTATTACATGCTTCTGGTTACTCATTACAGTTTATTCAGCTATGCATACCTGTTATATTGTTAGGAGACTGTACTGTAGGTCCTATGGTTTAGGAGACTGTACCTTAGGATATTACTGGTAGTTATATGTTGCTGTACATATCTATTGGATTACCTGCTGAGTTCTTTGAACTCACCCCGTTGTTACTATTTTTCAGGTTGAGGCCGTCAGGAGAGATTCCAGTCGCTAGCCCCGTTATCGCGAGGATTTTCTTTGTTGGATTATATTTTGCTTTTGCATCTTATATACTTGTATTGTGGGTTTGTATCGTGGACTTTACATTGAACATTCGGGTTTGCCACTTTTGTTTTCCGCTGCGGTCGTATTTCCATTACTTCGTGGATTTGTTTCTTCGTTGTAGTGGAGTAGGCTGTTTACATATATCTTCGAGATTTTTATATCGTCTTTCCTTATTAAACTGCGTGGATTGATTATATGTTGAATTATGTGGAATGTTGATATAAACTGCGTGGCTTGTTCTTTTGTATTGTATTATTCCGGCCGTGTGTGGCCGAGGTATGGAGATATATGTATACTGAGCTTCATATTGTCCGCCGTACAGGGGAGATGCTACCGAAATTTCTTCGGACAGGGACTACCTGGGGCGTGACAATATTTTTGGTATCAGAGCATGAGTTACGATGCTCTGTATTTTCTTTTTATCTGATACCAATTTATTTGGTATCAGAGCTAGGCTCACGATACTTGCTCTTCGTTTTGGATTTTCGAGGTTTATCTGATACCAATTTATTTGGTATCAGAGCAAAGTTTTGCGATACCTACTTGTCGGGTTTCGGATTTACGAGGCTTACTTTCGTGAGCATTTCTCGGTATTTTGGATTTGTATGGATTTTCGTCGACTTACTCGTTTCGGAATTTCGAGTTATTTTGACGAGATTTTATTGGTTCTATTTGGGGCTAAGCAGCGACAGGACATCTCCAGACGGCAAATAGGTAAATGAGGTAATTTTATAGTTCTTATACCTGTAGTGATATCTGAGTAGCATTTTATTACAGATATGATATATACACGTGTTCCGATACTGAGACGTGGTCATCCACGTAAGAGGTCGATAGATTCTCTGGAGATAGAGTCTCCGGAGAGATCTGCTCGGGTCGAGCTTGTCCGTTAGGGATAGACTCGTCAGGATATTATATGCACGTCGGATTATAAGACCCCGATAGTTCCGACTTCAGAGGTACATACCTCGACTGTACCACTAGTGGTAACACTTTTAGTATACTCGGCACCCACTCCAGTCGTGCCTACTACTGCGTACTTGAGGTACGAGATGAGGCAGAGATCTGGTGGGACACGCAGCGCTCGATTATAGGCGAGCAGCATATTATTTGGGCGAGATTTAGAGAGGCATTCGAGAGTCAGTATTTTCCCCGGGTGTATCAGATGACACGTCGGCAGGATTTTCTGAGTCTTCGATAGAATAACCTCTCAGTGATGGAGTATAATGCCGAATTTAATCGGTTGGCTAGATTCTGTCCTGAGTTAGTTGCCGATGACAGATCTCGTATGCTTCAGTTTGTCCAGGGTCTGGACGGGCATCTTCAGCTGAAGATGTCTGGTTTTAGTTGTTCATCATACACCGAGACACTGGATAGAGCTCTCATGATTGAGTCTACTCATCAGAGAGTGAACGCAGACAAGAAGAGGAAGCAGACTGATCGGACTGCGGGACAGATTCAGCAGCCACAGACTACTGGACAGCAGCAGAGCAGTCGCACTCAGACGGGTCAGAGTACTTCTGGGTCATCTGGCCGACGCCAGAAGTCAGGGCGATCAGGACGTTCCCGCTCTGCTCAGCAGAAGCGGAAACAGTCCACGGGTGACTCTTACTGCACCAGATGCGGATCCCGAGATCACATCACCTCTGCGTGCGCCTTGGGACAGTCAGTTTGCTATTATTGCAAGCTGCCTGGGCACTTGAGCCGAGATTGTTCGCTGAAGGCTCAGCATACAGCATCTGGGATCTCTGTCCCGGGAGGACAGTTTGGTCAGTCCGGGACTCAGCGAGGCGGGCCGAAAGCCCAATCTTCACACCGTCAGCAGAGGACAGCTCCCCCTGCGACAGCTGCATATGGCATGCACGGTCAGGAGCATTCCAGTGTTCTGATGGAGTCCCAGGGTTCTATTTCTGGACCTCAGTATCTGACTCAGCCATCGGCGCAGTATCAGTTACAGCCCCAGCCACCAGTTCAGTACATACTGCAGCCCATAGCCCCAGCTCTGACTCAGTGTCCAGTACCGACGCAGTGGCAGGCTCAGACTCCGACACAGCAGCCTTTGGCAGTGCTACCACCTCTACCACCGTCAGATACTGGACGAGTTCACGCGGTCACCCGAGAGGATGCACAGCGGGCTGACGGATCCGTTTTCCGCGGTACGGTTTTACTTTATGCATTTTCTGCTGATATGCTAATTGATACAGGTAGTTCACATTCTTTTATATCTTGTGCATTTATGAGAGAGATTGGTAGACTACCTTCTCATAGATCTCGACGACTGACGGTCTCCTTACCATCCGGTGATACCTTGGATGTCACTCAGGAGGTTAGAGGTTGTCCGTTCGATTTTGGTAGCATCATACTCACGGTAGATTTATTAGTACTGGAGATGGTCGAGTTCGATATTATCCTGGGTATGGATTGGCTGTCTGCTTATCATGCCACAGTCGATTGCCAGAAGAGGGTGGTTACGTTTCGACCTCCGAACCAACCCTCTTGGGATTTCACTGGCATCAGAGACGATGAGATATCGACCATTTATGCGATACAGGCGCAGAAACTGCTATCACATGGATGTCAGGGATTTCTATTATCTTTGATTAATACTGACGACAGTAGTAGTTCTCAGCTCTCAGACGTTCCGGTGGTCCGAGAGTATCCAGACGTATTTCCAGACGAGCTTCCAGGTTTGCCTCCTCGAAGGCAAGTGGAGTTTGCTATTGAGCTGATTCCAGGGACTGCACCAGCATCGAAAGCTCCGTATTGTATGGCACCGAAAGAGTTGGACGAACTGAAGGTTCAACTCCAGGAGTTATTAGATAGGGGATTTATTCGCCCTAGTGTATCTCCGTGGGGCTCTCCGGTACTATTCGTCAAGAAGAAGGATAGTACTCTGAGGTTGTGCATTGATTACAGGCAGCTGAATGCAGTGACTATCAGAAATAAGTACCCCTTGCCACGGATTGAGGATTTATTTGATCAGCTTAGAGATACATCAGTGTATTCCAAGATTGATCTGCGGTCTGGATATCATCAGCTGAGAGTTAAAGATTCTGATATTCAGAAGACAGCATTTCGCACCAGATACGGACATTATGAGTTTTTGGTAATGCCATTTGGGCTTACCAATGCTCCTGCAGTATTTATGGATCTGATGAATCGTATCTTTCTGGAGTACTTAGATCAGTTTGTTATTGTATTTATCGATGACATATTGATCTATTCGCGTTCCGAGGAGGAACATGCGCAGCACCTTCGCATAGTCTTGGAAACTCTTCGACGGCATCATCTGTATGCGAAGTTCAGCAAATGTGCATTTTGGCTATCCTCAGTTGGTTTTCTGGGACATGTGGTGTCTAGTCGAGGTATTTCTGTAGATCCTCAGAAGATCGAGGCTATCACTAGCTGGGAGCAGCCGAAGTCAGTCCAGGAGATCCGTAGTTTCTTGGGCTTGGCTGGATATTACCGACGATTCGTTGAGGGTTTCTCCAGTATTGCTATGCCATTGACACGTCTGACTAGGAAAGGCGTGAAGTTCACGTGGTCAGAGGCTTGTGAGACCAGCTTCCAGGAGCTGAAGCGGAGATTAGTATCAGCACCAGTTTTGGTTTTACCTTCTGGTGATGACGGATTCGTACTTTATACAGTCAGGGCTTGGGCGCTGTTTTGATACAGCACGGTAGGGTAGTCTCCTATGCTTCTCGTCAGTTGAAGGAGCATGAGAAGAACTACCCAGTACATGATTTAGAGCTAGCCGCTATTATCTTTGCTTTGAAGATTTGGCGACATCATCTTTATGGTATTACTTTTGAGATTCTTACTGATCATAAGAGTCTCAAATATATTTTCACCCAGAAAGAACTCAATCTCCGACAGAGGAGATGGATGGAGTTCTTGAAGGATTATGATTGTACTATTAGCTACCATCCGGGTAAAGCTAATGTGGTTGCTGATGCACTTAGCAGAAAGTCCAGAGGGACTTTAGCTTGTCACCGAGTGTTAGTCACAGACTTGATTCAGGGATTCTCCGAGTTGGGCCTTGAGGAGCAGGGACGGACAGAGCAGGGTATTCTTGTTACCATGGTTGCTCAGTCGTCGATCAGGATGAGGATTCGAGAGGCCCAGGCCGGAGATCAGCATTTACAGTTCATTAGCAGCCAGATAGCTTCCGGACAGCAGACTGAGTTTACACGAGACGATGAGGGGATTGTTTATTTCCGAGGCAGATTATGTGTACCTCAGTCTCACCTAGTCATGGAGGAGTTACTTCAGGAGGCTCATCGTTTTAGATTTGCTATCCACCCAGGTGGGACCCGTATGTATCGAGATTTGAGGTGTTCTTATTAGTGGAACGGTATGAAGAAGGACATCACGGAGTTTGTTGCTAGATGTCTTATCTGTCAGCAGGTGAAGGTTGAGCACCAGAGACCTGCTGGGTTACTTCAGAGGATCCCTATTCCAGAGTGGAAGTGGGAGCATATTACTATGGATTTTGTGGTAGGACTGCCTAGGACTCGACGAGGTCATGATGCGATTTGGGTAATCGTTGATCGATTAACCAAATCCGCACACTTTTTAGCGATCCGGAAGACTGATTCTCTGGATCGATTAGCAGAGTTATACTATCGTGAGATTATTAGATTACATGGTGTTCCTTTGAGCATCATATCAGATAGAGACCCATGGTTCACGTCCCGATTCTGGCAGAGTCTGCAGCAGGCCTTGGGCACACAGCTTCGTTTCAGTACGGCATTCCATCCGCAGACAGATGGGTAGTCAGAGCGGACTATTCAGACATTGGAGGACTTACTGAGGTCTTGCGTTATGGATTTCGAAGGCAGTTGGGAGGACCACCTGCCATTAGTGGAGTTCGCCTACAACAACAGCTATCATTCGGCTATCCAGATGGCACCGTTTGAGGCGTTCTATGGTAGGCCTTGTTGGACACCCATCCTCTGGGAAGAGGTTGGGGAGGCTCAGTTGGTAGGACCTCAGAGAGCTCAGCAGGATGCAGAGCTGGTTCGCACTATCAGATGGAGGATGTCAGAGGCCCAAGACCGTCAGAAGAGTTATGTTGATCAGAGACGGAGACCCCTGGAGTTCTCCATTAGTGATCATGTATTTCTTAGAGTTTCACCCACGAAAGGGGTGAAGAGATTTGATCTCCGAGGTAAGCTAGCTCCCCGATATATTGGGCCATTCCAGATCTTAGAGAGGATTGGAGCAGTAGCTTATCGTCTGGCGTTACCACCATCTCTAGCTAGCATTCATGATGTATTCCATGTATCTATGCTGAGGAGATACGTATCCGATTCGGCACATGTTCTGTCAGATATATCTGTTCCTATTCAGCCTGATGTTACTTACGAGGAGGTTCCGGTGCGGATTCTGGACCATAGAGAGCGTCAGCTGCGGAACAAGACTGTCCGACTGGGTAAAGTCGGATGGCAGCATCATTCTGACGAGGAGGCTACTTGGGAGCTGGAGGATACGATCCGAGCTCGATACCCTCATCTTTTTACTTGAGGTATGTGGGTTAGAGTTTCTTCAGCATTTATACTGCATGGTTATATTTCAGTGTTTGCTACTGGTTATAGCTAAATTTGGGGACCAAATTTTTATTAGTAGGGGAGGATGTGAGATCTCGGAAAATTTAAATAAATAGGGTTATTTCAGAAATAGCCTTACAAAATTTTTCCGGAATTTTAGAAATTTTCTGGGAATTTTTCGGAGCTCGTTCGACGGATTTTGAGGGGATCAATTTCGGGTTCGGATAAAGCCTGTTTGGGATACCCGTTTAGGTGAGGAAAAGATTTAATTATAAATTCCTTTATTTCTTTTCTCCCCCCCAAAATCGCCGATCCACCCGACCCTCACGATCCCGATCTCTTCTTCCACGATCTCCCCTTCTTCCTCCTCTGTGCTCTCTCTCACAGCAGAGCGATGCCACAGGATTAGGGTTTCCAGCGCCGGCGATCTTTCTCCGCCTGCACCGACATCTATTGAGCTTCGATCCAGCCGCAGACCTTCTCTCTCGCGGACGATCCGACGACCTCTCGGTGGCTAGGGCACGGCGAGGAGCCGGATCTTGCATCCTCTTCAACCGGTAGACCTTCCCTTTCCCCTCTTCTGGTTTCCTTCATCCCGGTTCTATTTGATCTCATCCAATTGTTCCTGCCGAGCCCTAGCTCTGTTCCAGGGTCGTTGCCGGCTTTGAAGGTAAGCAACCGATTCCGTCTCGTCTCTTGGTTGCTGCCTATCTTTGAGGTAGGTGAATTGTTTAGCTATGGTTTGATCCGTGATCTCCAATCTTGTGCTTGATTTCAAATCTTGACCCGATCAGGAGGTGAGGCTCTGTTCTAGGTTCTGGTGGTTTTCCTTCGGTCTTGAACTAGGAGGGAGAGAGGTCGGATCTAATTACTTGCTGTAATTCCTGGATCAGTGCTTGGACGTCTCCTTCTTGCTGTGATTGAGGTATCAGTTGAAGTGGGGAAGAATTCCAGTAGGGCTAGCTGTGATTCCTCTGATCCAGCAAGGAAAATTCCTCTCACTGTGCTCTGTGGTGTTCTTGATCAAGCAACTCACCTTTGTTTCAACAGGACCTCCTTCCAGCAGTTGAGAATCAAGGTAAGGAGTAATTGTTTCATGTGTTGATGAATTAGATTCATGTATTGGATTAGGAATACATTGGATTAATCCATGATTAGTTGATACATGATGTGTAGATTTGAATTAGGGTTATGTTGATTGTGATTAGATGTAATTGCTTAGATTAATCTAATGGAATAATTAAGGTTAAGATACTTAACCCTAGTCAACTTTTAGATTTAATCTAAGTTTAGATTTCTAATCTATTGGTGATTAGGGATTAGGTAACTAATCCTAATTAACCATTAGATTAATTAGGTAGATGGAGGTTATGTGGATTAGGGTTTTACCCTAATTTGGTGTTAGGGATTTTATTTAGCTATTCATATGGATTTAGCTAAATAAAATATATATATTGTTTGTTGACACAGGATTCTGATTCGAGACAGGCGTCTCGACGTTGACTTCGGATTTGGGATTGTACCTTCTATTTGAGGCGGGTACCCTTTGACTTATCTTTTGATACTGTCTTATGATATGTATAGTTTATATATAGTTACTAGTGATAGGTGGTAGATTTATTTCTTCCCTGGTCTTAGCTAGTTGATACCTATCGCATGCTTCATCTGTTAGTTGCTTTACTTCAGGATTGGATATTTACCTCTTGCCATGTGTATATATGTTCATTGAGATGCATATCTATAGTGCTCTACTCTACTGGATTGGTTGCTTACATGTGTGATACATGCTCTTGGATTCATGTTACTTACATCATTGTTATATGTGATGTCTTTGGATTTATGCTGTTTTTATCATGGTTATATATATATGCGTTTACCTTTTGGACACACACATATATGGAGGAGGCTATGTTCAGGTATGACATACTGTAGCATCATGCACCATCCTGCATGATTGCATGCTGGGCGATTGACGACTCCATTATTGTTGAGCTCGTCGGCCGGCTACATGAGGGCCTGCACACAACGTGTCTACTGCATGGGTAGTGGCACAACACTCAGGGTGTGTATGGCAGGTTGCTCGGTGGTGCACCGCCGGGGTGCTCATGGGTAGCACGACACAGCGGGGTTGCAGCCGGGATCCCTCCCCGTCATCGCGTACCGGGAGTTGAGAGCATTGCGCTCCCTCACTATGTTTGAGGTAGGAGGATAGGTGTACTCCGACAGCATCCCGTCCACTCGGTCACTCTTCAGGGGTAGTGACGGCAGAGTGCACGGTGTCACAGCCCTACCCACGCGGTCTCACCATTGTGTGTGAGATACAGACTGGCGTCAGGGGTGACCATGTCATATCGCATCATATGCACAGATTGCATTTATTGTGATTGTTGCATATTGGATGATGCACTTGGGTGACTGCATATGATTGACATGCATACAGGATACATGCGTATTTGTCCGACTATCTTTATCTGTGTATGTCCACAATCATTCGCCCAAGCCTCGCAGGTGAGTCTGCTTATTTCAGTTATGCATTTCTTATTATTCTTGTTGTAGACTATATGCTTCTAGTTACTCATTACAGTTTATTCACTATGCATACTGTTATATTGTTAGGAGATCTGATCAGGTCCTATGGTTTAGAGATACCTTAGGATATTCTTGGTAGTTATATGTTCTTGCATATATCTATTGGATTACCTGAGTTCTTTGAACTCACCCGTTATTACTATTTTTTCGTGTTGAGGTCGCGGGAGATATTCCATGCTAGCCCGATTATCGCGAGGATTTTCTTTGTTGGATTATATTTTGCTTTTGCATCTTATATACTTGTATTGTGGGTTTGTATCGTGGACTTTACATTGAACATTCGGGTTTGCCACTTTTGTTTTCCGCTGCGGTCGTATTTCCATTACTTCGTGGATTTGTTTCTTCGTTGTAGTGGAGTAGGCTGTTTACATATATCTTCGAGATTTTTATATCGTCTTTCCTTATTAAACTGCGTGGATTGATTATATGTTGAATTATGTGGAATGTTGATATAAACTGCGTGGCTTGTTCTTTTGTATTGTATTATTCCGGCCGTGTGTGGCCGAGGTATGGAGATATATGTATACTGAGCTTCATATTGTCCGCCATACAGGGGAGATGCTGCCGAAATTTCTTCGGACAGGGACTACCTGGGGCGTGACAGAAAATGCTATACATAATGAAAAGAAATGAAAAAGAATAAATGCATGAAAGATTGTTAAGGACATGATATGATAGTTATGCATGATAAGTTATTTTTATGGTTTGTACCAAGGGTGGGCTCCGTAAACGCCCCGGGGTCGATGGAGTAAGACTCGGGCCTCGTCAGTAATGGGCCTTTGAGTGCCCTAGGTCGATGGAGTAAGACTCGGGCCTAGTATGTATGCATGGTAGGGCTCAAGACTTGCTACCTTGGACCTACGCATTATGTATGTGGTACAAACCGGGATCCCAAATGATGATGATATTAATTTCAAGTACTATTAAGTATAAGTTTTCAAATTCACGATGCATTGCCTACATTCATATGTGCTTGAATTATATGATGATATGATATAATGTCATATGATATTATGATATGAATATGATGCCCTTGTATGTCTCATGCTTGTGATTTATTTGTTTTATGATATGATATTCATGATTCTATGAAATGATATGTGAATAAGAAATATGCATGATATGTTTGAATAGAATGATATGTTATGTTATGATTAGTTGAGACGATGATATGTTGATCCATTCTTGATATATGATGATTCTCGGTTTTAGTGAGTAGGAAAGGAACTTATTGAGCCATGAGTGCTCATAGCTTACTTTCCTTGTACCGCAGATAAAAGAGAAAGCTGGATGTACAACGGAGCAGCAGGAGGAGCAGATAGTGTTGTGTGTGGTGGTGGCTCGGCAAGAACGATTCGGACAAATTAATATTTTTAGTTATAAGTTCAATATATGCACATTTGAATAAATCAGAATATGTGATATTATGCTTAATAAATTAAATTCTTTAAAGTTTTTATTCTTCCGCTGTTATAACTAAAGCATGTACGTAAGTAGTATAAGAACGTAGCGCCACCTTTGGTTGGGTAAGAAGGGTGGGCGTTACACCTTCTAAATCAGTTTCTTCTACTCTCACAGAATTGTGGAATGGATGAAAACCCAGTCAAAGACATATTCAGATTTGGGGTAGTCCAGCACATGTACTGAAACCAGATGTTGATAAGTTAAAATCTCGTACAGAAGTTTGCATGTTTGTGGGTTATCCCAGAGGAACGAAAGGTGGTTTATTTTATAGTTCTAAAGACCAGAAGGTCATTGTTAGCACCAATGCCCAGTTTTTAGAAGAAGACTATATAATGGATCACAAGCCCAGTAGCAAAGTTGTTTTAGAAGAACTTAGAGAGGACACGTCTACTTAAGTACCAACAGTACAAGATGAAGTACCACAAGAGACTGGAACACGTGTCACACATGATACACAACCACAGACGGTGCCTCGTCGTAGTGGGAGAGTGGTAAGGGAACCTGAGAGATTCATGTTTTTGGGAGAGTCTTCAGACTTGATCCCAGGTAAACATGAACCTGATCCCCGTACATATGACGAAGCACTCCAAGATATAGATGCAGTATCTTGGTAAAAAGCAATGAATTCTGAAATAGAGTCTATGTACTCTAATAAGGTCTGGGAGCTTGTAGAACCACCCGATGGTGTAAAAGCCGTTGGATGCAAGTGGATTTACAAAAAGAAAAGAGGGACAGATGGGAAGGTAGAAACCTTCAAAGCTATGCTTGTTGCGAAAGGGTACACTCAGAAAGAGGGAATCGATTATGAAGAGACCTTTTCACTGGTAGCCATGCTTAAGTCTATCCGGATACTCTTATCCATTGCTGCTCATATAGATTATGAGATTTGGAAAATGGATGTCAAGACATCTTTCCTTAATGGAAGTCTTGAAGAGAACATCCATATGAAGCAACCAGAAGGGTTCAATGAAAAAGGCAAAGAGCATCTAGTGTGCAAGCTCAATCGGTCCATTTATGGACTGAAGCAAGCTTCAAGGTCTTGGAACATCCGGTTTAATGAAGTAATCCAGTCATATGGATTTATTCAGTGTCCAGATGAGTCTTTGTGTATACAAGAAGTGTAACGGAAATGTGGTGGTATTTCTTGTACTATACGTAGATGATATTTTGTTAATTGGCAACAATGTCAAGGTATTATCGGATGTAAGGGTATGGTTGTCCAAACAATTTGATATGAAGGACTTAGGAGATTGTGCACACATTCTTGGGATCAAAGTTATAAGGGATCACAAGAAAAGAATGTTGTGTCTGTCTTAAGCTTCATATATAGATACAATCCTTGCTCGTTTTAGCATGCAGGATTCCAGGAAAGGTTTCTTACCTTTTAGGCATGGAGTAGCTCTATCTAAAGAGATGTCTCCGAAGACATCAAAGGAGATAGAGGACATGAAAGCAGTTCCTTATGCTTCGGCTGTAGGAAGCCTAATGTATGCAATGCTATGTACGAGACCTGATATCTGTTTTACCGTGGGCATGGTTAGCAGATATCAGAGTAACCCTGGACAAGGACATTGGACTGCGGTAAAGCATATATTAAAGTACCTGAGAAGGACTAGAGATTATATGCTAGTTTACCAAGCAGACGATTTGCTCCCTGTGGGTTACACGGATTCAGATTTCCAATCAAATAGGGACAACAGTAAGTCTACATCATGCTATGTGTTTACTTTAGGAGGTGTAGCCATTGCATGGAGGAGTGTTAAGCAGAAATGCGTTTCGGACTCAACCATGGAAGTTGAGTATGTAGCAGCCTCTGAGGCAGCTAAAGAAGTAGTATGGCTCAGGAACTTTCTAATGGACTTAGATGTGATTCCTGGTTTCCCAAAATCATCACAATTTATTGTGATAATAGCGGTGCATTTGCAAACTCGAAGGAACCACGAGCTTATAAGGCAAGTAAACATATAGAGCGCAAGTACCACCTGATACGAGATATCGTGAAGCGAGGAGAAGTTGTCATCGCTAAGATTGCATCAGCAGATAACCTGGCAGATCCTTTCACTAAGGCCCTTCCGGCAAAAGCTTTCGATCGCCATGTGGAGGGAATGGGAATCAGAGGGAGATTGTTGGAGTGTATACTGAAAGCCTAAGCTTCTGTAAACATTTATTTTGAATAAAGAATCACATTTGGTCAAATTATCTACATTTATTTGTAGTTGTTCAATTAATTTATATTGTAGATAACATAGTATGTGGTGTCACATACAGAAGATGATGTTATCAGTACCTTATAAATTATAAACAGTAGCTCACGACCAAAATGGAAAGGAACAAACCATTGGAAGGTCATAGTGTAATTAGAAATTAGTTTATCTTAACTATATAATTACACTAGTACACTTACAGTGTATTGAGTAGGACCAATAGAGGTCGGTTTTTTTTTATATTGACTTTATAAAGGAACAAAGACCTCAGTTATTGTGGAAGTGTGTGCTCTTAATCCTAATATAATAGCAAGCACATATATTTGATATTTATTTCTTTAATTTATCAATGGGTGAGATTTAGTTCGATAAATCAATAAGCCCGATAAATTGGGAAATGATATCACTTATAGTGTGTGTTGTTGATTAAAAAAGGAAACTGTGTCCTAGTGATCTAGGTTGATAATGTCCCCAAGATGAGCTCATAAGGATTGTCATGTTAAACCCTGCAGGTGGACTTAGTCCGACATGATGATAAGGTTGAGTGGTACTATTCTTGGACTAAGATATTAATTAAATGAGTTGTCAGTAACTCACTTAATTAGTGAACATTCGACATCTTAAACACAGGGAGACTAACACACTCATAATAAGAAGGAACCCAAAAATATAATTTGGGATTGGTGCGGTAGTTCAATAATAGTTCTCTAGTGGAATGAATTATTGTTGATAAAATTAAGTTGTGTGTTCGGGGCGAACACGGGATGCTTAATTTTATTGGGAGACTAAAACCAATTCCTCCTCTCGGTCCCTATCGTAGCCTCTTATTTATAGAGTACTATACCCACCTATACCCACCTTCATACCCATGATGTAGGGGCCGACCAAGCTAGCTTGTGGATCAAGCTAGGGCCGGCCAAGCCTTGGCTCATGGGTGTCCGGCCCTAGCTTGAACCCAAGCTTAGGTGGACGGCCCCCATTAAATTAAAAAAAAAATTAATTTTAAAATTTTCTTATGTGAAAGATATAATTTATTAGAGAGATTAAAAATTAAAATATCTCTTTTAAAAGGATCTACAAAAGATTAAAAAAGAGATTAGATCTCTTTCCTTATTTGTAGATTGGAATTATATTTTATTTTTTTTCTTTGTAAATTATTCACATGTTGAAAAATTAAAATTATAGAAATATCTTTTTATCAACCATAAAGGGATTTTAAAGGGAAATTTTATTTTTTTAAATTTCCGAAGACAAATAAGGAATTTTAATTGTTGATTGAAATTGTCTTATTTGCTCTTATTGATGTGGTCGGCCATGACATGAAGGAATAGGAAATTTTGTTTAATTTTTCTTAATTAATTCATGTCAAGGGAAATTAAGGAAATCTTATTATAATTAAATTTCCTTATTTATCAAAGCTAAGGATTATAAAAGAGGGGGTTGGGGTGCCATCATGACACACAACTTTATTATTTTTCTCCCTCTTTTCTTCCTTGGTGTGGCCGGCCCCTGCAAGATCACTCTTCTCCTTGTTGTGGCCAAACCTTCTCTTCCTCTAGGAGATCAAGTGGTGGTCGGTTTCTAGCTTGGAGAAGAATGTAACACCCCACCCTCCTCACTACTAGTCTGTGAGGGCAGAGCACTACTGGTCTACTAACTTATCTTAACTAACATTGCACACATATTGAAAGTAATTCCTAAAACTCTCAGAGAACTCAAAACATACAATTAACTAGCAGCGGAAGACTAAATGACTCATCTAATACATTCTACTCAATTCTTTGTTAATAAATTCTTATGCTAAATCCCAAGGCTTCTATAGTCCAGGCATCACGCATCCATCCGCACCTCCTTGTCGCCTTTCTTTGCTATAACTTTTCCTTTCCTTTATCTGCAGTAACAGGAAATGCAACCATAAGCAAAATTGCTTTGTAAGCGCTATTTAACTCACAAAACTCGAATATGCATGTGAATAAAATAAATCTAAAACTGATTTGTGAAGTTTTGAAAACTATTTTCATAATAGATAAAAATAATAATCAAACTGTTGATGGGCCCGACAACTGTACTTGCTATGCGTGCATCCCTAACTAGACCCGAGATAGCTGGTCCCGAATCTAGTAGGGTTTACTAGGTTATCTAAACCTAGGGACGACTATGGGAGCCCAACCCAAGGACAACTAAGTGTCTAGCACAGTGCCATTGATAAAAGTAAAATACTGATTTATAAGCTAATTTATCTTAATTACTTCTTCTTTAAATGGCTTGGCATTTTAACGAGCACCTTGTGTGCCAAAATCCCTAAAGTCTTGACTTTGGGATCTACTTAAGGCCTTGGCCTTTTTCTTTCTTTTCTTTATCTTTCTTATACTTGTTAATACCTTTAATAAAAGAATGCTTCTTTAAAAACTGAAATGTTTAAACAAATTCTAACTTTGAAATGCATAAACAAAAATCTGCATACTATGCTAATCAAAATTCTGCATACTATACTAATCAAGATTCTGCATTCTATGCTACACTATTTCTGCATACTATGCAAACATAAATTTTGCACTATAATACTTAATCAAACTGCACTATAATCTTTTTCTTTAAAAACTGCACTATAAGTTCCACCAAAAATCTGCACTACAAGTTCCACCAAAAATCTGCACTATAAATTCCACCAAAAATCTGCACTACAAGTTCCACCAAAAATTTGCACTATAACCTTTAAAGAAATCTGCACCATAAGCTCTTAAGAAATCTGCACTACACGTTCTAAAGAAATCTGCTCTAAAGAAATCTGCATTTTAAGCTCTAAGAAATCTGCACTACAAGCTTAATTAAAATTTGCACTATAAGCTTCCATAAAAATCTGCACTATAAGCTTAATTGAAATATGCACTATAGGCTTAATTAAAATCTGCACTATAAGCTTAAATAAAAATCTACACTATAAGCTTAATTAAAAATCTGCACTATAAGCTTAATTAAAATCTGCACTATAGGCTTAATTAAAATCTGCACTATAAGCTTAATTAAAATTTGCACTATAAGCTTACATAAAAATCTGCATTATAAGTTTAATTAAAATCTGCACTATAAGCCTACATAAAAATCTGCACTATAAGCTTAATTAAAATATACACTATAGTATTAATTAAAAATCTGCACTATAAGCGCTTCTCATTCTTCGAATTCAAGAAGAACAAAGGTCCGAAACTACTCCTACTGCAGGTGAGAAGCACTTACCTTGATCCTTGGACTCACAACCGAACAAAAAGGGCTTCTAGGACCTTGGCCGGCCGCCGGATATGATGCCCTAACTCCCTTTCGTTTTCTGCCCGAGCTCCGCCATCGTACGTAGAAGAGAAGGAGAGAATGGTTTAAGTCATGGGAAAACAGAGCATCAACTTATCCCTTTTTATACCTTAATATTTCTATTAACTCCTTAACTAAATTCGCTATTTTTTCTAAACAGACAAATCCAACATCAACTTATCCCTTTTTATAATCCAATATTCTGTTAACTATCTTAAATAAATTCGCTACCTTTCCTAAACAGACAAATCCAACATCAACTTATCCCTTTTATAATCCAATATTCTGTTAACTATCTTAAATAAATTCGCTACCTTTTCTAAACAGACAAATCCAACATCAACTTATCCCTTTTATAATATTCTGTTAACTATCTTAAATAAATTCTCTACCTTTTCTAAACAGACAAATCCAAGATCAACTTATCCCTTTTATAATCTAATATTCTGTTAACTATCTTAAATAAATTCGCTACCTTTTTTAAACAGAAAAATCCGTTTGCACACCTGGTCAGCCGGGTTTTGACCGAGTCAAAGGTCGTGGGTTCAATTCTCGGCTTGGATATTTTTTTGTCGAAACTTCCTTCGTTTAGTAAAAATACCAAACGACCTCCAAAAATTACATAAAAATACTCTAAAAATTTCTGAAAATCTCTAGTATTTTTCTAAAGTATTTCTAAATATTTTTAAGAACTTTTAGAACTCATAATGAGAAAAATTGGGTCGTTACAATCCCCCATACCTTATAAAATGTTCGTCCTCAAACTTAGAATAATTCTATAGCACGTTCTCTACCTTGTACATGCTTTAGTTAGCGTCCATATGCATAGGCAAAAACATAACATGAACATAACGTAGACCTAAACATAAACGTAAATATAAACATAACATGACTTGAACATACTTACATGTATATTTATAAACGTACTATTGTGGTGGTCTAGTTGCATTTAGTAGTACCGTAACATAAGTTGTTGATCAGACAACTACTCTAGTGCTAGGTTGGTAGGGGTCCGAACTTAGGACCGGAGTTCCCCTTTATTCTGGCGCGCTCACCGGGCTTAGGTCCCTGGATCATACCACCATCCCAGAACATATCTGGTTTGATTCTGGCGTGCTCACTGGGCTTAGGTCCCCATATCATACCACCATCCCAGAACATATCTTGTTTGATTCTGGCGCGCTCACCGGGCTTAGGTCCCCAGATCATACCACCATCCCAGAACACATCTTGTGTAACGCCCGAAAATTCTCAAAACACTTTCATAAATATTCAATGATTTTTCTGGAATTTTTAGATATTTTTCCGGAATATTCCGAGTAGTGGAAGTAGCAAAAAAATAATTAGAAGAATAAAAAGGCTTAAGCGGGAATCGAACCCGGAACCTCTCGGGTCCGCTAAACCTTTAGTTAGCCTTAGTAACCGGTGAACCCAGCAGGGCCGTGCTGAAAGAAAGGAGAGCCAATTATATTTATATTAGAGTTGGATCGGGTTATCCACTTAATATAAATAGGAAAAACTTAAGTGTGGGTTTGGTTTTTAATTTGGTTCGGCAGCCCTGTCCTCACAAAAACCTCACGCCACTTTTTCTCCAAACCCTCACCGACGCCAACCTCTCTTCCTCCCCTTTATCTCGGCGCACCAAGGCTAGGCCCCAAAGACATCTTCCGGCGATGACTTCGACACGAGGACGCTCCCCTCCGAGAGAGGAACACATAGACGTAGGAAGATCGTCGAAAGGATCGTCTTCTCCGGAAACCTAGCGATTTGAATCGTAAGAAAGTACGAATAGAAGGTAAGAAACCCCTCACCTGCAGTATAATAACTACCGTGTGATTTTTCTGTGCATTATTTTAGTTATATGCGTATGTTTTCGACACATAGGGTGTATTTAACCCTCCTCGCAGGTTTAGGGATTTAGTGAGTACCTTTAGATGGGCCGGACACATCTTTTCTCCTTCAATTGGAGGTTTAGATGCTGTTGGGTGCCTAAAGGTAGTCTCCCTAATAGAGAGGGGAGTTACAGCGCACTAGGTGTTCGATTAAATAACCAGCTTAGAAAAGAATGCAACTTAGGCATTTTTATTAGCACGGTTGAATGCATTAGAAGCATCTAAATTAGTAAATCAGTTTATTCTAGCTTATATGGGACTACGGTCCAATGGGTGGGCTCCCACAGTCGCCTCTAGGTTCAGACAACCTAGCTCTAGGTTCAGATAACCTAGAAAGAGCAATTTAGAACAGTTTAGCTATACTCAGTATTTTACTTTTCAGTTGGTACTGTACTGGATTAGATATCCATTGGGTTGGGCTCCCATAGTCGGTCCCTAGGTTTAGATAACCTAGTAGCTCTACTAAACTCGCGACTTGCAACCCCGGGTCTAGTTAGAGATGCGCGCATAGCACGTACAGTTGCCGGGCCCCTCAGCAGCATGTTTAGTATTTTCACTTACTATATGTATATGGTTTTCAACCTTTCAGAAATTAGTTCGTGAATTCAGTACAGTTCTAGTAGTAGATCAGTATTAGCGTAGCTCAGTTCTTAGTATCAGCTTAGCTTTTTCCCTGTGAATATGCATGATGACTTTATGTTCAGCATTAGATATGCCATGATTGTATGTTTATATGTCATGCCATGCTTAGTTTATTCAGTATACCCAGCATATGTTTTAAACAGCATGATTTAAAATCATATTTGCATTGTTGCATATTTTGTGAGGTAGATGGTTTCTTACTAAGCTTTTTAGCTTATAGATACTACTTTTCTTATACTGCAGATAAAGGTAAAGGAAAAGTGGATCAGTAGCGGAGGCTGGAGGGCAATGCTTTCAAGATGTGTGTGGGCAGGAGTTGGAATAAAGATCTTTGGGATCTAAACAGTTTCACTTCAGTATTAGCACTTTGCGTTTTTAGTTTCATTATTCAGTTTTGGTTGTTAAGTGTTATGAAATAGTAAACCATGCACTATGTAGTATGCCAGGTTTAGTTTGTTAGTAATTATGTTATAATGTTGGTTAATAGTTGTTAGAATGTAATTCCATTGATTTTAGAATTGTTGTGTGAGATTTTGGCACGCCAAAGTGCTGAAATCAGAGTTCAGGGCTGAAATCAGAACTCTGATCGGTCTACAGACCGATCAGAGTGTAGATTGTGCCGCTGGATCGGTCAGCCGACCGATCCGGACAGATACAGTATGCTACTGTATCCTCCTGGATCGGTCAGCCGACCGATCCAGCACGATACAGTAGCGAGTTCCAGGTGTTTCGGGTGCCTGGATCGGTCAGCCGACCGATCCAGACATACCTGGATCGGTCTGCCGACCGATCCAGCCACACCTGGATCGGTCTGCCGACCGATCCAGCCACACCTGGATCGGTCTGCCGACCGATCCAGTTGGGAACAGAACGACCGCAGCTCCGATCGGTCTGTGGATCGATCGGCAGGTCTGTAGGTAGTTGGGAAGTTTAGTTTCTAGTCCCTAGCTCAGTTGGGATGTTCAGTTTCCCCTCCTTAGTATATGTATACCAGCAAAGAAGGTCTTTAGACCTTTCTTATCAGTTGTATCCGTCATTAGTAGAGTAAAATTTTAATTAGCCCAGCTTTCCGCACAGTATAGTTTAGCATAAATTGTAGCGACCGGCCTTACAGCCAGTACCCAGAAGGTGGGTCGTTACAGAGTGGTATCAGAGCAGTGTTCCATACTTCCTACACACACATCAGCATTGAGCCTACAGCTTCCAAGTAAGAATACCTCTACTTTATTTATGCTCCTTGTTTTGTTATTACAGTTCATGTTTATATGCCTACTGCTTGTTAGTATGTGATAGTTTTAAACATGATATCAGTAGTTATATAACTGTAATTACCTTAGTTATGTTATGTTCTCTATGTCCTTAGAAATGGCACGAGGACGCCCAGCTAGAAGGGCACTAGCTACTGAGCCCCAGCAAGAGGACGCCTAGCAGTCACCCCGGAACCGAATCTGACGACTCCAGAAGTCTTAGAGGTTCCACCAGCCCAGCCTACAGCGCCAGCGCCAGCGCCAGCACCAGCACCAGCAGTCCTAGCAGCTGAGCCAAGAAAGGAAGCCTATCTGATCCAGTGGCAGCGAGTCAAGCCAGAGAACTTCTCAGGCACTAGTGAACCATGGGATGCACAAGCCTGGTTCAAAACACTGGAGAGCACGATGGAGCTTCTGGACTGGCCAGAACACGAGAAGGTGAAGTGTGCCTCCTTCTGCCTGACAGGAGACGCACGCATGTGGTGGGAAAGAATCAGAACGAAGCGCCCAGTGAACCAGATGTCATGGGCTGACTTCGAGAAGGAATTCTTCGAGGAGTTCTTTCACATACGGGTTACAAACCGCCACTATGACGAGTTCACTGAGTTTCGTCAGGGCAACCTTTCAGTTGAGGAAGCCGTGAAGAAATTCAACAGGTTGGCTCGTCTATGCCCAGAGCTAGTTAGCACAGAGAAGGAACGAATCCGGTTGATGCTCAAGATGCTGAGGCCAGAGATAGCAGTGAACGTGGCTGGTGGCATACATAGGCCACAAACCACAGAGGAGTTAGTGAGCAGTGCCTTGACCACAGAGCATTACCAGAACAGCAGAAGCAAGTCTCCTCAGAGTCCAAAGGCCAAGGAAACTCTCACACTCAAAAACAGCAAGGCCACAGCTCTAACTGGAAAGGGAACTCCAACAGCAAGCGCAAATCAGGGAGTGACCCAAAAGGAGGACCATCTAGCAAGCGACCCAGTTATCCAAAGTGTGCTACTTGTGGGAAATTCTACCCAGTGGTTTGTCGCAAGGGCACACGAGGATGCTTTGAATGTGGACAAGAAGGGCACATGGCTAAGCAGTGCCCGAACAAGACCGGTCTTCCTCAGCCACAGCAGATTCAGTATGCAGGCCAGCCAGCTCAGTTATATCAGATGCAGGCCGCTCTAGAAGGTCCACTTATCAGCCAGGGCAGATTAGAAGCCCCTCCAGCTATGGCGAATGCGAGGATCTACTCACTCACCAGAGAGGACGTAGCCAATGCCTCGACAGTTGTCACAGGTCAGATTAGCATTTTTCAGTATAGTGCTACTGTTCTATTTGATACTGGGGCAACCCATTCATATATAGCCAGGATGTTCTCCGAAAAATTAGAAATACCCTCAGAGGTACTCAGTGGACAGTTTTTGACGGCACTACCTTCAGGAGAGATCATGGCATCCACGCACTGGCTCAGAGCAGTGCCGGTCATTATAGCAGACAGAGAGCTCTTTTGTGATCTGATAGTGCTAGAAATGACCGACTATGATGTTATCTTTGGAATGGACTTTCTGATCAGATACGGTGCTACCATAGAGTGCCGTAAACAGAAAGTCATCTTCCAACCTGAAGCGGCAGTGCAATTTGAATACAACGGGGAACCAAAGAGAAAGGCCAAGAAGCTTCTCTCAGCTATGAAGGCACAGAAGCTACTGGATTCAGGATGTACAGGATTCCTAGCACATGTAGTCAACGCCAGCCAGGACAAGAACCAACAGCTAGCAGAGGTTCGAGTCGTATGTGACTACCCAGCAGTCTTCCCTGAAGAGTTACCAGGCTTAGCACCAGACAGGGAGATTGACTTTGAGATAGAGCTCATTCCCGGTACAAATCCTATCTCCAAAGCGCCTTATCGCATGGCTCCAGCAGAACTGAAGGAACTTCAGGAGCAATTATAGGAGCTGCTCGACAAGGGTTTCATACGCCCGAGTCACTCGCCATGGGGAGCGCCTGTATTGTTCGTGAAGAAGAAGGATGGAAGCATGCGACTGTGCATAGACTACAGATCATTGAACCAAGTCACGATCAAGAACTGGTATCCCCTTCCCAGAATCGATGACCTGTTCGACCAGCTGAAGGGAGCAGCAGTGTTCTCTAAGATAGATATCAGATCAGGTTATCATCAGGTGAAGGTTAAAGAAGGGGATATACCCAAGACAGCATTCAGAACCAGATACGGACACTACGAGTTCGTAGTCATGCCCTTTGGCGTGACCAATGCTCCAGCTACATTCATGGATCTCATGAACAGAGTATTCAGGGAGTATTTAGATAAGTTTGTTATTGTGTTTATCGATGACATTCTTATCTATTCAGGAACTCAGGAAGAACACGCAGAGCACCTGAAAACAGTATTGCAGACCCTTCAGCAGAATCAGCTATATGCCAAGTTCACGAAATGTGAATTTTGGTTGGATCAGGTGTCCTTCCTGGGTCACATCATCTCAAAGGATGGTATCATGGTAGATCCCAGCAAGATAGAAGCGTAAGTAACCGAAGGGACCTAAGAACGCCAATAAATCTGGAGCTCGGGATTAGCAGGATATTACGTAAAGTTTGTAGAGGACTTCTCCAGATATCCTCCCCACCGATGCTCTTACCGTAAAGAACAGAAATTTCAAAGGATGAGGATCGTGAGAATGCTTCAATGAGCTAAAAGGAGATTGACCAGTGCTCCCATTTTGACTCTACCGGACAACACAACAGCTTTGACATCTATAGTGATGCCTCTAAGTTGGGATTAGGAGCGATCTATGCAAAACGGCAAGGTGATCGCTTATGCCTCCAGACAACTCAAGGATTATGAGAAGAATTATCCTACTCATGATCTTGAGCTTACAGCAGTAGTGTCTCAAAATTGGAGACATTACTTATATGGAGCTCAGTGCAGAGTGTTTACAGATCATCAGAGTCTGAAGTACTTCTTCACTCAGAAGGATCTGAACATGCGACAGCGCAGATGGCTTGAGCTGGTCAAAGACTACGATATAGACATCCTCTACCATCCAGGAAAAGCCAATAAGGTAGCCGACGCACTTAGCAGAAAATCCAGTGCTACCTTATTATCTCTTACAGCCATGTCACCGCCCCTACAGAAGGAGATCGTAGATTTCGGTCTCGAGCTCATCGTTGGACAGCTCTCTACTATGACCTTAGAGTCTACCTTGCTTGGTGATATTCAGTCAGCTCAGGAGCAGGACCCTGAAATTCAGAAAATCAAGCAAGGGCTAGCAGATTCCACCAAAATGTATCAAGACCTGAAGAAACGCTTTTGGTGGCCCGGGATGAAGCGAGACATCGCCAGATATGTTGGCATCTGCCTCACCTGTCAGAGGGTCAAGGCAGAACATCAGCGACCAGGAGGAGTTCTGCAGCCTATACAGATTCCAGAATGGAAGTGGGAGGATATCTCTATGGACTTCATAGTGGGACTACCCAGAACCACGAATGGTTTTGATGCCATCTGGGTAATAGTCGACAGGTTGACTAAATCAGCCCACTTTTTAGCTATCAAGATATCCTACTCCATGGAGAAGCTGGCTCAGTTGTATCTCCAGGAGATCGTCAGACTTCATGGAGTCCCACATACCATTATTTCAGACAGAGACAGCAGATTTACATCACACTTCTGGGAGTGTGTACAGTCAGCATTGGGCACGAAGTTAAAGTTCAGCACAGCATTCCATCCTCAGACAGATGGTCAGACGGAGCGAGTAAATCAGGTACTCAAAGATATACTCCGAGCGTGTGTCCTAGACTTCAAAGGAAGTTGGTGCAAATATCTGAGTCTAGCAGAGTTTGCATACAACAACAGCTATCAGGCCACTATCGGCATGGCACCTTACGAGGCTCTCTATGGGCGGAGGTGTAGATCTCCAATCTGCTGGTATGAGAGTGGTGAACAGAAAGAACTAGAGCTTCAGAAAGATCTAGTAGCAGATACCACGGCAGCTATACAGCAGATCCGCCAGAGGATAGAGACAGCTCAGAGCCGCCAGAAGAGCTATGCTGATATACGGTGCAGACCCTTAGAGTTTTTAGTTGGGGATTCAGTGTTCCTCAGAGTAGCTCCCATGAAGGGAGTAATGCGTTTTGGGAAGAAGGGCAAACTTAGTCCCAGATATGTGGGACCATACCTTATCAGCAGGAGAGTGGGTAAGGTAGCATATGAGCTAGAGCTACCCCAGGAAATGTCAGCTGTCCACAACGTATTTCATGTCTCTATGCTGAAGAAGCATACCCCAGATGCCACCAAGGTGATTGAGCCCAGTCGGTACGGATCCGCGAAGACCTCTGCTATGATAGTCGGCCTATTCAGATAATAGACCGAGCAGTTAAGAAATTGCGGAACAAGGAAGTACCATTAGTCAAAGTCATTTGGCATAGTCACACAGCAGAAGAGGCAACTTGGGAGACAGAAGCCAGCATGAGACAGAAGTACCCAGAATTGTTGTAAGTTCGAGGATGAACTTTTTATAAGGTATGGGGGATTGTAACGCCCGAAAATTCTCAAAACACTTTCATAAATATTCTATGATTTTTCTGGAATTTTTAGATATTTTTCCGGAATTTTTCGAGTAGCGGAAGTAGCAAAAAAATAATTAGAAGAATAAAAAGGCTTAAGCGGGAATCGAACCCGGAACCTCTCGGGTCCGCTAAGCCTTTAGTTAGCCTTAGTAACCGGTGAACCCAGCAGGGCCGTGCTGAAAGAAAGGAGAGCCAATTATATTTATATTAGAGTTGGATCGGGTTATCCACTTAATATAAATAGGAAAAACTTAAGTGTGGGTTTGGTTTTTAATTTGGTTCGGCAGCCCTGTCCTCACAAAAACCTCACGCCACTTTTTCTCCAAACCCTCACCGACGCCAACCTCTCTTCCTCCCCTTTCTCTCGGCGCACCAAGGCTAGGCCCCAAAGACATCTTCCGGCGACGACTTCGACACGAGGACGCTCCCCTCCGAGAGAGGAACGCATAGACGTAGGAAGATCGTCGAAAGGATCGTCTTCTCCGGAAACCTAGCGATTTGAATCGTAAGAAAGTACGAATAGAAGGTAAGAAACCCCTCACCTGCAGTATAATAGCTACCGTGTGATTTTTCTGTGCATTAGTTTAGTTATATGCGTATGTTTTCGACACATAGGGTGTATTTAACCCTCCTCGCAGGTTTAGGGATTTAGTGAGTACCTTTAGATGGGACGGACACATCTTTTCTCCTTCAGTTGGAGGTTTAGATGCTGTTGGGTGCCTAAAGGTAGTCTCCCTAATAGAGAGGGGAGTTACAGCGCACTAGGTGTTCGATTAAATAACCAGCTTAGAAAAGAATGCAACTTAGGCATTTTTATTAGCACGGTTGAATGCATTAGAAGCATCTAAATTAGTAAATCAGTTTATTCTAGCTTATATGGGACTACGGTCCAATGGGTGGGCTCCCACAGTCGCCTCTAGGTTCAGACAACCTAGCTCTAGGTTCAGATAACCTAGAAAGAGCAATTTAGAACAGTTTAGCTATACTCAGTATTTTACTTTTCAGTTGGCACTGTACTGGATTAGATATCCACTGGGCTGGGCTCCCATAGTCGGTCCCTGGGTTTAGATAACCTAGTAGCTCTACTAAACTCGGGACTTGCAACCCCGGGTCTAGTTAGAGATGCGCGCATAGCATGTAAAGTTGTCGGGCCCCTCAGCAGCATGTTTAGTATTTTCACTTACTATATGTATATGGTTTTCAACTTTTCAGAAATTAGTTCGTGAATTCAGTACAGTTCTAGTAGTAGATCAGTATTAGCGTAGCACAGTTCTTAGTATCAGCTTAGTTTTTTCCCTGTGAATATGCATGATGACTTTATGTTCAGCATTAGATATGCCATGATTGTATGTTTATATGCCATGCCATGCTTAGTTTATTCAGTATACCCAGCATATGTTTTAAACAGCATGATTTAAAATCATATTTGCATCGTTGCATGTTTTGTGAGGTAGATGGTTTCTTACTAAGCTTTTTAGCTTATAGATACTAATTTTCTTATACTGCAGATAAAGGTAAAGGAAAAGTGGATCAGTAGCGGAGGCTGGAGGGCAATGCTATCAAGATATGTGTGGGCAGGAGTTGGAATAAAGATCTTTGGGATCTAAACAGTTTCACTTCAGTATTAGCACTTTGGGTTTTTAGTTTTATTATTCAGTTTTGGTTGTTAAGTGTTATGAAATAGTAAACCATGCACTATGTAGTATGCCAGGTTTAGTTTGTTAGTAATTATGTTAGAATGCTGGTTAATAGTTGTTAGAATGTAATTCCATTGATTTTAGAATTGTTGTGTGAGATTTTGGCACGCCAAAGCGTCAAATCGTAGTTCGTGGATGAATCGAACTCGATCGGTCTGCACCGATCGAGTGTAGATCAGGCCGGATCGGCCACCACCGATCCGGACAGATAAGATATCAGATCTCCGGATCGGTCACCGACCGATCCAAAGACGATACAAGAGCGAGTTCCGTGTAGCTGGTGCTCGGATCGGCCACCGACCGATCGGACTTACTGGATCGGTCCGCCGATCGATCAGCACACTGGATCGATCGACAGACCGATCCAGTGAACTCTTGGCTCGATCGGTCCGTGGATCGATCGGCAGCATAGGTAGTTGGGAAGTTTAGTTTCTAGTCCCTAGCTCAGTTGGGATGTTCAGTTTCCCCTCCTTAGTATATGTATACCAGCAAAGAAGGTCTTTAGACCTTTCTTATCAGTTGTATCCGTCATTAGTAGAGTAAAATTTTAATTAGCCCAGCTTTCCGCACAGTATAGTTTAGCATAAATTGTAGCGACCGGCCTTACAGCCAGTACCCAGAAGGTGGGTCGTTACATCTTGTTTGATTCTGGCGCGCTCACCGAGCTTAGGTTCCCATATTATACCACCATCCCAGAACACATCTTGTTTGATTCTGGCGCACTCACCGGGGTTAGATCCCGGATCATACCACCCTCCCAGAACATAAATTAGATAGCTCCCCAGGCTTAGGTCCCCGGTTGATACCTATATAGTGATGAGGAATTTTGGATCGTTACAATTACCCATATCTTATAAAAAGTTCGTCCTTGAACTTAGACTAATTTTGGACATTTCTGCCTCATGCTGTTCCTCACACAAGAACTTTTATCTAGCTTAAGCACATATAAACAAATACTTCTAAAGATTTCTCTTTACTGCAAAAAAAAAAAAAGCATACTAAAAAGAATTTAAGTACTTTTTTACTTGAAGACGACAAGGTTGGTGCATATGTGTGATGCTGGAGAATAGGAACTGCTCTGATACCAACTTGTAACACCCCACCCTCCTCACTACTAGTCTGTGAGGGCGGAGCGCTACTGGTCTACTAACTTATCTTAACTAACATTGCACACAAGTTGAAAGTAATTCCTAAAACTCTCAGAGAACTCATAACATACAATTAACTAGCAGCGGAAGACTAAATGACTCATCTAATACATTCTACTCAACTCTTTGTTAATAAATTCTTATGCTAAATCCCAAGGCTTCTATAGTCCAGGCATCACATCCATCCGCACCTCCTTGTCGCCTTTCTTTGCTATAACTTTTCCTTTCCTTTATCTGTAGTAACAGGAAATGCAACTATAAGCAAAATTGCTTAATAAGCGCTATTTAACTCACAAAACTCGAATATGCATGTAAATAAAATAAATCTAAAACTGATTTGTGAAGTTTTGAAAACTATTTTCATAATAGATAAAAATAATAATCAAACTGTTGATGGGCCCGACAACTGTACTTACTATGCGTGCATCCCTAACTAGACCCGAGATAGCTGGTCCCGAATCTAGTAGAGTTTAATAGGTTATCTAAACCTAGGGACGACTATGGGAGCCCAACCCAAGGACAACTAAGAGTCTAGCACAGTGCCACTGATAAAAGTAAAATACTGATTTATAAGCTGATTTATAAGCTGATTTATCTAAATTACTTCTTCTTTAAATGCCTTGGCATTTTAACGAGCACCTTGTGTGCCAAAATCCCTAAAGTCTTGACTTTGGGATCTACTTAAGGCCTTGGCCTTTTTCTTTCTTTTCTTTATCTTTCTTATATTTGTTAATACCTTTAATAAAAGAATGCTTCTTTAAAAACTGAAATGTTTAAACAAATTCTAACTTTGAAATGCATAAACAAAAATCTGCATACTATGCTAATCAAAATTCTGCATATTATACTAATCAAGATTCTGCATTCTATGCTACACTATTTCTGCATACTATGCAAACATAAATTTTGCACTATAATACTTAATCAAACTGCACTATAATATTTTTCTTTAAAAACTGCACTATAAGTTCCACCAAAAATCTGCACTATAAGTTCCACCAAAAATCTGCACTATAAATTCCACCAAAAATCTGCACTACAAGTTCCACCAAAAATCTGCACTATAACCTTTAAAGAAATCTGCACCATAAGCTCTTAAGAAATCTGTACTACAAGTTCTAAAGAAATCTGCTCTAAAGAAATCTGCATTTTAAGCTCTAAGAAATCTGCACTACAAGCTTAATTAAAATTTGCACTATAAGCTTCCATAAAAATCTGCACTATAAGCTTAATTGAAATATGCACTATAGGCTTAATTAAAATCTGCACTATAAGCTTAAATAAAAATCTGCACTATAAGCTTAATTAAAAATCTGCACTATAAGCTTAATTAAAATCTGCACTATAGGCTTAATTAAAATCTGCACTATAAGCTTAATTAAAATTTGTACTATAAGCTTACATAAAAATCTGCATTATAAGCTTAATTAAAATCTGCACTATAAGCCTACATAAAAATCTGCACTATAAGCTTAATTAAAATCTGCACTATAGGCTTAATTAAAAATCTGCACTATAAGTGCTTCTCATGCTTCAAATTCAAGAAGAACAAAGGTCCGAAACTACTCCTACTGCAGGTGAGAAGCACTTACCTTGATCCTTGGACTCACAACCGAACAAAAAGGGCTTCTAGGACCTTGGCCGGCCGCCGGAGATGATGCCCTAACTCCCTTTCGTTTTCTGCCCGAGCTCCGCCATCGTACGTAGAAGAGAAGGAGAGAATGATTTAAGTCACGGGAAAACAGAGCATCAACTTATCCCTTTTTATAACTTAATATTTCTGTTAACTCCTTAAATAAATTCGCTATCTTTTCTAAACAGACAAATCCAACATCAACATATCCCTTTTTATAATCCAATATTCTGTTAACTATCTTAAATAAATTCGCTACCTTTTCTAAACAGACAAATCCAACATCAACTTATCCATTTTATAATCCAATATTCTGTTAACTATCTTAAATAAATTCGCTATCTTTTCTAAACAGACAAATTCAACATCAACTTATCCCTTTTATAATCCAATATTCTGTTAACTATCTTAAATAAATTCGCTACCTTTTATAAACAGACAAATCCAACATCAACTTATCCCTTTTATAATATTCTGTTAACTATCTTAAATAAATTCGCTACCTTTCCTAAACAGACAAATCCAAGATCAACTTATCCCTTTTATAATCTAATATTCTGTTAACTATCTTAAATAAATTTGCTACCTTTTATAAACATAAAAATCCGTTTGCACACCTGGTCAGCCAGGTTTTGACCGAGTCAAAGGTCGTGGGTTCAATTCTCGGCTTGGATATTTTTTTGTCGAAACTTCCTTCGTTTAGTAAAATTACCAAACGACCTCCAAAAATTACATAAAAATACTCTAAAACTTTCTAAAAAACTCTAGTATTTTTATAAAGTATTTCTAAATATTTTTAATAACTTTTAGAACTCACAATGAGGAAAATTGGGTCGTTACAAAGAAGGAGAGAAAGCTTTCATCCCTTGGAGCTTGGTTGGTTGTTTCTCTTCTTCCTTGGAGGTGCACTTGATTTGGCCGAACCATGCAAGGAGGAGAATGTAACGACCACTCTTCTTACTACTACTACTCTCTAAGAGTGACCGTTACCTAACTACTAACTTTACTTAACCGGTGTGATCGAAACCACGAAGAGTCTCTACCGAAAAATTTCGACAGAGTCTCCCCTGTACCGGTGACCATAATCATTAATACATAACATAATATACACAGCCATAGGCGGCTGGAACATTTATCAAACAACCACGCAGTTTATAAGACACAACAACTAAAATAAACTATTCTAGCAATAACAAATGAATAAAATTCTAACAGTGGAAAATAACCAAACTAACGATGCGGAATGAAAATACAATCTAAAAAGACATAAACCATAAGGTACAACTCAACTATTTCTATCCACTAAACATGAAACTCAAAACTTCCAAGGTCTCTCCATAGTCCTGGCATCACACATCCATCCGCACCTCCTTGTCGCCTTCCTTTGCTAACACTTTTCTTTTCCTGTATCTGCAGTAAGAGGAAATGCAAACTATAAGAAAAATGCTTAGTAAGCGCTATCTAACTCACAAAATCTCGATATGCATGTACATACATCCATAACATGATCTAACTGATTACTTACTGAAGAGTACTCATGCTCATCTACTAATAAAAGAACAAGACATGCTGAAATGCTAAACATGTAAAGCTACTTATGCTCAGAATATAGCAAAGAACAGTAAGCTAATCTAAATAACATGCTAGCATAAAAGAAAACTTCAACTTGCTGATTTTAAAACAAAGTGAAACTTAATTCTTTTGTTTGAAAACTTATACTTATAATACTTCAAAATAATAATCAACTTTCTTCTTGGGCCCGGCAACTATACTTGCTTTTACATTTGTAACGACCCGACCCATTTGGCGGCCCATTTGGCGTCCCTCGGGTCGTCGACCGTCGACCGTCGGCCGTGCCGTTACTACTAGGTTATCTAAACCTAGGGACGACTATGGGAGCCCAACCCAAGGACAACTGAGAGTCTAGTACAGTGCCACTGATAAAAGTAAAACACTTGTTATCTTTTAATGCTTCTATATAATGCCTCGGCATTTTCTTTAGCACCTTGTGTGCCAAAATCCCTAAAGTCTTGACTTTGGGATTTACTTAAGGCCTTGGCCTTTTCTTTCTTTTCTTTATCTTTCTTATACTTGTTAATACTTCTAAAAGAATACTTCTTTAAAAAGAAACTGAAATGTTTAAGCAAATTCTAACTTTGAAATGCTTAACCCCACAATCTGCCTACTATGCTAATAAAATTCTGCATATTAAAATCTGCATACTATACTTATAAAAATCTGCATGCTATACTTATAAAAATCTGCATATCATACAAGCTTTTACTACATCTAAAACTTGTTGGAATTAAAACCTTAAATCTTACTACAACAGAGATAAAAGAAAGAGAGCAAAGAATGCATGTTACTCAATAATCTCTAGCTATTCTAATGTTGTACAATGTAATCCGAAAGCAAAGAAAGCAAAGAAACTCATGCTACTCTTAAACTCATGCTCATACATGACAGTTGTAAAGGTAAGAATTCTAGAAATAACCCAAAAATACAGCCTCATGAGGCATAGCTGGATCAACTGAATATATGTCACGTCTCAAGTATCCAGATTTCTACTGCGAAACTATTCATAACCAAATATGATCAATTTGCATGCTTCAACATGGTTGGATTGCTAGGAAGGCTAAAGTTCTAGCATATTGCATTCATCACTAAAACAAGTTTCTATTGAACTAAGATTTGTTTCCAACGAAACATCTGAGGGTGATGGCATTCAAACAAAACACTAATACATTAGCACTAACATTTCTAGTTCAGCACTAATACATGAGGTTTGCCAATTCTATCAGCACTAATATTCCAGGTAATGCAAGGTAGTATAGTTCCAGTGGTAATAAAAGTTGCCAATTCATGTAATGCAAAACAGAATAAATTCCATCTGTTATAAAGAAGGAAACTATTAATCTAGCAGTACCAAAACCTTTCAACAATATCAACTAAAGACACTTCTAGCAACTAGCATATTAAGTTGTAAAGGAGAACTACATAACCAAACATTTCCAAAGTGAGCAGTATACTTCATTCGGTCTAACAACTTAAGCAAGAAATCTAAATAAATAAACATCTAGATAAGCTCTTAACAAATTTACGCAAGATCATAAATCTATCAACTATATCTCCATAAACAACTAAATCCCTTGCGAGGTCAATTCGGTACAACATGTTCCGAAAGCAAAGAATGGAAGCCAAAGCTCGAAACTACTCATACTGCAGGTGAGTAGCAACATACCTTCGTTTCCTTGACTCACAGCCGAGGGAGGGACCTTCTAGTGCTTCTAGGGTTCGGGTGAGCTCCAAATCTCGGCGATCTCTTGCGTCTACACCTTCTCCTCACTGAAGGGGTCTTGAGAACGTGAAGATCTCATGGGAAAGGTCCTCGCCGGCTGCCGGAGACAAAGCCCTAGGCTCGGCTTCATTTCCGCCCGGGCACAGGAACGCCGCGCGTGAGAGAAAGGGGAGGAAGGAATTTAGATCGCGGTTCATCAATCAAGCCCTAAGTTCTCGTTTATAACTTCAATATTCGGTTAACTTCTTTAAATAAATTTACTATCAATTCTAAACAGAAAAAATCCGTTTGCCCACCTGGTCAGCCGGGTTTTGACCGAGTCAAAGGTTGTGGGTTCAATTATCGGCTTGGACATTTTTTGTCGAAACTTCCTTCGTTTAGTAAAAATACCAAACGACCTCCAAAAATTACATAAAAATACTCTAAAATTTTCTAAAAATCTCTAGAATATTACTAAAATATTTTTGAATTATTTTTGGGGCTCAAAATGAGGAAATTTGGGTCATTACAGAGAAGAAGGTGCTTTGGTAGTTTCTCATCTCGGAAGACCGTTGCCCACACAACGTCCGAGGTTAGAAGAGGAATACGGTAGAAGACTTAGAGGTTTTTACTTGCAAAAGAAAAGGTATACTAGTATTTAATTTACGCATCATAATAGTTTTATCTTCATGTAAAAAATATCAAATACAAGAGGCATGTGATTCTAGTATTTCGAATTTGTTTTCGATGTTGTGTTCTTTGTTTTTCTTTTCCTTGTGATTTGATTGTTCTTTTTGGATGACCTAAAGTTATTTAAGGAAATTAAATATTAGCTTTCCTTAAAAGGCTTTGTCTAGGTGGTGGTGGTTGTTCCCATATCCAAGAAGGCCATGTGCCTCGCCATGCAGTCCTGGAAGCCAATTTTGGAAATTAATATTTAATGGAATTAATAACCTAGGTGATTTGGATCGAACGTGTTAAGTTTCGCAGGAGATCCAAGTCTAAACCTAAAAGAACAAATAGATTAAATTTTGGATCAAACATGTTAAGTTCCGCAGGCGATCCAAGTTTAATTTAAAAGAACACATGGTAGCTAGGAAAAGGTTCAGACCTTTGTACAAAATTTTTGTACAGTGGAACCATTAGGTTTTCCGAGTAGCAACCAACACGCCTAGGAAAAGCCTTTTAAGGAAAGTTAATATTTATTTCCTTAAATAACTCTAGGTTAACCAAAAAGAACAATCGAATCACAAATTCGAAAAAGAAGAAAACACAAACTCAAAAAACTATTTCGAAAAACTAGATCTAATTGCCTCTTGTATTTAGAATTCATACAAAGAAAATAACTAGTATGATGCGGAAGAAAATTACTAGTTATACCTTCTCTTTGTAAGCTAATAACCTTGAGATCTTCTGCTGTATTCCTCGCCTCACCTTGGACGTCGTGTGGGAGACGATCCTCCAAGATGTACACCACCCAAAAGAGCTTGTCCTCTTCTTCTAAAATCCAGCCATCAACACCACCAAGGAGAAGAGAGTAAAAGGAAAAAGAGAGAAGAGAGGGTGGGCCGACTACTTGATGATCTCCAAGCAAGAGAATAACAATTGTATCTCATGAAGCCCCCTCACCCCTCCTTTTATATTACTTGCCCAAGGCAAATAAGGAAAAACCTATTACAAAAAATAAAATCATCCAAGAGTTTTTCCTATTCCCCTTTTATTTTTCCTTTTCTTTCCTCTTGATGGAATCAATCACCAATCAATGGTTGTGATCAATCCTATTTGGTTTAGGATTGTGTTTTGGCAGGCCCCTTGCTTGGGAACCAAGCAAGGTGGTCGACCACTATATTTAGGAAAGAAAAATAATTTTTTTATAAAATTTTACAAGAAGAAAAAACTGTTATAAAATTTTACATGCTCTCTTTCCTAGAGTTAAAAAAGGAAAGTTCTAAAAATTAAAACCATATTTTAAAATTTAAAACTTCTCTAACGAAATTTCCCTATTTAACATGATGATAGAAAATTTTAATTTTAAAACTTATCTCCCTTTTTTTCTTAAACCATGAGGATGGTTAAAAATGAAAAGTTTTAAAACTTTTAAAACTCTCTATTAAAACATGTGGCCTAATTCAAATAAGGATAGTTTTAAAAATTAAAATCTCTCTTTTAAAACTTATAGTTTTCTACAAAGAGAAGATTTTAAAAATTTAAAACACCCCTCCTATTTGAAATAATTGTGGCCGACCCCTACATGCTTGGTCACCAAGCAATAGGGCCGGCCCTATTAAGAGGATGTGACCGGCCATTACTTGGTCACCAAGCTAAGGTACGGCCCCCTTCTTGGACACCAAGAAGAGCCTTACATTTGGATGGACTTGAGGCTATAATGAGGCTACGACAGGGACCTAGAGGAGAAATTAGTTTTGGCCTTCCGATGAGCTTGAGTATCCCGTGTTCACCTCGAACACACAACTCAAGTTCATCGATAATAACTCATTCCACTAGAGAGTTATTATCGCACTACCGCACCAATCCCAAATTACATTATGGGCTCCTTATTATCATGAGTGTGTTAGTCTCCCTGTGTTTAAGATTACGAATGCCCACTAATTAAGTATGTTACTGACAACTCACTTAATTAATATCTAGCTCCAAGAGTAGTACCACTCATCTTCATTGTCATGTCGGACTAAGTCCACCTGCAGGATTTAACATGACAATCCTTATGAGCTCCTCTTGGGGGCATTCTCAACCTAGATAACTAGGACATAGATTCCTTCTATAATCAACAACACACACTATAAGTAATATCATTTCCCAACTTATCGGGCAAATTGATTTATCGAGCTAAACCTCACCCTTTGATAAGTCAAAGAAATAAATATTAAATATATATGCTTGTTATTATATTAGGATTAAGAGCACACACTTCCATAATAACTAAGGTCTAGTTCTTTTACTAAGTCAGTACAAAACGAACTTACCTAAATGGTCCTACTCAATACACTTAAAGTGTATCAGTGTAATTTATTAATCAAGATAAACTAATACTTAATTACACTACGACTATTCTGATGGTTTGTTCCTTTCTATCTTAGTCATGAGGAACTGTTTATAATTTATAGAGAACCGACAACATGATCTTCTGAGTATGACACCACATGTAACGACCCAATTTTCCCCATTAGGAGTTTTAAACGTTCTTAAAAATATTTAGAAATGCTATATAAATATTCTAGAGATTTTTAGAAATTTTTAGAGTATTTTTATGTAATTTTTGGAGGTCGCTTGGTATTTTTACCAAAAGAAAGAAGTTTTGACAAAAAATGTCCAAGCTGAGGCTCAAACCGGCAACCCTTGACTCGAGCAAAACCCAACTAACCAACTGGGCTAGCAGTTGTTACTCGATCAAGTAAAGGAAGAATTTTATTTAAGTAATAGAAGTTAATAGCAAGAAATAATAAGAAAAAAATAGGTTGCAGCCGGGATTCGAACCCACGAGCCGGGCCTTAAGCAGAACACAGCCCACCAACAGACCAGCCGAACTTTTCTTAACTAAACCTATATCGAAATATATTTAAGTAGTAATAGTTAACAGAAACCTTAGGGTATTAAATGGAATAACTTAGGGATTAATCACAAAACCTCAATTCTTTCCTCCCCTTTCTCTCGGCGACGGCGTTTTCTCTCGGGCGAAAAACGCAGCCGAGCTTTAGGGCGTCTCCGGTGGCCGGCTAAAGACTCATCCATAGGCTTCTTCATCTCCTTGCGATCCTCTCGTCGAGGAGGAGCCGTGAGCACAAGGAGGGACCGAAAGCTCGAGTTCTCCGAAGCCCTAGAATTGTTCTCGTCGGCTGTAAGTCCAAGGAACTGATTTAAGTGCTCTCACCTGCAGTAAGGGTAGTTCAGATTCTTGTTTTCTTCCTCTTGTTCTTCTGAAGCATGTTGTAAGAAGTGTCTTCTTGAGGCTAGCTGCTGTAAATTCAATCCGGATTGGTTGGGTTTTGGATAAGAAACAAATTGTTTAGTTTCGACATGTGTTTCGGATTTCTTGTTAGCATTCTATTTTTTTCTGGAGCTTGTCGAAAGGGGCAGTGATTCCCTTTGAATTTTCTGCCGTGAGATTTAGAAAGAAGTCTGTTCATTCATTTTGGCCTTCGGATTAAGTTGTAGAGAATTGTAGAATGCAAGGGACTCAGTTTTCCTTAGGATTTCAGAATAGGTTGTACAGAATTAATTGTTAGAGGTAAGAGTAGTTTCAAGATTTTACCTTCTCCTTTGCATTACTGCCGAAACCTGCTTAAAAACCCTATTGCCCTATAAAGGTATAAGTTGTGGACAAGTTTTATATAGGTTTTATTATATTCTAGTAAGCTTAGTTTGGATGTGCAATTCGGGTGGTGCTACTAAATTGGCATGAACAGAACAGCCTTTGAAATTTGCTGTGTATTAGGATGTGTGCAGCTCTCTATTCATTCCTTTAAATATGCAGTTCTAAACCCTTGTTGCCAAGTAAACAACAATAAATAGATTTAATTCGGAAGTTTCAGTTGGATCCTTAGTAGCCAATCCATGCACGAAGTTTTGGGTTCCTGTGGAATTTTTTTAGTGGGGGCTATTGATATGTGTACCATACTATCAGACTAGTTTGTCATAGATTTGTTTAGCATCACAGTTTTGGATATGTTTAATATGGCAGTTTAGATCTCCTTGTAGTGTAGAATTTTAGTAACTCGTGCTTTAGCAAGTGCAGATTATATCCGAGTTTTCTTTTGTTTCTTTGCTACTGTACAGAACCTGATCTACCATTTATTCCAAGCACGTAGTTAGACTTCTTTTTAAGTTTCTAGTTTCCCTTTGTGTTTGCATTAGGCGTGAACAACAAGGTAGCAATGCAGATTAATTGTTGAGTTTCTGTGGCTTATTTAGACCCTAGTATTATCAATTATTTAACATGCTATAGACCCTTTTTGTCGTTAGTTCCTTAACATGCATCTTGGATTTCTTAGTTGTGTAGTTTAGTATCTCAGTTTAGATCCAGCAGATATTTTTTTAGAGCTTAAAATGCAGATTTCTTTAGAGTAGATTTCTTTAGAGCTTATAGTGCAGTTTTCTACAGAATTTTAGTGCAGATTTTATTAAGCATTAGTATACAGAATTTTATTAGCATAGTAGGCAGATTTTTGGATTAAGCATTTCAAAGTTAGAATTTGCTTAAACATTTCAGTTTCTTTTTAAAGAAGCATTCTTTTAGAAGTATTAACAAGTATAAGAAAGATAAAGAAAAGAAAGAAAAAGGCCAAGGCCTTAAGTAGATCCCAAAGTCAAGACTTTAGGGATTTTGGCACACAAGGTGTTTATTAAAATGTCGAGGCATTATATATTAGAAGTATTAAAAGATAACAAGTATTTTACTTTTATCAGTGGCACTGTACTGGACTCTCAGTTGTCCTTGGGTTGGGCTCCCATAGTCGTCCCTAGGTTTAGATAACCTAGTATGCAGGACACTCAGTAGTCCTTGGGCAGGGCTCCCATAGTCGGTCCCTAGGTTTAGATAACCTAGTAAACCCTACTAGATTTGGGACCAGCTATCTCGGGTCTAGTTAGGGATGCGCGCATAGCAAGTACAGTTACCGGGCCCAAGAAGAAGTTGATTATTATTTTGAAGTATTATAAGTATAAGTTTTTGAACAAACAAAATAAGTTTCACATAAGTATAAAAGTATAAAAGAATAAGTTTAGAACAAATGAATTAAGTTTCACTTTATTTTAGAATCAGCAAATTTAGTTCCCTTTTACGCTAGCATGTTATTGAGATTAGCTTACTGTTCTTTGCTATTAGAAGAGCATGAGTAGCTTTACATGTTTAGCACTTCAGTATGTTTGTTTATTTACTAGTAGATGAGCATGAGTAGTTTTCCCTTTGAGCATCCAGTTTTAGTTTTCAGTATATTCACATGCATATCGAGTTTTTGTGAGTTAGATAGCGCTTACTAAGCATTTTGCTTATAGATTGCATTTCCTCTTACTGCAGATAAAGGAAGGCGACAAGGTGGCGCAGATGATGTGTGATGCCAGGACTATGGAAGTCTTGGGACTAGAAAGGAGTTCCTTTAGTCTTCTTTCCTTATTTTTAGTTACCGCATTTTAGTTATTGTAAACATTTGAGTTGTATTTTAAGTTCATGTCATTTGAGATTATTCTGTTTAGATTGCATGTAGGATGAGTTCAGTTTAGTAAGTAGATATTTGTGTGTTGATACTTATTTAACTGCGTGGGTGTTTGATGAATGTTCCAGCTGCCTGTGGCTGATGTATAATATGTTATCTATTAATGATTATGGTCACCGGTACAGGGGAGACTCTGTCGAAATTTTTCGGTAAGGGTTTCCATGTGGTTTTTAATCATACCGGTTAAGTAGAGTTAGTAGTTAAGTAACGGTCATCCTTAGAGTGTAGTAGTAGTAAGAAGGGTGGTCATTACACCGCACTCCTATGTTATCTACTATATAAATTAATTGAACAATTACATTTAACAAATAAATGTAGATACTGACCAATGTGATTCTTTTATTTCAAAAATAAATGTTTACTAAAGCTAGTGTAACGACCCGCCTTCTACTACTAAGCTGTAAGGCCGATCGCTACATTATGCTGTGCTAAATTACTATTGCGGAAATCTGGATTGATTAAAATTTTACTAAACTGATTACTGTAAAATCTGAACTTAATACTCTAGGTGTACCTAGGAGTTGTACACATGCTAGGGAAGATAATCTATGCCTCTCGGATGTCCTGCTAGCTGTAATCAGGCATTTCAATCGATCCATGAATCGATTGGGCTGTCGGATCGATCCAGTGATCGATCTTGCTTGATACTGGCACGGAGAGAAACCCTGGATCGGTCGGCTGACCGATCCATAAGCTACATTGCTTTTGTATGCGGCTGGATCGGTCTACCGACCGATCCAGGAGCACACTGATTGGTCGGTAAACCGATCCAGTGGCTCACTGATCGGTCGGCTGACCGATCAGTGAGCTTCTGCACCCACTGTTCGCATCTGGATCGGTCGGCTGACCGATCCATAAACTTTATGTTCGCGACTGGATCGGTCAGCTGACAGATCCAGCGGCACAACCCAACTCTGATCGATCTGTAGATCGATCTGGGTTTCTGATTTCGAATCAGACCACTGATTTCAGCACTAGTTCATGCCAAAATCTCATATAAGAGTTCTAAAAGTAATTGAAATAAGTTCTAACATCTATTAACTAGCATTCCAACATAATTACTAACAACTTAAACAAATCTTCCATGGTTTAAACATTCTAAGGTCTGAAAGTGCATAAAGGTACTTGAGAAAAGAAACTAAGTTCTCAATTTGCTAAACTCCCTAAGGATCTTCATTCTAGGTTGCTACCACACACACCATCACTGCATTGACCTTCAGCTTCCTCTGCTAATCCATTTTCCCTTTACCTTTATCTGCAGTATAAGGAAAAAGTATCTGTAAGCTTTAAGCTTAGTAAAAACCATCTACCTCACTAAAACATGCAACGATGCAAACATGTTTTTAAAGAATGCTATTTGAAAATATGCACTGAATTTTGTTAAAGCATGGCATACTGGAGTTACATGGCATAAACACTGAAACATGGCATGCATAATAAAATCTAAGCATGGAGCTATCTCATGATATCAACTAGGAGAAAATAAGCTGAAACTGTAACTGAAACTGAGCTAAAACTGAGCTATTACTGATCTTAAACTATAATCACATAACTAGATTATGAGTTTGAAAGCTATTATCGTAATAAATGAAAATACATAATCATGTTGCTAGTGGGTCCGGCAGCTGTAATTTGCTGTGCGCGCATCCCTAACTAGACCCGGGTTTGCAAGTCCCGAATTTAGTAGGGTTACTAGGTTGTCTGAACCTAGGGACGACTATGGGAGCCCAACCCAATGGATATCTAATCCAGTACAGTGCCACTGAAAATAAAATACTGAATATAGCTACTAGTTGCTTATTTTGCTGTTTCTAGGTTATCTGAACCTAGAACTAGGTTATCTGAACCTAGAGGCGGCTGTGGGAGCCCACCCATTGGACCGTAATCCCATGTAAGCTGAAACTAGACTAATATACTGATTTAAATGCTACTAATGCATTTAACTGTGCTGTTAAAAATATCTGAGGTGGTATTTAGCTACTCTAATCATTTTGTCGAACACTTGGTGTGCCCCAACTCTCCCCTCTAATAGGGAGACCACCTCTAGGCACCCGACAATGTGTAGAGCCTCCAACTGAAGGAAAATAACGTGTCTAGCCCATCTAGAGGTGCTCAACTAGATCCCTAGTCTGCGAGGAGGGTTTAAACACACCCTGGGCACCGAAAAATCTGCATATAGCTAAACTAAAGGCATGCAATCAAACGAAAGCTACTTATACTGCAGGTGAGGGGTTTTTACCTCCTGTTCGTAATTTCTTACGATTATAATCTCTAGGTTTCTCGGAGGAGATGTCTCTTCAACGATCTTCTCGCGTCTATGCGTTCCTCTCGCGGAGGGGAGCATCCTCGTGCCTTTGATGTTGCCGGGAGGTGCTCCTAGGGCCCTTGGCTTGGTGCGCCGAGAGAAGGAGAGGAGAAGGGAGGGTTGCGGCGTGGCTAGGGTGAGGAAAGTGTTAGAGTGTATACTAAAAGCCTAGCTTTTGGTATAAACATTTATCTAGAAATAAGAATCACATTGGTCAAATGTCTACATTTGTGATAAATGTAGTTGTTCAATTAATTTATATTGTAGATAACATGGTGTGTGGTGTCACACACAGAGGATCATGTTATCAGTACCTTATAAATTATAAACAGTAGCTCACGACCAAAATGGAAAGGAACAAACCATTAGAAGGTCGTAGTGTAATTAGGTATCAGTTTATCTTGACTGTATAATTACACTAGTACACTTAGAGTGTATTGAGTAGGACCATTTGAGGTCGTTTCTTTTATACTGATTTTATAAAGAAACAAAGACCTCGGTTATTATGGAAGTGTGTGCTCTTAATCCTAATATAATAACAAGCACATATATTTGATATTTATTTCTTTAATTTATCAAAGGGTGAGATTTAGTTCGATGAATCAATAAGCCCGATAAGTTGGGAAATGGTATCACTTATAGTGTGTGTTGTTGATTATAGAAGGAAACTGTGTCCTAGAGATACTAGGTTGATAATGTCCTCAAGAGGAGCTCATAAGGATTGTCATGTTAAACCCTGCAGGTGGACCTAGTCCGACATGATGATAAGGTTGAGTGGTACTACTCTTGGACTAAGATATTAATTAAATGAGTTGTCAATAACTCACTTAATTAGTGGACATTCGATATCTTAAACACAGGGAGACTAACACACTCATGATAAGAAGGAGCCCAAAATGTAATTTGGGATTTGTGCGGTAGTTCAATAATAGTTCTCTAGTGGAATGAATTATTATTGATAAAATTAAGTTGTGTGTTCGGCGCAAACGGGATGCTTAATTTTATCGGGAGACCAAAACCAATTCCTCCTCTTGGTCCCTATCGTAGCCTCTTGTATATAGAGATTTATACCCACCACATACCCACCTTCTTACCCAACCAATAGGGGCCGGCCAAGCTAAGCTTGAAGCTCAAGCTTAGGGCCGGCCAAGCCTAAAGGATGGCCGGCCAATAGCTTGGAGCCCAAGCTTAGGTGGCCGGCCACATCATATTAAAAAGGATTTTTTATTAAAATTATTTCTTATGTGGATATCATAGTTTTAAAAGAGAGTTTAAAAATTAAATCTTTCCTTTTAATAGCTTTCTACAAAAGATTAAGAAAAGATTTGAAATCTTTCCTTATTTGTAGATTGAAAGGAGATTTTATTTTTAAGAAAAACTTTCCTTTTTAACCATGATAATAATTTAAAAGAGAAGTTTAAAAATTAAATATTCTCTTTTATTAGTTTCTACAAAAGATTAAGAAAAGATTTGATATCTTTCCTTATTTGTAGATTGAAAAGAGATTTTAATTTTTTAGAGATAACTTTCCTTTTGGAAATTATCCACATGTTTAAAAGAAGAATTTTAATTTATAAAATTTCCTTTTTATTAACCACTATGAAGGGAAAATTATTGGAGAAATTTTTTATAAATTTCTGGAGACAAATTTGGAAGTTTTAATTAATTAAAACTCTCCTTGTTTATAGCTTGATGGTGGCCGACCATGTAAATTGAGAATAGGAAAATTGTTTTTAATTAAATAAATTTTTCTTTTTCATGGCAAAAGAATTAAGGAAGTTTTTAATTAAATTTCCTTATTTGCCAAGACCAAGGATTATAAAAGAGGGGGTAGAGGTGCCTTCATGGGTGATCAACTCTATTATTCTTCTCCTCTCTTTTCCTCCTTGGTGGTCGGCCCTAGCTTCTTCCTCTTCTCTTCTTCTTATGGCCGGCGGCAACCTCTCTTGGAGCTCTTGATGGTGGCCGGTTCTAGCTAGGAGAAGAAGGAGAGAAAGGTGTTTTTATTTATTGCATCCCTTAGAGCTTGGTGGTGGTGGCCGGACCTCTACTTCTCTTGGAGAATTGTGGTGGCCGAAACTTGTAAGGAAGAAGAAGGTACTTGGTGGTTCTCATCTCGGAAGATCGTTGCCCACACAACGTCCGAGGTTAGAAGAGGAATACGGTAGAAGATCAAGAGGTCTTTTAGAAGGTATAACTAGTAATTTTTCCTTTCCGCATCATGCTAGTTATTTATGGAAATAATACTAAATACAAGAGGCATACGATTCTAGAGTTTCGAATTTGTTTTCGATATAGTGTTCTTTTGTTTTTCTTTTCCTTGTGATTTGATTGTTCTTTTCGGTTAACCTAAAGTTCTTTTAGGAAATTAAATATTATCTTTCCATAAAAGGTTTTGTCTAGTCGGTGGTGGTTGCTCCCATATCCAAGAAAGCCGTGTGCCTCGCCACGTCAGTACTGGGAACCAATTATGGAAATTAATATTTAATGGAATTAATAACTTAAGGTGATTTGGGTCGAACGTGTTAAGTTCCGCAGGAGACCCAAGTCAAAACCTAAAAGAACGAATAGATTAAGTTTTGGATCAAACGTGTTAAGTTTCGCAGGCGATCCAAAATTTAATTTAAAAGAACACATGGTAGCTAGGAAAAGGTTCAGATCTTTGTACAAAATTTTTGTACAGTGGAACCTCTAGGTTTTCCGAGTAGCAACCAACAGAAAGAGAGGTTGCCGATTAAAATAAAACCCTCACTTAATAATTTCTTATTTATATTAAGTGGGTAATTTCACCCAACTCTAATATAAATTTAATTGCCTCTCTTTTCTTTCAGCACGACGCTGCTTGGTTCAACTGGTTATTAGTATTATCCGTAAACCATAGGTCTCGGGTTCAATCCCCGCTTAGGCCGTTTTCGTTTTCTATTTATTTTTGCTACTTATGCTGCCCTAAAAATTCCGAAGAAATATCTAAAATTCCATAATAATTATAGAATATTTCTAATATAGTTTTGAAAATTTTTGGGCGTTATAATCCCCCATACCTTATAAAAAGTTCGTCCTCGAACTTAGAATAATTCTGGGTACTTCTGTCTCATGCTGGCTTCTGTCTCCCATGTTGCCTCTCCTGCTGTGTGACTGTGCCAAATGACTTTGACTAATGGTACTTCCTTGTTCCGCAATTTCTTAACTGCTCGGTCTATTATCTGAATAGGCCGACTGTCATAGCTGAGGTCTTCGCGGATCTGTACCGATTGGGGCTCAATCACCTGGGTGGCATCTGGGATATGCTTCTTCAGCATAAAAACATGAAATACATTGTGGGCAGCTGACATTTCCTGGGGTAGCTCTAGCTCATATGCTACCTTGCCCACTCTTCTGCTGATAAGGTATGGTCCCACATATCTGGGACTTAGCTTGCCCTTCTTCCCGAAATGCATTACTCCCTTCATGGGAGCTACTCTGAGGAACACTGAATCCCCAACTGAAAACTCTAAAGGTCTGCGCCGTGTATCAGCATAGCTTTTCTGGTGGCTATGAGCTGTCTCTATCCTCTGGCAGATCTGCTGTATAGCTGCTGTGGTATCTGCCACTAGATCTGTCTGAAGTTCTAGTTCTTTATGTTCACCACTCTCATACCAGCAGATTGGATATCTACACCTCCGCCCATAGAGAGCCTCGTAAGGTGCCATGCCGATAGTGGCCTGATAGCTGTTGTTGTATGCAAATTCTGCTAGACTCAGATATTTGCACCAACTTCCCTTGAAATCCAGGGCACATGCTCGGAGCATATCCTCGAGTACCTAATTTACTCGCTCCGTCTGTCCATCTGTCTGCGGATGGAAGGCTGTGCTAAACTTTAACTTCATGCCCAAAGCTATCTGTACACACTCCCAGAAGTGTGATGTGAACCTACTGTCTCTGTCTAAAATAATGGTTCGTGGGACTCCATGTAATCTAACGATCTCCTTGAGATACAACTGTGCTAGCTGTTCCATAGAGTAGGATATCCTGATAGCTAAGAAGTGGGCTGATTTGGTCAATCTGTCGACTATTACCCAGATGGTATCAAAACCATTCGTGGTTCTGGGTAATCCCACTATAAAATCCATAGAAATGTCTTCCCACTTCCATTCTGGTATCTGTATGGGCTGCAAAACTCCCCCTGGTTTATGATGTTCTGCCTTAACCCTCTGACAGGTTAGGCAGGTGCTGACATATCGAGCGACGTATCTCTTCATCCCAGGCCACCAAAAATGTTTCTTCAAGTCCTGGTACATTTTGGTGGAGCCAGGATGCATCGCATAGGGAGTCTTATGAGCCTCATCTAAAATCTTCTTTTTGAGTTCCTCCTAATCTGGAACACATAGCCTGTCACCAAAATACAACACCCCGCCATCTGATATTCTAAATTCTCCACTTTCTGTTCCTGCTAATCCTTGCTTGATTTTCTGTATTTCAAGATCCTGCTCCTAAGCTGTCTGGTTGTCACCAAGCAAGGTAGACTCTAGTGTCATAGTAGAGAGCTGTCTGACTATGAGCTCGAGACCGAAATCTGAGATCTCCTTCTGTAGGGGCGGTGACATGGCTGCTAGAGATAATAGGGCAACACTGGACTTTCTGCTAAGGGCGTCTGCTACCCTATTCACTTTTCCTGGGTGGTAGAGGATATCTATGTCGTAGTCTTTGACCAGTTCTAGTCATCTGCGCTGTCCCATATTCAGATCCTTCTAAGTGAAGAAGTACTTCAGACTATGATGATCTGTATACACTCTGCACTGAGCTCCATACAAGTAATGTCTCCAAATCTTGAGAGAGAACACCACTGCTGCAAGCTCAAGGTCATGAGTAGGATAGTTCTTCTCATAATCCTTAAGTTGTCTGGAGGCATAGGCGATCACCTTGCCATCTTGCATCAGCACTGCTCCTAGTCCCAACTTCGAGGCATCACTATATATGTCAAAACTATCTGCGTTCTCTGGTAGAGTCAGAATAGGTGCACTAGTCAATCTCCTTTTCAGCTCGCTGAAACTGTTCTCACAGTCCTCTGTCCACTGAAATTTTCTGTTCTTCATGTAAGAGCTGTCAGTGGGGAGGCTATCCTGGAGAAGTCCTCTATGAATTTCCTGTAGTAACCTGCTAATCCCAGAAAGCTTTTGATCTCACTGGCGTTCTTGGGTCTTTTCCAGTTGCTCACAGCTTCTATCTTACTGGGGTCTACCATGATACCATCCTTTGAGATGATGTGACCCAGGAAGGACACCTGATCTAGCCAAAATTCACATTTGGTGAACTTGGCATATAGCTGATTCTGCTGAAGGGTCTGTAACACTATTCTCAGGTGCTCTGCGCGTTCTTCCTGAGTTCTCGAATAGATATGGATGTCATCGATAAACACAATAACAAATTTATCTAGGTAATCCCTGAATACCCTGTTCATGAGGTCCATGAAAGTAGCTGGAGCATTTGTCACACCGAAGGGCATGATTACGAACTCGTAGTGTCCGTATCTGGTCCTGAAAGCTGTCTTGGGTATATCCCCTTCTTTAACCTTACCTGATGATAACCTGATCTGAGGTCTATTTTAGACAACACTGCTGCTCCCTTTAGCTGATCAAACAGGTCATCTATTCTGGGAAGAGGATACCTGTTCTTGATTGTAACTTGGTTCAGTGCCCGGTAGTCTATACTCAGGCGCATGCTCCCGTCTTTCTTCTTCACGAACAATACAAGTGCTCCCCATGGTGACTGACTAGGACGGATGAAGCCCTTGTCAAGCAACTCCTGTAATTGCTCATGAAGTTCCTTCAGTTCTGCTGGAGCCATGCGGTAAGGTGCTTTGGAAATAGGATTTGTACCGGGAATGAGCTCTATCTCAAATTCTATCTCCCTGTCTGGTGCTAAGCCTGGTAACTCTTCAGGGAAGACTACTGGGTAGTCACATACGACTCGGACCTCTGCTAGCTGTCGGTCCTTGTCCTGACTGGTACTGACTACGTGTGCTAAGAACCCCGTACATCCTGAATCCATCAACCTCTGTGCCTTCATAGCTGAGAGAAACTTTTTGGCCTTTCTCCTGGGTTCTCCGTGCTTCTGCTTCAGGTTGGAATATGACTTTCTGTTTACGGCACTCGATGGAGGCACCGTATTTGATCAAGAAGTCCATCCCGAAGATGACATCGTAGTCGGTCATATTAATCACTATCAGATCGCAAAAGAGCTCTCTGTCTGCTATAGTGACCGACACTGCTCTGTGCCAGTGCGTAGATGCCATAACTTCTCCTGAAGATAGTGTCGACAGAAACTGACTACTGAGTACCTCTGGAGGTATTGCTAACTTCTCGACAAATGCCCTGGATATGTATGAATGGGTTGCCCCAGTATCGAATAAGACAGTTGTACTTTGCTGTAAAATACTAATCTGACCTGTAACAACTGTCGAGGCATTTGCTACGTCCTCTCTGGTGAGTGAGTAGATCCTCGCATTGGTCGTAGCTGGAGGGGCTTCTAATCTACCCTGGCTGATATGTGGACCATCTAAAGCGGCCTGCATATGATGTAACTGAGCTGGCTGGCCTCCATACTGAATCGGCTGTGGCTGAGGAAGACTGATCTTATTTGGACACTGCATGGCCATATGCCCTTCCTGTCCGCATTCAAAGCATCCTCGTGTGCCCTTACGACAAACTCCAGGATGGAATTTCCCACAAGTAGCACACTTTGGATAACTGGGCTGCTTGCTGATTGGCCCTCCTTTTGGGTAACTCCCTGGCTTGCGCTTTTTGCTGGAGTTCCCTTTCCAGTTAGAGCCATGGGAGCTGTGGCCCTGCTGTTTCTGAGTACCTGAGCCTCCATGGCCCTTAGCTTCTGAGAGGACTTGCTTGTGCTGCTTGATGCTATTCTGGTAATATTCAGTGATTAGAGCACTGCTCACTAATTCTTCTGTGGTTTGTGGCCTATGAACGCCACCAGTCACATTCATTGCTATTTCCGGCCTCAGCATCTTGAGCATCAACCGGATTCGTTCCCTTTCTGTGCTGACTAGTTCAGGGCATAGACGAGCCAACCTGTTGAATTTCTTCACGGCTTCCTCAACTGATAGGTTGCCCTGACGAAACTCAGTGAACTCGTCGTAGTGGCGGTTGGTGACCCGCATGTGAAAGAACTCCTCAAAGAATTCTTTCTCGAAGTCAGCCCATGTCATCTGGTTCACTAGGCGCTTCACTCTGATTCTCTCCCACCACATGCGTGCATCTCCTGTCAGACAGAAGGAGGCGCACTTCACCTTCTCATGTTCTGGCCAGTCCACAAGCTCCATCGTACTTTCCGGTGTTTTGAACCATGCCTGAGCATCCCATGGTTCACTGCTGCCGGAGAAATTCTCTGGCTTGACTCTCTGCCACTGGATCAGATAGGCTTCTCTCTGCGCTCCTGCTGCTGGGGCTACTGGTGCCGTAGGCTGGACTGGTGGAACCTCTAAGACCACTGGTGTCGCTAAGTTAGGCTCCGGGGTGACAGTGGGAGTGTTCTGCTGACTAGTCTTTAAGGTGGCTATTTCCTGTTGCTGTAACTGAGCCACTAGTGCTGTAAGGTCTGGGGGAGGCACTGAACCGCCTGTCTCATGCTGGGGCTCAGTGGCTGCTGCCCTTCTAGCTGGGCGTCCTCGTGCCATTTCTAAAGACATGAAGGGCATACATGACTAACACAAGCATAATTGAGTAACTATTGTTATCATGTTAACTACTATCATAAACAAGCATGCTTCAGTTATATCTAAACTTGAAAACAAGAAACATAAAGAAAGTGAGAGATGTTCTTACTTGGAAGCTGTAGGTACAATGCTGATGTGTGTATAGGAAGTATGGAATACTACTCTGATACCACTCTGTAACGACCCACCTTCTACTACTAAGCTGTAAGGCCGATCTCTACATTATGCTGTGCTAAATTACTATTGCGGAAATCTGGATTGATTAAAATTTTACTAAACTGATTACTGTAAATCTGAACTTAATACTCTAGGTGTACCTAGGAGTTGTACACATGCTAGGGAAGATAATCTATGCCTCTCGGATGTCCTGCTAGCTGTAATCAGGCATTTCAATCTATCCATGAATCGATTGGGCTGTCGGATCGATCCAGTGATCGATCCAGCTTGATACTGGCACGGAGAGAAACCCTGGATCGGTCGGATGACCAATCCATAAGCTACATTGCTACTGTATGCGGCTGGATCGGTCTACCGACCGATCCAGGAGCACACTGATCGATCGGTAGACCGATCCAGTGGCTCACTGATCGGGATCGGTCGGCTGACTGATCAGTGAGCTTCTGCACCCACTGTTCGCATCTGGATCGGTTGGCTGACCGATCAATAAACTTTCTGTTCGCGACTGGATTGGTTAGCTCACCGATCCAGCGGCACAACCCAACTCTGATCGATCTGTAGATCGATCTGGGTTTCTGATTTCGAATCAGAACCCTGATTTCAGCACTAGTTCATGCCAAAATCTCATATAAGGGTTCTAAAAGTAATTGAAATAAGTTCTAACATCTATTAACTAGCATTCCAACATAATTACTAACAACTTAAACAAATCTTCCATGGTTTATACATTCTAAGGTCTGAAAGTGCATAAAGGTACTTGAGAAAAGAAACTAAGTTCTCAATTTGCTAAACTACCTAAGGATCTTCATTCCAGGTTCCTGCCACACACACCATCACTGCATTGACCTTCAGCTTCCTCTGCTAATCCATTTTCCCTTTACCTTTATCTGCAGTATAAGGAAAAAGTATCTGTAAGCTTTAAGCTTAGTAAGAAACCATCTACCTCACTAAAACATGCAACGATGCAAACATGTTTTTAAAGAATGCTATTTGAAAACATGCACTGAATTTTGTTAAAGCATGGCATACTGGAGTTACATGGCATAAACACTGAAACATGGCATGGATAATAAAATCTAAGCATGGAGCTATCTCATGATATCAACTAGGAGAAAATAAGCTGAAACTGAGCTAAAACTGAGCTATTACTGATCTTAAACTATAATCACATAACTAGATTATGAGTTTGAAAGCTATTATCGTAATAAGTGAAAATACATAATCATGTTGCTAGTGGGCCCGACAGCTGTACTTTGCTGTGCGCGCATCCCTAACTAGACCCGGGTTTGCAAGTCCCGAATTTAGTAGGGTTACTAGGTTGTCTGAACCTAGGGACGACTATGGGAGCCCAACCCAATGGATATCTAATCCAGTACAGTGCCACTGAAAATAAAATACTGAATATAGCTACTAGTTGCTTATTTTGCTGTTTCTAAGTTATCTGAACTTAGAACTAGGTTATCTGAACCTAGAGGCGACTGTGGGAGCCCACCCATTGGACCGTATTTCCATGTAAGCTGAAACTAGACTAATATACTGATTTATATGCTACTAATGCATTTAACTGAGCTGTTAAAAATATCTGAGGTGGTATTTAGCTACACTAATCATTTTGTCGAACACTTGGTGTGCCCCAACTCTCCCCTCTAATAGGGAGACCACCTCTAGGCACCCGACAAAGTCTAGAGCCTCCAACTGAAGGAGAATAATGTGTCTGGCCCATCTAGAGGTGCTCAACTAGATCCCTAGTCTGCGAGGAGGGTTTAAACACACCCTGGGCGCCGAAAAATCTGCATATAGCTAAACTAAAGGCATGCAATCAAACGAAAGCTACTTATACTGCAGGAGAGGGGTTTCTTACCTCCTGTTCATAATTTCTTACGATTATAATCGCTAGGTATCACGGAGGAGAGATCTCTTCAACGATCTTCTCGAGTCTATGCGTTCCTCTCGCGGAGGGGAGCGTACTCGTGCCTTTGATGTTGCCGGGAGGTGCTCCTAGGGCCCTTGGCTTGGTGCGCCGAGAGAAGGAGAGGAGAAGGGAGGGTTGCGGCGTGGCTAGGGTGAGGAAAGAGAGGTTGCCGATTAAAATAAAACCCTCACTTAATAATTTCTTATTTATATTAAATGGGTAATTTCACCCAACTCTAATATAAATTTAATTGCCTCTCTTTTTTTTCAGCACGGCCCTGCTGGGTTCAACTGGTTACTAGTATTATCTGTAAACCATAGGTCTCGGGTTCAATCTTCGCTTAGGCCGTTTTCGGTTTCTATTTATTTTTTCTACTTCTGCTGCCCTAAAAATTCCGGAGAAATATCTAAAATTCCAGAATAATTATAGAATATTTCTAATATAGTTTTGAAAATTTTCGGGAGTTACAGCTAGGCTTTTAGTATACACTCCAACAGGCTCCCTTTGGATTATAGCCTCGATATGGTCTATAAAGGTAATAGACTTGATCCTTGGGGACCCAATATTGACCAAGTCCAACTTGATTGACCAAGTTGGACTTAGGTACCCATGCTTGGACTATCTTTCTTTTCGGTCTGTTAATAAGCGATATATAAGACCGATATTTCTTTTTAGCTTTAAATCCTAGTCCGGATCGATTGTATACAGCTTTCTATTTTCCAAGAATCAAGTCCAAATTCTTGGAACCCAGTGTAAATAGTTCCAACGTGGCCTTAAGTTCTTTAACTTGAGTTTTCAAATTGGAATTTTCTTCCTCAAGTTGTTTGACTTGGGTTGAATTTTCAATTTAAACTGACTCGATTAAAGGACTCGGGTTAGTCACTCCCTTAAGGGTTGTTACCTCCTTTTGGAGTGACTTGATCCAGACGTTGAATTTAGCTAATTTCTTTAACAAATAAGAAATTAAATCTTCTGAATTATCTACTTTAGAAATTAATGAGCTTACAGTGAATTTGGGCCCTTCGAAAATGGATACAGATCCATGGCTTCGCTCGGACTCGGTTCCGGATTCGCTCTCGGTTTCAGTCTCGACCTCGGACTCGGTTTCGGCAAGATGTACTAGTACGGGTAAAGAGAGTAGGCTTAATTGTTCTTCTTCGTCGGATTCGGATTTGTCTGACGACTCGGACCATGTAGCCTTCAGTGCTTTCTTCGTCTTGCTTGTTCTGGCAAATAATGCAACACCTTTCTTGGCCGGAGTAGTATTAGTCTGCTCAAATAATTCATCTATTAAATTATACTTACTTACTTTCATGTCTGATCTATTCTCCTGTAGCTCGATCAGCTTCTCCCATAACTCCTTTGCACTTGAGAAGGGGTCGACACGGTTCAGCTCTTCATTGGTTAAGTCGCACTGAAGAGTGTAGGTTGCTCTAGCATTGGCCTCAACCTTCTTGATTATGTTTGCACCCCAGTTCTCGCAAGGTACCGCTTTTCTTAAGCCATCGAGTGGAAGAGTGATCCCAGTTTAGATAACAATCGACATTTCAAACTGGGTTTGCAAATATGACTCCATTCTGTCGGAGTAGTATTAGTCTGCTCAAATAATGTAACACCCCAAATTTCATGATTTGGAGTCCTAAAAGACCTTATTAAAATCTAGAAATGCTTTAGAAAAATTCTAGAGATTTTTAGGAATTTATAGAATATTTTTATGTAATTTTTGGAGGTCGTTTGGTATTTTTACTAAACGAACGAAGTTTTGACAAAAAGATATCCAAGCCGAGGTTCGAACCAGGGACCCTTGACCCGGTCAAAACCCAGCTAACCAAGTGGGCAAGCGGTCATTACTAACCATATAAGGGACGAATTATATTTATGCGGTAGTTAGGAACATTTAAAATAAAAGAGGAAGAAAAAGGCTCGGCTGAGGATTTGAACCCAAACCAGGGGTTCGGCGGAAACGCAACCAACCAATGGTTCCGCGAGTATTTTGTGAAAAGGTAAGGAGCGAAATAATCTTAAGCCATAACTGAATTAGAACAATACCTAAGTTATAAGAAGGGATTATTTTCCTCTCCAGTGAGAGAACCTTTCCCCTCTCCTCCTCCCTTCTGCGCGCGACGGCGTCGGCTCCTGCTTGGGCGAAATCGCAGCCGAAGCTAGGGCTTCGATCCGGTGGTTGGCCAAGGTTCTCCGAGGGGATCCTCCATCTCCTTAAGCTCTTCTCGATGAGGAGGAGTCGAGAGCACGAAGAAGAGTCGGGATTTCGAGCTCGCCGAAAGCCCTAGAAGCCTCCTTCTCGGTTGTAAGTCCAAGAAACCCAAGGTAAGTTGCTACTCACCTGTGGTAAGAGTAGTTCCGAATTTGATTTGAGTCTTTTCCTTGTTTTCCCTTGATTTTGAAGCATGCTGTGAAGTTGTTTGAAGCTTGCTGCTAGGGTTGCTGCCGTGAGTTTTTATAGGAGGTTGAGATAGGGTTGATTTACAATCACAGATTTAGGGCTTTTGGTTGAGTTTTATGTGCCGTGTTTCTTCTCACTGGTTGAGTTTCGGGAAGTTCATATTGTGGAGTCTTAAGCTTTGTTGACGTTTCAGTAGACCTGTTGCTTTCGAAACGCTGATCAGATTTAGACTTTGATCGATGATATTCTTCTTAAACTATTATTTATGAAACGTTGAACTAATTAGAGACCTTGATTGAAGATGTTCTAGTGGACTTATTGCTTCGGTAAGATTAAATAGATTTGGAATGTGTAGGTTCGATTTGATGATGTCCCATTTCCCTGATTGGTTGTGGGTTCTCTATGGATTTAATTAGAGGGTGCACTGCCTGATTGCATAACCTGGAATGATGAGGGTATCAATGCAAGGTTGATTTTTTTCTACAAATGGCTACGAATTTGGGTGAAATCAGGTTGCTGTACTCCCTTTCGGTTGATAGCATTATAGTCTTGAATGGTTGTAAAAGATGTAACATGTGAGTTGTTTGAACGCTATATTACATATGGCTAATAGTGAGGTTCAACAGATGATGAATAGCTACCCATTTATGCTGAAATGTTATATAAACTGCTGCTGATAATGAAGATTCATTATACTGGATAGGTGGTTTCAAATACGAATAGAATTAATTGCTTCACCTACATGTTACTTGGAACACTAGGAAAATTATGCTAAGTTTTACTGTTGGAGATTTAATTCTATAAATTTTCCTGTACCAATTGCTACGAAAGATAGTTCAGATTTTATGAAGTTTAGAATGCAGATTTTATTAAGTTTACAAGTGCAGGATTTTATCAAGCTTACAAGTGCAGGAATTAGTTAGTGTAGTAAGCAGATTTTGTTAAGCTTAGTATACAGATTTTAGATAAGCTTAGTATGCAGACTTTAGATAAGCTTAATATGTAGATTTTAGTTAAGCTTAATATGCAGATTTCTGTTTAAACTTGTATGCAGATTTTGTTTAAGCATTGAAGTGTTAGAATTTGTTTAAACATTTCAGTTTTGTAAGAAGCATTCTTTTAAAGAAAAGTATAAGAAAGATAAAGAAAAGAAAGAAAAGGCCGAGGCCTTAAGTAGATCCCAAAGTCAAGACTTTAGGGATTTTTGGCACACAAAGTGCCTATTAAAATGCCAAGGCATTTAAAGAAGAATTAATTAAGATTATAAATATTTTCCTTTCCAGAAGAGGCTAGTACCCGACTTCTGAGGTTGTCGTTAAACAAATCCAGGTGTCCAATTCCGAGGTCTTGGCCCTGGTAGACCGAGGTCTGCTCTTTTAGGATTGGTGGCTCGCTACCCCAACCTATTATGGAACGCGCATAAGATGGTACTACGCCTGGGCCCAAGAAGAAGTTGATTACTATTTTGAAGTATTATAAGTATAAGTTTTTGAACAAGTAAAACGAGTTTTACATAAGCATAAAGTATTAAAGAATAAGTTTAGTGTAACGACCACCCTTCTTACTACTACTACTCTCTAAGGATGACCGTTACTTAACTACTAACTCTACTTAACCGGTATGATTAAAAATCACATGGAAACCCTACTGAAAAATTTCGACAGAGTCTCCCTTGTACCGGTGACCATATTCAACAATACATGCAATATATACTCAGCCACAAGCGGCTGGAACACATATCAATCAACCACGCAGTATAATAAATCCAAAATAAAGAAAACAACACTAGAAATCATCACACAAGATTACAATTCTTCTACTATGTCCTAATCATATCAGAATAACAAATACTATCTCAAATACTCCTAACATAGCAAAAGACAATGGAAACTACAATAAAACTTCTTTCCTAGTCCCAAGGCTTCCATAGTCCTGGCATCACACATCCTTCGAACACCTCCTTGTTGCCTTCCTTTCTATATCTTTTCCTTTCCTGTATCTGCAGTAAGAGGAAGTGCAATCTATAAGCAAAATTTGCTTAGTAAGCGCTATCTAACTCACAAAATCATGAAAGTGCATGTATACGAAAAGAACTAGAAACCATATGCTCTAAAAAGAAATAAAGCATAAACATAACTGCTCATGTCAAACTAATAGCAAAGAAAAGCTAAGGAATCTACTCATGTAATTCTAATATCTAATCATGCTACTCATCTAATAGGTAAACATGAAAACTACTCATCCACTAGATAAACATGGTAGAATAAAGAACTAAACTTACTGATTTTCAGAACTATATGAAACTTATTTCATTTGTTCTAACTTAATCTTTAATACGTTATGTTTATGTAAAACTCGTTTTGCTCGTTCAAAAACTTATACTTATAATACTTTAAAATAATAATCAACTTTCTTCTTGGGCCCGACAACTGTGCTTTTACTTTTGTAACGACCCGACCCATTTGACGGCCCATTTGGCGACCCTCGGGTTGTCGACTGTCGACCGTTGGCCGTGCCGTTACTACTAGGTTATCTAAACCTAGGGACGACTATGGGAGCGCAACCCAAAGACAACTGAAGGTCCAACACAGTGCCACTGATAAAAGTAAAATACTTGTTATCTTTTAATACTTCTATATAATGCCTCGACATTTTCTTTAGCACCTTGTGTGCCAAAATCCCTAAAGTCTTGACTTTGGGATCTACTTAAGGCCTTGGCCTTTTTCTTTCTTTTCTTTATCTTTCTTATACTTGTTAATACTTCTAAAAGAATACTTCTTTAAATGAAACTGAAATGTTTAAGCAAAATCTAACTTTGAAATGCTTAATCCAAAAAAATCTGCCTACTATGCTAATAAAATTCCGCATATTAAAATCTGCATACTATACTTATAAAAATCTGCATGCTATGCTTATAAAAATCTGCACATGTTCAGCTAAGGGTAAATGAATTCTGCACATTAATACTTAATAAAAATCTGCACACTAGCATGCTGCATATTAAGCTGACACAATTCTGCATATTAAGCTCTAAAGATACTAGAAACTGATTATTTTAGAAGGAAGGCTACTCATGCACATCTAATAACATAAGAAACTAGAAATCTGCTCATGTTATTCCAATAGCAAAGGAACTAGATGCTAAAAGGGGACTAAAATTCTGTTAGTCAAATTCTCGCATGAACAAGAAGAGAAATGCATAATCGTTACCAATAAAACATGCATTGAGTTTGTAGCATGCAAAAGCATAGAACCAAAACTAACATAACCTACTAATTTATCTCTTAAACTTGGTTAGGTTTGCCATTCCTAAACATTATTATATGAACTGAATATTATATAAATTAGTTTAGAACATGCACAATTTATATAGAACCAAAACATGATATCATGATAAGAAATCAATCTAACCTTACAAGCTGTAGAATTACCAAATTCACAAAATTATAGAAACTAATTAAGAGTATTAACATAATTAAAATCATGCACAATTCATTTAACTTAAGCATGATATCATGACCAGGAAACAAGCCAACCTTCTAAGCTATAAAATTTCCAACCTTCACCAGATTATAGAAGCTAATTAAGATCATTAATATAATTGCTCTACTGAAATATAGCAGCCCTAAAGGACCACTGTTAATGCACGGCAGAAACAAAGGGAATTGCTACTGGAATCCCAAAATCTGAACCATCTAAAGAGGTAAAGCCATCTAAAGAGAAAGGAATCCACACAAGAAGCCAACTTGAACCCGAATTACTCTATTGCAAACCACAAGCAACCAAAGCAAATACTGATTACATATATATCAGTAACATTGAAACGCTACAACTGGGATGCTAAAATCGACATCAGAAGAAAGAAATCAAGCAAGCATGCTACTCTTAACCTCCAACAAATCCTAATTCTGAACATATGAATTGATCCACTCAATACCACAGGGAAGCTTCTGAAGAACATCAGATCTTTCCAAACCAAAAACCCTAGCTAAATTCTGAAACTTGTAGGGCTCATGTGTAAACCGAACATACCAATTAGGGTAACAAACAGGAAACCCAAATCAAACGCTGAATTGCTAACATTAAAGCTTGAAGAAAACTAAATCCGAAACCTCAATTCACAGCAACAAGGCAGAAAATCCTGAAACTACTCTTACCGCAGGTGAGTGAGCAACTTACCTTCGTGTTCTTGGACTCACAGCCGAAAGGAGGCAACTAGGGCTTCAGAGGAGCTTCAATTCTCGGTGACCTCTTTGTGTTTCCAAGCTCCCCTCGTCGAAGTGGTCACACATGGGTGAAGACCGGTCAGAAACAACCCTTCACCGGCGCCGGAGACCAAGCCCTAGGTCCCCTGCTGCGTCTTCGCCCGAGAGGGAGTCGCGCCGACGCCGTGTGAGGAGAGGAGCAAAGAAGGGTTTCTCCTTTTAATAACCCGGTATTCTGTTAACTTCCTTAAATAAAATTTCCTACCTTTTCTAAACAGAACAGGTGGTTGGATCACTTGGTCAGCCGGGATTTGACCGAGCCAAAGGCCGCAGGTTCAAATCCCCAGCCGAGCCTTTTATTCTCCTTTTATTCTGCTATTAACTATTTCTTACTTAAATATAATTCGATCCTTATTTGATCAAGTAATAACTGCTAGCCCAGTTGGTTAGTGTTACGCTCCGCAAGTGTACGGAAATGTTGCAAGTAATATAAAAGATTATCGTATCCACAGGGACTGGAATAAGCACTAGAAATGTCTCAATGCGAATTAGCTAAACAACTATCCAATTGTTTCAAATGCAAAGTGAAGGTAAACAAATCTAATATTAAAGATCAACAAACAAGAGTTTAGTGTTTTGGGTTATGATAAAGGGAGATTCTAGGAGTTTCGGTTTCTTTGTAAGATTTCTTGAATGTAAATGGTTCACCAATTCTTATCCCTCAATTGCCAAACACTTGTAGAAAGTTGTCGGTTCTCTCTTGCAATAGATAATCGGCTAAGGACTGAGAAATGTATCTAAATATGATCAATTAGACGTGAACCTACGTTGTCCTTATACAGAAGTGCACCTATTACTATGCCTTCCTCGGATATCAACATAGAAGCCCACAACTTATTAATCTATCAAGATACAAGAAACTAATCACAAGATCCATCCTACTCTCTTGAATATTCCTATTTCCACTTCAAGATTATCTCTCAAACGTCCTTACACGGGCTTGCACCTGTCACGTGGATCCCTCGGATGATCGAGTGAGAGTTTATCTTTACAAAGTCCACAAGAAATCCAAACAATCAATCAAGAATGAGAATTAAGCACAAATCACCATTAATCATTCAAGGTCTAATTGATACAAGCAAGACAATGTCATTGAAACAAGAAAATGGCAAATCCATAAGAGATTACATCAATCCATCATACAAATACTCCCTTAATCCTAGAATACAAGATCTACTCCATGAATCGAGGAAGAATACCCGAAGAAATAAAGATTACAAGCATTTCTTAAATCCCCAATCCAAGAAACCAAGAAAAGGGGGAAAGAGAAAACTTATCTACGAAGAAGCCTCGTCTTCGGATCCAATCCTCGCTCCGGAGTCGAAATCGTCAAGAACTCCCCTCGAATCGCCCAGAAATCCTCCCAAGAATGGGAAGAAACCACCAAATCTTGCCTTCTCCCCAAAGGGGAAGAGATCCCTTTTCAATTCATGAAGGAGGGTTTAAATAGAGGAGGAAATCAGGCGCCACACGGCCCCATGACACGGCCGTGTGAGATTCACACGGCCATGACCCTTCTGTTCTCTGGAAATGCTACATGGTCGTGTGGTGCACACGGCCACCACCTGCTTGGCCTCGGGAAACCTCACACGGCCGTGTAGATCTACACGGCCATGTAAAGCATCTGCTCTAATTTCTTCAAATCAAGTCACGGCCGTGTGAGATTCACACGGCCATGTCCTCTTCCCTTCCTGTTAAAACTACACGGCCGTGTGTGGTACACGGCCTGATGCTCTCTCCCTTCAATTCCTTCCAAGCTTGCCCGAGATCGCATAATCTTCACCAATTTCGACTCCTGTGTACAGAAAATGCACAAAAAGCAGATCTCCGAACCAAAAGAGTAAATACGCTAAAAGGAAAGCTGGAAGTATAAAAATGCATAGATCAAGCATGCTCAAAGTATGTAAATGTGCGTAAAAACATGCATAAAAGAGTATATAATCTACGCATATCACACCCCCAGACTTAAACCTTTGCTTGTCCTCAAGCAAAATGCTGCAGTCTAAATTCATATGTTCTACAACACATTCATAAAACCTAGTGCACTTTCCTAACTCTATCAAAAAGTTTCATTAACAAGCGTGATCATGGAAACAAGTAAAGTATGGTTCAAGCATAAGAATCTTGTGCACAGTGTAAAAGTAACTCAACACCCTTCAAGTTTTAATCCATGTCCTAGTCAAGTCGTCATCAAATTTGAATTCCTAGTGTTTCTAGTGAAAGACAAGTAACCAGTGATAGGCACTTACTCACCATTCACTTGGTTCATATTTCTCAACTAACCCAAGGTCTCAAAGGTGTGCTCAATCTCAAGGGAAGCTAAGCAGTCATTTCCCCAGTAACCTAACTCGGTCTCCAAGGGGTGACTTGCTAGATTCCACTCATGACAACTGTTTTTTATATCCTTTTTTTTTTTATAAGTGTTTGCATTGTGCAAAACTTATTCACAAATGTACTTTTAGCACACATGTTGGGATATTTTGATTTTTCCAAATGAGCTTTAATGATTTGAGCCTCATCCAGTAACCAAAATGAAAGTTGAGAAATCACCATGGAAACCAAGTACTAAGCAAACAAGATGAATCATGACTATTTCAATGACATCAACTATTCAAGCATCAAGCACAAGTGTAGTGAAGATAAAATCCTTAAGGTTGAACCAAAACTAAAACTCATCACCATAAGATTCATAGCTTATTAATGCTTCCCAAGATAGAAAAAAGAACTACAAAAAGTTTACTACTAGCATCATTCGAACATCATGAATCAAGACAATAATCGTGCTAATATTTCACTTGAATCCAAGAAAGCATATAAGTGAAGATTTGATGTTCTCAAAATTGCCATGATTATTTCAAAAACAAGCAAAATAAAGCAACAAGCAATGAAAATAAGAACCAACATGAAAAACTAACAAAAACTAAAAACTGAAAACTAAACAAAACAATACATGACACCCCCCCAGACATAAACTTTTCATCGTCCCAATGAAATCAATATGGTGGAGGAGGTGGAGGTGGACGAGGGAAAGGAGGTCTACGACGTGGTTGGCCAATAGGAAAACTAGGAAAACCTGGAATCTCACCCAAGGATCTATGATACTCATATAAAGCATCTACTTGTTGGCTAGTAAGCATCATGCTCTGCATAAAATCTCTCATCCTAGCCTGATCAGTATCATAATCCTGCACAAACTCAGCCACTTGACCTTGAAAATTCCTCATAAACTGAAAATGATTTTGTACCTCCCTAAACTGATCATCAGATAAAGAGAAGCGCCCCTCCAACATTTTTCGTTGGGCATCTTGCTTCTCATGAAGTGATTCTAGAGACGTACGAAAATCTGAAAAATCAAACCTAGAAGATCCCGTGCCATATGCAAAAGAATGCCTAGCAGGCTCCATAAAACTAGAAGGCTGCGGGTGTCCAGATGACGAGGGCTCATGATGTGGCTCAGTGTCTCCAGGTATAGAAGGGTTATCCTCACAATCTAACTCATAAATTACCCAATTAGTTGGGTTACGAATAGTAGTTCGTTCAGGAAAAGGAAGGGGTAAAGGAGAACCACTCCTCCTAGGAAACGCGAAACCATTCTCATCCCGAACGATCATTTTCATAGCAAGACATGCATCAATGTCAATCATGTCATTACCATGAATTATTTCCAACCCATCAACATCAAGATTTAAATTATAAGCTATTCGGGTAATCAAACCACCAAAAACAATTGATCCCGATGATGCCCTAGCAGATCTTAATAAGATTTAAACAAAATGAAAACCAGAATCAAATTCAACCTTATAAAGCATAGCCCATAAAGCATAAAGCTCTATCTTTTTAACCACCCCATCACTCTCTCCCCTACCAAAAATAGTTTTACTCATGACTCTATGTAGATACTTAAAGATGGGGTTTTGCATATGGGAGGCCTTAGCTCTTGAAGGCTCATAAGGTTGATCTAACCCAGTTATTGCATTCCAAAAATGATTCCAATTAAACCTTGGATCAAACCTACGACGGCTACCGGTGGTTAATCCAAAACAAGAATTAAAGTCACTAAATGGCCATAGAAATTCTTGATTCATTAGTCTAAATGAGATTTTTCCAAAATAATCATCTTCGTTAGTAAAATGGACATCCAATGAACTTAAAAATTCCAAAACAAGACGAGGATATGTAGGCAAATGTGTGTACATAATATCACTCCAATCCAAAAACCAAATCATCAAATCTACATCTTCCCTAATTCCAAGCATATTAAGAACAGTTGGGTCCATATATCTAGTACACACTATCTTTCTATTGACAAGAATTGCAAATCTAGTTACTTGATCATCATTTCTAAACACAATATTGAATTCATTGTCATTACCTTCGTTGCGTGAAGTCCTTTTGCCTTTGCCCTTCACTGGTTGTTTTCCTTTGTCCCTTGATGGCTCCTTCTCTTTGTCTCCACTGGATCCACCACCTCCTTTGCGAAGTTTCTTCAAAATGTTGGACATCTTGATGAGTTTAGATAGGGGAAGAATTATCTAGGGCTGGAAAAATGGAACTCAAAGAACAAAACTTCAAAGAACAAAAATCTTAGGTTAGGAGAACAAAAAGTCCAAGTCTTAGTGAGGAGGAGAATCCGGATCTAAGAGATCTTGAGAGATTAGGGAGGAGTTTTTAAGAGATTGGGAGAGAAAGAGATGTTTTGGAGAGTTGGGGGTGTGCGGAACACGGCCAAGATCTGGCCGTGTAAGGTAGAAAGAAGACTTTAATAACTCTCCTACACGGGCCGTGCAGATCCACACGGCCTCCCCCTCTTCCTTCTCTGGATTTTTCGCACGGCCGTGTCTGGGACACGACCTCTCCCTCTTCCTTCTCGGAATTCTTTGCACGGCCGTGTTTGGGACACGGCCTAGACCTTTTTCTCCTAGGGATTCTTTACACGGCCGTGTTTGAGACACGGCCTAGACCTTTTTCTCCTCGGGAGATCCTACACGGCCGTGTCTGGATGACACGGCCCAAGCACTTCCCTTCTCTGCAACCGTTGCCTGGCCGTGTATAGCACACGGCCGGGCTCTGTTTTGCACCTAACCTGAAAACAAAATCAAAAGAATGCATTAAACTAAAAGAAATTAAAATACAAATCAAAACTAACTAAAAGAACCCTTGGGTTGCCTCCCAAGAAGCGCTTGTTTAAGGTCTTTAGCTCGACCAAACTTGATCATTCACTTCTTTTCCTCGCCCTTGGAGGACAGATATACTTTTCGTTTTTGTTGGGAGATCTTCTCCCAACATCTTCCACCACATTGTCTCCTTCGTTTGGTGGCCTTCCATGAGGATGGAAATTCCATTCCTCAAGTTTATAAATGCTTGTCCTGCTACAAGCATTTAAAAGAGACGAGACATGGTTAGAGATATTAGATAAATCATATTCCAACCTATCCTTACCAATTACCAAAGAAAGCTTATGATTTTTGACATCAATTATAGCTCCAGCTGTAGCAAGGAAAGGTCTTCCTAATATGATAGGAATCCTGGGGTCCTCTTCCATGTCCAACATGACAAAATCTGTGGGAATAACATTCCCATCCACCTCTACTGGCACATCTTCTATAATACCCAAAGGGTACCTGTAGGAATGATCGACAAGTTGAAGTGCCATAGTAGTAAGTTTAATGTCTTTGAGACCTAATTTATTACAAATTGAATAGGGAATGAGGCTAACACTTGCCCCCAAATCACAAAAAGCTTTTTCAAAGAATTCTTTTCCTATGTTGCAAGGAATATAAAAGCTCCGTGGGTCCTTTAGTTTTGGGGAAGTGTTCTTCTCCAAAATAGCACTACATTCCTCACTAAGCGCAATGGTCTCAACCTCTCCTCTTCTTCTCTTGTTTGACATGAGATCCTTTAGGAATTTGGCAAATCTAGGCATTTGAAGAATAGCATCAATAAGAGGTACCTCTACACAAATTTCCTTAACTTTTTCTAAAAACTTGCCAAATTCTTCATCTTTCTTGAGCATTGTAAGTCTCTGAGGAAAAGGGACAGCTTTGCTCTGATGGTTCAGTGGAAGAGTCTCTTCAACCTCAATGGAACTCTCCTCATTAGCTTGAATCTGATTTGGTATAAGAGGAGAGAGCTCTTCTTCTTTTTGTATCCCTTTTGGAGCAGTCACTTGGGAGTCTCCCAAGGTCCGTCCGCTCCTAAGCTCAATTCTATTGCAATGCTCCATAGGATTCACATCAGGTTTTCCTGGAAGTTGTCCTGGTGCTCTGGATGATGAGGAAGCTAGTTGGGCAATTTGACTATCCTGGATCTTTTGATGCTTTTCAGAATTATCCATTCTCTGAATGAGCTTTGCTAAATCTTGCTTCATTTCATTCTGACTTGAGATAATTTCTTCAAGCATCTTTTCAATATTTGACTTTGGTAAGCCTTGAGAAGATAGATGTTGAAAATTTTGTTGCCCAGCTTGAAAATTTGGTCTTTCCCCCATAGATGGTCCTTGATCTTGATTATTTCTATAAGAAAAATTGGGATGGCTCTTCCATCCAGGGTTATAAGTATTTGAGTATGGGTTGTTCTGCCTTTGGTTGTAACTCATGATTGCATCACATTGTTCCAGTTGATTGATTTGTGCAGTGATAGCTCCCAATGGACATGAGTCATTTGAGTGCTCTGAACTCCCACATACTTCACAAGATGTACTAATAGTATTGACCATATTAGCACTAGTCCCCATATTCTCAAATTTCTTTGTAAGAGCATCCAATTTTGCAGACAAAAGAGTAATTGCATCTACATCAAACTTCCCTGATGCTTTAATTGTTGGGTTTACAGAAGAATAGCCACCACTTCTTTCATTTGCCCATTGATGATGATTTTGTGCTACACTGTCAATAATTTCTTCAGCTTCATCTAAACTTTTATTCATAAGTGCCCCTCCAGCAGCTGAATCAAGGGACACTTTAGTATGATAGTTGATACCATTATAAAAAGTGTGCAACACTAACCATCTTTCCAACCCATGATGTGGGCATTGTCTGAGCATACTATTATATCTATCCCATGCTTCAAAAAGAGATTCTGAGTCAGTTTGCTTGAAGCTTGCAATTAAATTCCTCATATGAGCTGTTTTGCTTGGTGGATAGAATTTATCAAGAAACTGTTGCTCACACTGCTCCCAAGTGGTGATGCTATTAGGGGCCAAAGAATTCAGCCATTGCTTTGCCCTATCTCTTAAAGAAAACCCAAATAATAATAATCTAACTGCTTCTGAAGGAACTCCATTCATTTTCATGGTACCACATATTTCATAAAAGACCTCTAAGTGTTGATTGGGGTCTTCATGAGGTCCTCCACCAAATTGGTTCTGCTGCACCATAGATATAATTACGGGTTTGATCTCAAAGTTATTAGCTTCCACTGAAGGTCTTGAAAAACTAGATCGAAAACCTCTTGCATAAGGTGCTGCATAATCCTTGAGTGGTCTATTCGCCATGTTCAAATGTTCCTGTTCTTCAATTTGCCTTTGCAGAATTCTTCTTTTATGGAAAGTTCTGTCAATCTCAGGGTCAAAAGGAAAGAATTCCCTTGCAAAGTTAGTTCTTCGCATACACAAGAACAAGATAGCAAATGACAATTCAACAGAAAAAAAAAAGAATAAAAAATACAGAATTGAATTTGTACAAAAAGAATTAACAAGAAGTAAAAGTTATACAAGAAAGTAAAAATAGAAATCTAATGATTAGTTACTACTATGCAATATGAAAGGAAAACAAATGTTATGTTTAGTCTAACTCAATTGATAATTCCTAATGTTATAGCGCAGTCCCCGGCAACGGCGCCAAAAACTTGTTACGCTCCGCAAGTGTACGGAAATGTCACAAGTAATATAAAAGATTATCGTATCCATAGGGACTGGAATAAGCGCTAGAAATGTCTCAATGCGAATTAGCTAAACAACTATCCAATTATTTCAAAAGCAAAGTGAAGGTAAACAAATCTTATATTAAAGATCAACAAACAAGAGTTTAGTGTTTTGGGTTATGATAAAGGGAGATTCTAGGAGTTTCGGTTTCTTTGTAAGATTTCTTGAATGTAAATGGTTCACCAATTCTTATCCCTCAATTGCCAAACACTTGTAGAAAGTTGTCGGTTCTCTCTTGTAATAGATAACCGGCTAAGGACTGAGAAATGTTTCTAAATATGATCAATTAGACGTGAACCTACGTTGTCCTTACACAGAAGCGCACCTATTACTATGCCTTCCTCGGATATCAACATAGAAGCCCACAACTTATTAATCTATCAAGATACAAGAAACTAATCACAAGATCCATCCTACTCTCTTGAATATTCCTATTTCCTCGTCAAGATTATCTCTCAAACGTCCTTACACGGGCTTGCACCTGTCATGTGGATCCCTCGGATGATCGAGTGAGAGTTTATCTTTACAAAGTCCACAAGAAATCCAAACAATCAATCAAGAATGAGAATTAAGCACAAATCACCATTAATCATTCAAGGTCTAATTGATACAAGCAAGACAATGTCATTGAAACAAGAAAATGGCAAATCCATAAGAGATTACATCAATCCATCATACAAATACTCCCTTAATCCTAGAATACAAGATCTACTCCATGAATCGAGGAAGAATACCCGAAGAAATAAAGATTACAAGTATTTCTTAAATCCCCAATCCAAGAAACCAAGAAAAGGGGGAAAGAGAAAACTTATCTGCGAAGAAGCCTCGTCTTCGGATCCAATCCTCGCTCCGGAGTCGAAATCATCAAGAACTCCCCTCGAATCGCCCAGAAATCCTCCCAAGAATGGGAGGAAACCACCAAATCTTGCCTTCTCCCCAATGGGGAAGAGATCCCTTTTCACTTCATGAAGGAGGGTTTAAATAGAGGAGGAAATCGGGCGCCACACGGCCCCATGACACGGCCGTGTGAGATTCGCACGGCCATGACCCTTCTGTTCTCTGGAAATGCTACACGGCCGTGTGGTGCACACGGCCACCACTTGCTTGGCCTCGGGAAACCTCACACGGCCGTGTAGATCTACACGGCCATGTAAGGCATCTGCTCTAATTTCTTCAAATCAAGACACGGCCGTGTGAGATTCACACGGCCATGTCCTCTTCCCTTCCTGTTAAAAATACACGGTCGTGTGTGGTACACGGTTTGATGCTCTCTCCCTTCAATTCCTTCCAAACTTGCCCGAGGACGCATAATCTTCACCAATTTCGACTCCTGTGTACAGAAAATGCACAAAAAGAAGATCTCCGAACCAAAAGAGTAAATACGCTAAAAGGAAAGCTGGAAGTATAAAAATGCATAGATCAAGCATGCTCAAAGTATGTAAATGTGCGTAAAAACATACATAAAAGAGTATATAATCTACGCACATCAGTTAGTCGGGTTTTGCTCGGGTCAGGGGTTGCCGGTTCAAGCCTCAGCTTGGACATTTTTTTGTCGAATTTTCTTTCGTTTAGTAAAAATACCAAACGACCTCCAAAAATTGCATAAAAATATTCTATAAATTCCTAAAAATCTCTAGAATTTTTCTAAAGCATTTTTAGATTTTAATAAGGTCTTTATGACTCCAAATCATGAAATTTAGGGTGTTACATTTAGAACAAATGAAATAAGTTTCATATAGTTCTAAAAATCAGTAAGTTTAGTTCTTTATTCTACCATGTTTATTTAGTAGATGAGTAGTTTTTCATGTTTACCTATTAGATGAGTAGCATGATTAGCTATTAGAATTACATTAGTAGATTCCTTAGCTTTTCTTTGCTATTAGTTTGACATGAGCAGTTATGTTTATGCTTTATTTCTTTTTAGAGCATATAGTTTCTAGTTCTTTTCGTATACATGCACATTCGTGATTTTGTGAGTTAGATAGCGCTTACTAAGCAAATTTTGCTTATAGATTGCACTTCCTCTTACTGCAGATACAGGAAAGGAAAAGATATAGAATGGAAGGCGACAAGGAGGTGTTCGAAGGATGTGTGATGCCAGGACTATGGAAGCCTTGGGACTAGGGAAGAAGTTTTATTTTAGTTTCTATTGTCTTTTGCTATGTTAGAAGTATTTGAGATAGTACATGATATTTTGATGTGATTAGGACATAGTAGATGAATTGTGATATGGTGTGATGAGTTGTGGTATTGTTTTCTTTATTTTTGATTTATTATACTGCGTGGTTGATTGATATGTGTTCCAGCCGCTTGTGGCTGAGTATATATTGCATGTATTGTTGAATATGGTCACCGGTACAGGGGAGACTCTGCTAAAATTTTTCGGTAGGGTTTCCATGTGATTTTTAATCATACCGGTTAAGTAGAGTTAGTAGTTAAGTATCGGTCATCCTAGAGAGTAGTAGTAGTAAGAAGGGTGGTCGTTACAAATAATGCATCTATTAAATTATACTTACTTACTTTCATCATGTCTTATCTATTCTCATATAGCTTAATCAGCTTCTCCCTGTTGGTAAGTCCAAGGAAGACCGTACCGTTCCACTGTACAAAAATTTTGTTCAAGTGTCGAACCTTTCCTTAAATAACCTATTGTGTTCTTTAGAAGTTAAATTAGGAATTACAGACGGAACTTAACATCATTGATTCCAAATTTAACTTATCTATTCTTAATGGTTTAGATTTGAATCGCAAGCGGAACTTAACACAATTGATCCAAATCCACCTATGTTATTATTTCCATTAAATATTAATTTCCAAAATTGGCTTCCAGAACTGCATAGTGAGGCACATGGCATTCTTGGATATGGTAGCAACCACCACCGCCTAGACAAAGCCTTTTAAGGAAAGCTAATATTTAATTTCCTTAAATAACTCTAGGTTAACCAAAAAGAACAATCGAATCACAAATTCAAAAAACAAAAGAAACACAAACTCGAAAAATAAATTTGAAAAACTAGATCTAATGCCTCTTGTGTTTGGAATTCATACAAAGAAAAATAAACTAGCATGCGGAAAATAAATACTAGTAATACCTTTCTTTGTGAACTTTAATGACCTCTTGATCTTCTACAGTATTCCTCTTCTAACCACGGACGTTGTGTGGGAAACGATCTTCCGAGATGAGAACCACCATGCACCCTCTTCTTCCTTCTAGGTTTCGGCCACTAAGAGTACTTCTTGATGGATAGGTTCGGCCACCACCAATGCTCCAAATGATGCTAGAGACTAGGCTTCCTTTCTCTCCTTCTTCTCCTTGCTTGATCCAGCCACCAAGAGAACTCCTCCAATGAAGAAGTTTCGGCCACAATAAGGAGAGGAGAGAAAAAGAGGGGTCGACCACACCACCAAGGAAGAGAGGGAGGAAGAAAAAGAATAGAGTCTTAAACCATGAAGGCACCTCTACCCCCTCTTTTATATTCCTTGGTCTTGGCAAATAATGAAATTTTAATAAAAACTTCCTTAATTCATTTGCCATGAAAAAGAAAATTTATTTTAATTAAAAACAATTTTCTTTTCTTAATTATAATGGCCGGCAACTTTTAATCCTCAATCATGGAAAGTTTAATTCACACAAGAATTAAAACTTCCTAATGTGTTTCCGGAAATTTATAAAAAATTTCTCTAATAATTTTTCCCTTCATGGTGGTTTGTAAAAAGGAAATTTTATAAATTTATATCTTTCTATTAAACATGTGGATGATTTCCAAAAAGAAAAGTTATCTCTAAAAATTAAAATCTCCATTCTATTTACAAATAAGGAAAGATATCAAATCTTTTCTTAATCTTTTGTAGAAACATATAAAAAAGAATATTTAAATTTTAAACTCTCTTTTAAATCATGAACATGGTTAAAAAAGGAAAGTTTTCTCAAAATTAAAATCTAACTTTCAATCTACAAATAAGGAAAGATTTCAAATCTTTTCTTAATCTTTTGTAGAAAGCTATAAAAGGAAAGATTTAAATTTTAAATTCTCTTTTAAAACCATGAAAACCACATAAGAAAATTTTAAAAAATAAAATTACTTTTTATTTTAATAGGGCCAGCCAACTAAGCTTGGGTTCAAGCTAGGGCCAGCCACCCCATGAACCATGCCTTTGGCCAGCCCTAGCTTGGACTCCAAGCTAGCTTGGCCGGCCCCTATAGGATGGGTATGAAGGTGGGTATAGGTGGGTATAGTACTCTATAATTAAGAGGTTACGATAGGGACCGAGAGGAGGATTTGGTTTTGGTCTCCCGATGAAATTAAGCATCCCTTGTTCGCCCCGAACACATAACTTAATTTTATCAATAATAATTCATTCCACTAAATAACTATTATTGAATTACCGCACTAATCCCAAATTACATTTTGGACTCGTTCTTATTATGAGTGTGTTAGTTTCTTGTGTTTAAGATATCGAATGTCCAATAATTAAATGAGTTACTAACAACTCACTTAATTAATATCTTAGTCAAGAGCAGTACCACTCAACCTTATCGTCATGTTGGACTAAGTCCACCTGCAGGGTTTAACATGACAATCCTTATGAGCTCCTCTTGGGGTCATTCTCAACCAAGATTACTAGGACACAGTTTCCTTCTATAATCAACAACACACACTATAAGTAATATCATTTCCCAACTTATCGGGCTTATTGATTTATCGAGCTAAATCTCACCCATTTATAAGTCAAAGAAATAAATACTAAATATATGTGTTTGTTATTATATTAGGATTACGAGCACACACTTCCTTAATAACTAAGGTCTAGTTCTTTTATAAAGTCAGTACAAAAAGAACTTACCTAAAATGGTCCTACTCAATACACTTGAAGTGTATCAGTGTAATTTATTAGTTAAGATAAACTAATACTTAATTACACTATGACTACTTCAACGGTTTGTTCCTTTCCATTTTAGTCGCGAGCAACTATTTATAATTTATAAAGAACTGACAACATGATCTTCTGTGTGTGACACCACACACCATGTTGTCTACTCCATAAATTAATTGAACAAATTACATTTAACAAATAAATGTAGATATTTGACCATTGTGATTCTTTATTTCTAAATAAATGTTTATACAAAAGTTAGGCTTTTAGTATACACTCTAACAATCTCCCACTTATACTAAAAGACTATGCTGCCATAAATGCTACCATACATCTGATTCCCAACCCTTCAACATGCCCATCAAAAGCTCTTGCCTTAAGGACATTAGTGAAAGGATCTATAGGTCATCACCTGATGCAATCTAGGCGGCAACAATTTCTCCTCGTTTATACGATTTCTCGTATTGGGTGGTACTTGCGCTCTATTGTGTTTACTTGCCTTATGGACTCATGGTTTCTTCGAGTTTGTTACTGCACCACTATTATTACAATAAATTGTTATAATCTTTGGACAAACTAGAAATCATATCTAAATCCATCTTGAGGTTACTGAGTCATTCAGCTTCTATGGCTACCTCAGAGGCTGCCATATACTCAGCTTCTGTGGTGGAGTTCGAAAAAGCACCTATGCTTATCACTCTTCCATAGTTATGACTTTACCTCCTAAATAAACACAAAACCCTGAGGTCTACTTACTATTGTCCCTATCTGATTAGATGACAAAATCCATGCAACCCACAAATTATCTGCCTTGTAAGCTAATCTCTAGTGCCTCTAAGGTACTTCAATATATGCTTTACCGCAGACCAAGAAATACAAGACGTTTACATCACACTTCTTGTATTACACAAGACTTATCAGGTCACTGAATAAATCCATAGGTCTGGATTACTTCATTAGACCAGATGTCCAAGACCTTGAAGCTTTGCTTCAGTCCATAGACTGATTTGAACTTGCATACAAGATGCTCTTTGCATTTTACAATAAACCCCACTAGTAGCTTTTATGGATGTTTTCTCCAAGACTTCCATTAAGGAAAGTTGTCTTGACATCCACGTGCCAAATAGATAAAAGAATCCGGATAGACTTTAGCATGGCTACCGGTAAAAAGTTTCCTTTTTTCAGCAAGCCTTGCTTTGAAAGTATATACCTTCCCGTCTGTCCTTCCTTTTTTATAGTAGACCTAATGGATTTTACACCATTTGGTGATTTTTCAAGCTCCCAGACTTTATTAGAATACATATATTCTAATTCTTTATTCATTGCTCTTTGCTAAGATGCTACATCTTTATCTTGGAGCGCTTCGTCATATGTCCGTGGATTAGGTTCATGTTCACCAGGGTTCTGGTCCAAAGACTTTCCCAAAACATGAATCTTTCAGGTTGTCTAACAACCCTCCCACTACGACGAGGCACTTTCTACAATTGTGTATCATCTATGATACGTGTTGCAGTTTCTTTGTGATATTTCATCTTGTACAGTTGGTATTAGATTAGACGTGTCCTTTATTGTTTCCTTAAGAACAAATTTGCTTATGGGCTTTGGTTCATTACATAGTCCTCTTAAAAATCGGGCATTGGTGCTAACAATGACCTTCTGATTTTAAGGACTATAAACCTCCTTTCGTTTTTCTTAAGATAACGCACAAACAAGTGAACTCCAGTCCAACTTCTCAGTGTCTCCCTTCAGCACATATGCTGGCCTGCCCCAAATCCGAATATGCTTCAGATTAGACCTACGCCTATTCTGCAATTCTATGGGAGTAGAGAGTTCTGACTTAGAAGGTACTACGTTCACTTCCGTTTCCAGAGTATATCCTTCAAACGAATTTGGTAATTTTCTGAATTATTCATCTTCGATCTATTTATTCCATAAGAGCCTTATACCTTCTTTCTACTACACCATTATGTTGGGGTAAACCAGGTGCAGTTAGTTGGAATTAAATGCCATCTTCTAATAAGTGACTCCTAAACTCTCCTAAGAGGTACTTGTTACTACGATTTCACCGTAGTGTCTTGATACTTTTACTTTGATGTTACTTCACATTAGTCTAGTACTCTTTGAACTAATCAAAGCACTTAGACTTGCGGCGCATCAAGTAAATATATCCTTATCTCGAATAGTCGTCTATAAAAGAGACGAAATATTCGGAACAACCTCTTGCCTGGATAGTCAAAGGTCTACATAAATCAGAATGAACCAATTCCAACATATCTTTGGCTCCATACCCCTTAGATTTAAAAGCTTCTTGGTTATTTTTCCTTCCAAGTAAGACTCGCAGGTTAGAAAGATTTCCACTACCAATGAACCCTAGAGTTCGTTGGTTATTATCCTTGGAATCCTACTATAGTTAATATAACCTAGCCTTAGATGCCAAAAATATGATTGGTTCTTTTTCGAAGGTTACTTTCTCTTATTAAAGTTAGAAAATATGTTATTAATTTCCATTTATTGCATAGTAGGAGTTATTGGATTATAAATTGTCAACCAACGTACATAACAGATAACTTCTCTATTTTTCTTGATAATAAGTTTATTATCAAAATAGACAGAATATCTATTCTTTAATAGTTTAGAAACCGAAATCAGGTTCTTTCTAAACTTTGTACATAAAGACAATTTCTGAAAATCCATATTTTATTCCTATCAGAGGATAAACATCTTCCACTGCAATGGCTGCTACTTTTGTAGTAGTGCCCATGTAGACGGTGTTTTCCTTTTCATATAGCTGTCGGGTTTCCTGGAACCCTGCAATGAATTATAGACATGATTAGTGGCATCTGTATCTACACTCCAGGTACTGGTAGATAACACCACTAAACATGTTTCAACAACTAATAAATTAAATACACCTATATTGTTCTCAGTTCTAAGAGGACAGTCTACCTTAATGTCCAAGTCCTATCATTATAATTGGGACTACTAAGTCTTTTCTATAGTATAACAACTAGGGGTTTGACGAACATTTAAAATCCTAAGAATCACAAAAATATTTGGTTAAGACCAACACTTTAAAATCCCCATGAATTTTGTATGCCACGATAGTGTGGACGTATACAAATTCAAAAAGGAGATTTTGTCTATTAATTTTATTATCTCATCATCCTAACTTCATGACAAATAAAATTAATAGTTAGTCTATCTTTGATCAAATATTTTGGTCAAAACTTTGAATTTAAAATAACATTGATTCCTCAAACAATATTATTTAAATTCACCAACACCTCAAACACCAAGAATTTTGCATGCCACGATAGTGTGGACGTATACAAATTCGAACATTTGTAAGAGGAGGGTTATACCCATTAATAACTTGTCAAACTATCTTTATGAAAAATAAAATTTCTCAAACACCGTGAATTTTGTATGCCACGATAGTGTGGACGTATAAAAAAACTTGACATTTGTAAGAGGGGGTTTTAATTTTATTATTTTGTCATCTTATCTTTTTGACAAATTAATAGTTGGTTTTCCTTTGGTCACACAAATAATAGCAGTGACTTCGATGGGGAGGATACTATTAGACGTGCCTAAGTGTATACCATTACTTGACACTAAGTCCATTAATAAGATTATGGCCCTTCCGATGGGGAAGATCACACGCTCTTAATTAATTTCCTATAGTCATCCTAAATAGAAGTTTGATTTAGTGATACGCAAACAAACTCATCCGATATGGAGGAAGGCACTCAGAGCCAACGCGCAAGTTTGTTTGCATCACTTACAAACCAGTAATGGAGACCGTGAAATTTATTAAAATAAATCTCTCTCCCACTTAGTTATTTATGGTGAGGAATTTTAACCTATGCTAGCATATAACACATGGACACACACAGTAAATAAAAGCAATAAATTTGTAAAAAATTAATTTTCCAACTAATATGGCATTTTACATCACTGTCTTCAGTATGCTCCAACCCTAGCTGCTGCCATCTTTAGCCACCGCCATCGGGTTAAGACGTCACATCCATCTTGCTTCTTATTCTGCTATGCCTCTGGTGCTTCAAAAGTACCACGCCTCGCAAGCATCCGATCCGCGACAAAAATAGAATTTTACATATATCGATCCTATATTCCATGAAGGAATGTACATGTAATCTAGATCGAAAATAAAATTCTAAAATCCTGAGCCTAATACAGCTCCTACTGTATTAGTTACATACAATCATGCATACACAAAAATAATGCCCTAGACATGTCCAAGGGTCCAATCACACACAACATCTATAAGCCATAATAGTTGGAGCCTGCAACCACAAAGTTAGCACATCCTACTATTATCCTGCCTAAATTATATATGACATGTGCATAACCTAATTTGAAAACCAAAACACACAGAGGCAAACCCTAGCTCTGATACCAATTGTTGGTTAGTCCTAGGAAGTCCGTATCGGTTTAACTGTACAAAAATTTTGTACAAGTGTCGAACGTTTCCTTAAATAACCTATTGTGTTCTTTAGAAGTTAAATTAGGAATCGCAGACGGAACTTAACATCATTGATTCCAAATTTAAATTATCTGTTCTTAATGGTTTAGATTTGAATCGCAAGCGGAACTTAACACTATTGATTCAAATCCACCTATGTTATTAATTCCATTAAATATTAATTTCCAAAATTAGCTTCCAGGACTGCACGGCGAGGCACATGGCCTTCTTGGATATGGGAGCAACCACCACCGCCTAGACTAAGCCTTTTAAGGAAAGTTAAAATTTAATTTCCTTAATTAACTCTAGGTTAACCAAAAACAACAATCGAATCACAAATTCGAAAAACAAAGAAAACACAAACTTGAAAAATAAATTCGAAAAACTAGATCTAATGCCTCTTGTGTTTGGAATTCATACAAAGAAAAATAAACTAGCATGATGTGGAAAATAAATACTAGTAATACCTTTCTTTGTGAACTTTAATGACCTCTTGATCTTCTTCCGTATTCCTCTTCTAACCTCGGACGTTGTGTGGGAAACGATCTTCCGAGATGAGAACCACCATGCACCCTCTTCTTCCTTCTAGGTTTCGACCACTAAGAGTACTTCTTGATGGATAGGTTCGGCCACCACCAATGCTCCAAATGATGCTAGAGACTAGGCTTCCTTTCTCTCCTTCTTCTCCTTGCTTGATCCAGCCACCAAGAGAACTCCTCCAATGAAGAAGTTTCAGCCACAATAAGGAGAGGAGAGAAAAAGAGGGGTCGACCACACCACCAAGGAAGAGAGGGAGGAAGAAAAAGAATAGAGTCTTAAACCATGAAGGCACCTCTACCCCCTCTTTTATATTCCTTGGTCTTGGAAAATAATGAAATTTTAATAAAAACTTCCTTAATTCATTTGCCATGAAAAAGAAAATTTATTTTAATTAAAAACAATTTTCTTTTCTTAATTATAATGGCCGGCAACTTTTAATCCTCAATCATGGAAAGTTTAATTCACACAAGAATTAAAACATCCTAATGTGTTTCCGGAAATTTATAAAAAAATTCTCTAATAATTTTTCCCTTCATGGTGGTTTGTAAAAAGGAAATTTTATAAATTTAAATATTTCTTTTAAACATGTGGATGATTTCCATAAAGGAAAGTTATCTCTAAAAATTAAAATCTCCATTCTATTTACAAATAAGGAAAGATATCAAATCTTTTCTTAATCTTTTGTAGAAACATATAAAAAAGAATATTTAAATTTTAAACTCTCTTTTAAATCATGAACATGGTTAAAAAAGGAAAGTTTTCTCAAAATTAAAATCTACCTTTCAATCTACAAATAAGGAAAGATTTCAAATCTTTTCTTAATCTTTTGTAGAAAGCTATAAAAGGAAAGATTTAAATTTTAAATTCTCTTTTAAAACCATGAAAACCACATAAGAAAATTTTAAAAAATAAAATTACTTTTTATTTTAATAGGGCTGGCCAACTAAGCTTGGGTTCAAGCTAGGGCCAGCCACCCCATGAACCATGCCTTTGGCCAGCCCTAGCTTGGACTCCAAGCTAGCTTGGCCGGCCCCTATAGGATGGGTAAGAAGGTGGGTATAGGGTATAGTACTCTATAATTAAGAGGTTACGATAGGGACCGAGAGGAGGATTTGGTTTTGGTCTCCCGATGAAATTAAGCATCCCGTGTTCGCCCCGAACACATAACTTAATTTTATCAATAATAATTCATTCCACTAAATAACTATTATTGAACTACCGCACTAATCCCAAATTACATTTTGGACTCGTTCTTATTATGAGTGTGTTAGTTTCTTGTGTTTAAGATATCGAATGTCCAATAATTAAATGAGTTACTAACAACTCACTTAATTAATATCTTAGTCAAGAGCAGTACCACTCAACCTTATCGTCATGTTGGACTAAGTCCACCTGCAGGGTTTAACATGACAATCCTTATGAGCTCCTCTTGGGGTCATTCTCAACCTAGATTACTAGGACACAATTTCCTTCTATAATCAACAACACACACTATAAGTAATATCATTTCCCAACTTATCAGGCTTATTGATTTATCGAGCTAAATCTCACCCATTGATAAGTCAAAGAAATAAATACTAAATATATGTGTTTGTTATTATATTAGGATTAAGAGCACACACTTCCATAATAACTAAGGTCTAGTTCTTTTATAAAGTCAGTACAAAAAAAATTTACCTAAAATAGTCCTACTCAATACACTTGGAGTGTATCAGTGTAATTTATTAGTTAAGATAAAGTAATACTTAATTACACTACGACTAATTCAACGGTTTGTTCCTTTTCATTTTAGTTGCAAGCAACTGTTTATAATTTATAAACAACTGACAACATGATCTTCTGTGTGTGACACCACAAACCATGTTGTCTACTATATAAATTAATTGAATAAATTACATTTAACAAATAAATGTAGATATTTGACTATTGTGATTCTTTATTTCTAAATAAATGTTTATACAAAAGCTAGGCTTTTAGTATACACTCGAACAATCTCCCACTTATACTTAAAGACAATGCTGCCATAAATGCTACCATTCATCTGATTCCCAACGCTTCAACATGCCCATCAAAAGCTCTTGCCTTAAGGACCATAGTGAAGGGATCTATAGGTCATCACTTGATGCAATCTAGGCGGCAACAACTTCTCCTCGTTTATACGATTTCTCGTATTTGGTGGTACTTGCACTCTATTGCGTTGACTTACCTTATGGAATCATAGTTTCTTCGAGTTTGTTACTGCACCACTATTATTACAATAAATTGTAATAATCTTTGGAAAAATCAGAAATCATATCTAAATCCATCTTGAGGTTACTAAGTCATTCAGCTTCAATGGATACTTAGAGGATGCCATATACTCAGCTTCTGTGGTGGAGTTCGAAAAAGCACCTATGCTTATCACTCTTCCATAGTTATGACTTTACCTCCTAAAGTAAACACAAAACCCCGAGGTTGACTTACTATTGTCCCTATCCGATTAGATGTCAAAATCCATGCAACCCACAAATTATCTGCCTTGTAAGATAGCATATAATCTCTAGTGCCTCTAAGGTACTTCAATATATGCTTTACCGCATACCAATGTCCTTGTCCAGGGTTACTTTGATATCTGCTAACAATGCCCACGGCAAAATAGATATCCAGTCTCGTACACAGCATTGCATACATTAAGCTTTCCACAGCCGAAGCATAAGGAACTGCCTTCATGTCCTTTATCTCCTTTGATATCTTCGGAGACATCTCTTTAGATAAAGCTACTCCATGCCTAAAAGGTAAGAAACCTTTGTTGGAGTTCTGCATGCTAAACGAGCAAGGATTGTATGAAGCTCGGGATAAGCACAACATTCTTTTCTTGTGATCCCTTATCTCTTTGATCCCAAGAATGTGCGCACATTCTCCTCAGTTCTTCATATCGAATTTTTTGGACAACCATACCCTTACTTTCGACAACACATTGATATTGTTTCCAATTACCAAAAAAGTCATCTACGTATAGTACAAGAAATACCACCACGTTTACATCACACTTCTTGTATTACACAAGACTTATTAGGTCACTGAATAAATTCATAGGTCTGGATTACTTCATTAGACCAGATGTCCAAGACCTTGAAGCTTTGCTTCAGTCCATAGACTGATTTGAACTTGCATACAAGATGCTCTTTGTATTTTACAATAAACCCCACTGGTTGCTTTTATGGATGCTTTCTCCAAGACTTCCATTAAGGAAAGCTGTCTTGACATCCACTTGCCAAATAGATAAAAGAATCCGGATAGACTTTAGCATGGCTACCGGTAAAAAGTTTTCCTTTTTCAGCAAGCCTTGCTTTGAAAGTATATACCTTCCCGTCTGTCCTTCCTTTTCTATAGTAGACCTAATGGCTTTTACACCATTTGGTGATTTTTCAAGCTCCCAGACTTTTTTAAATACATATATTCTAATTCTTTATTCATTGCTCTTTGCTAAGATGCTACATCTTTATCTTGGAGCGCTTCGTCATATGTCCATGGATTAGGTTCATGTTTACCAGGGTTCGGGTCCAAAGACTCTCCCAAAACATGAATCTTTCAGGTTGCCTAACGACCCACCCACTACGACGAGGCACTTTCTACAATTGTGTATTATCTATGATACGTGTTGCAGTTTCTTTGTGATATTTCATCTTGTACAGTTGGTATTAGATTAGACGTGTCCTTTATTATTTCCTTAAGAACAAATTTGCTTATGGGCTTTGGTTCATTACATAGTCCTCTTAAAAATCGGGCATTGGTGCTAAGAATGACCTTCTGATTTTAAGGACTATAAACCTCCTTTCATTTTTCTTAGGATAACGCACAAACAAGTGAACTCCTGTCCAATTTCTCAATGTCTCCCTTCAGCACATGTGCTGGCCTACCCCAAATCCGAATATGCTTCAGATTAGGCCTACGCCTATTCTGCAATTCTATGGGAGTATAGAGTTCTGACTTAGAAGGTACTACGTTTGTAACGACCCACCTTTCTACACTACTACTATTCTCTAAAGGTGGACCCTACTTGACTACTAACTCTACTTAACCGGTATGATTAAAAATCTTTAGGAAAACCCTACCGAAAAATTTCGGCAGAGTCTCCCCTGTACCGGTGACCCCAAACTGGGATACATAACATGTATACTCAGCCACAGGCGGCTGGAACAGATATTTTCACAACCACGCAGTATAATAGCACAATAAAAATATGAAACTACTCTAGCAATGGCAAACAACCATATCACTCCAACAATAGGAGGTATCAAACTACAAATGCGGAAATAAACTCAATTACAATCTCAACTTCATCATAGCATTAAGGAGAAAAGAAAATGAAACATAACAAATCTTAAACTAAGTGAGTTCTTTAGCTAAGTCTCAAGGATCTCCATAGTCCACACATCACACACCGTCACAGCATCTCCTTGTCGCCTTCTTCCTTATATTTTAGCTTTTCCTTTATCTGCAGTAGGAGGAAAATAGTATCTATAAGCTAAAAGCTTAGTGAGCGCTATCCTACTCACAAAATCTCGATATGCATGTATATAAATAAAAACATGCTAAAACTGAATGCTAACATGTAAAGCTACTCATGCTCATAAATAGACAAGAAATCAACTAACTGGAAAACTAACATGTATAACTACTCATGCTCATGAATAGCAAAGAAATCATATCATGCTAACTGAAATACTAAACATGTATAGCTAATCATGCTCATAAATAGCAAAGAAATCATGCTAACTGAAATACTAAACATGTATAGCTAATCATGCTCATAAATAGCAAAGAAATCTAACTAACTGAAATACTAAACATGTATAGCTAATCATGCTCATAAATAGCAAAGAAATCATGCTAACTGAAATACTAAACATGTACAGCTAATCATGCTCATAAATAGCAAAGAAACTAACTAAAAAGCTAACATGTAAAGCTAATCATGCTCATAAATAGCAAAGAAATCTAACTAACTGAAATACTAAACATGTATAGCTAATCATGCTCATAAATAGCAAAGAAATCATGCTAACTGAAATACTAAACATGTACAGCTAATCATGCTCATAAATAGCAAAGAAACTAACTAAAAAGCTAACATGTAAAGCTAATCATAGAACTATCATGTGTATCAATAAGAAACTGAATTGATACCTAAGCTAAACTAATTAATGCTAAACTGAGTCTAACTTTTATTCACATATCTAATTTGTGAAGTTTTGAAAACTATTTACATAATAGATTAAAATAATAATCATGCTGCTGATGGGCCCAGCAACTGTACTTGCTGTGCGCGCATCCCTAACTAAACCTGGGATTGCAAGTTCCGAGTCTAGTAGGGTTTACTAGGTTATCTAAACCTAGGGACGACTGTGGGAGCCCAACCCAATGGATATCTAATCCAGTACAGTGCCATTGCTGAAAATAAAATACTGATTTCATAGCTAATTTTCTTATCTTGCTTTTACTAGGTTATCTGAACCTAGAACTAGGTTATCTGAACCTAGAGGCGACTGTGGGAGCCCACCCATTGGACCGTAGTCCCATATAAGCTGAAGCAAGACTAAATAAATTATTTTAAATGCTTCTACTGCATTAACTGAGCTATTAAAATGCCTACTGTAGCATTATATTGAGCTAAGCATTTTATCAAGCACTTGGTGTGCACTAGAACACACCCTGCGTACTGAAAATCTGTATACAAAGCTTAACATAAATCTGTATGCAAAGCTTAACAAAAATCTGCATATTAAGCTTATCACAAATCTGCGCTAAAATGCTTAATAAATCTATGACAAACTAAACTGAATGCTTTAAATCTAAACCTGCAATACAATTGGAAAACTGCAATGCCAAACAAAACTAAAACTGGAATACTAAACATAACTAAAACCAAAACAGTAAACTCCAAGGCTGTTCATGTCCCCTTTTGTGGCACAAACTAATTTGAAACTTGTTGGCATTTAAGCCTTTGTGAAGCTTGCTGGAATCTTAAACAAACCTATGTAAAACTAGTTCAAACTTGTACTTTTATAGAGCAACAAAAACAAAACTGCAGGTCTAATTACTCTACTAACTAATTACTCTATTAAAGGTTCTAACCGAATGCTAACCGTGAGGAAGAAAACAACTACAAGCTCAAAATTTATCCCAAGCTATCTCATGTTCATCGCCTACTGCATATACCAATAAGACTAACACACTTCTGTTCAGTATTGTGGCAAGGAACCAAAAACCTAGCTATTCTGTATACCCAGTGCCACGACAGGGAAAACTCAGACCATATGCCAACACTATGCAATTCGTTTCCCTTCTTTGAAAGTCACAGCATATCTTATTAGGTCAAGGAGGTGTAAAACAATATCAAGAAACATTTTGAAACTCTTTTCCATATCTGTATCGAGACCCAAAGGAAAACTCACGGCAATAGCATAAAACCAAAATCCCTAGCTAAATTCTGAAACTTGTAGGGCTCATGTGTAAACTGAACATACCAATTAGGGTAACAAACAGGAAACCCAAATCAAACGCTGAATTGCTAACATCAAAGCTTGAAGAAAACTAAATCCGAAACCTCAATTCACAGCGACAAGGCAGAAAATCCCGGAAGCAAACAAAGAAGAATCAAAGCTCACGGAACTACTCCTACTGCAGGTGAGAAGCAACTCACCGCGTGTTCTTGGATTCAAACCGAGGAAAAGGGGTTCTAGGGTTCGGAGACGGTGAAGATCTCGGCGGCTTCTTGGTGTTTCCGAGCTCCCCTCGTCGAGGTGGTCATGCACGGGTGGAGACCGGCCGGAAAAACCCTTCGCCGGCACCGG